>NC_051125.1:8900633-9239800 GCF_014839805.1 Manduca sexta | reverse complement strand
GTATAAAGTTATATAATAAAATATTTTTGTTATTGTCTTCCACTATAATTTAATTATTCGGAGCTATTGACAAAAAAATGCAACTAATAGCCGACATGTTTATTAAATAATTTAGAAAGCATATATAGCTTTAATAGTTTGTTTCGTTTTTGAAGACATTTTTGAAACACAGCTGTGTAAAGTATAAACATCAATATTTAAAAATCATGTTTTCTTCAAGACTGGTGCACAATAACGGGACGCTTTTTATTTTTGAATATTTTATTAATCAAGCAACATGGTTATTTAATAACATTCAATTTATTTACGTAGCTTGGATTTTTCAAGAATGTTTCATTTAGAGAACAGGTTAATATTGTAGTAGAACCTATTATGTAAATAGGAAGAAAGAAATAAAACTTCCTAATGGCTAGTCGAATTGTGATTGAATTGTGAACTTGAACATTTTTTAATGCACATTATAACTAACTTCTATATGGACGTTTGGGCCAACGGAACTTCATAAAGGCAACGTGATAAAACAAGTGTAATTTTATGTTATTCCTTTTTGCTGTGATATTGATTGTAAAAGTCTGATATTACACACAAAAGAAAACTGGAACTGGTATAGATTTCTAATTACTATTTTTTTTTTGTATACGTACCCTTTTTATTTCTTTACCCTTTTAATTATTTTTAATATTAAACAATATTTGAATGCAGCCTATGATACGAAAGAAGACGTTATTGACTATACTGCATACCAAGACTAAATAATATTACAAATATTTTAACCTTCATTAAGTAATCCCGAAGTACTAAACGTTTGAGTTATTCTCAATCTCTGACCTGGAAAGCGGCGGCCGAACTACAGAACTCATTATATAAGTGTACCCTTTGTTCGGTATTGTGTTTGAAATGAAAAAAAATGATCCAATCATTGGTGTATTATGTCCAAGTAGGATTTCGCATGAATTGTCAGCCTTTGAAGTCAAGTTGGTTTTAATGGTTTAAGTCGTATTCGAGAGGATTATCAAACTTTGTTTCAGGAAAATTATGACTACAATTTTTTATAAATATTTAGAAAAATAAATAATTACTGTTTACTATATGCAATGAACTTCGGGCGCCATCTGGAAACTTTGTTGATTACGTCCATTCGTAAACTTAGCTTCATATTAAAGAATTTCCCCATCTCTGCATACTTTCGTAAAAGTATTAACACCTTAATACACAACCGATTTACTTTTATGTAATGTTTGATGATGTAATTGTTAATGTACTCAGCCCCTGCTACTGTTACGATTGGACTTGGCAAAGTATTTTGTTTAACTTAATTTTAAAGTAAATCCTTTACTATGAAAAACATCGGGTGATCGGTTGATGTCGCATTACGTAGTAATTAATTCTCTTGTGCTCTTTGTCAGTGATACGAAGTGTTCGTCGCGTGTGGGAATAAAATGGCGGAAGTTTGTGATCTCAATTATTTCACCTAATTCTAAATAATACTTTAAAATTCATCTTAATGTTACCGTTGATATATAGTGGATTAAAAAAATACAAAATATTGCTAGATACTTTTATCTATAAATAGGTATTTTTTATACAATTCATAACCAAAAAAGTGTTTTTAATTGTTCTTTAAGTTTTTTTGTCAAATATAATTTATATATTATTATTTAAGGGACCGTAAAATAAATAAATATAATTTAATTAAAAACATATATTATGTTACCTAAAATTAACTCATTAAAATATTGCATAATATTAAAAATCATTATAAACCTTTAAAATGTTTAAGTACCTAATTAATGTTTTAAAAATCATAAACATTTTTATGTCTTAGAATGTCATGATAATAAAGACGTCGTCACACTAGATAACTATTCATTTAAAAAAATGTGTCCCTTATTCTCAAAATCTCAGATTTGACTATTTGTCATCTCTTTCTTTTGTCACCGCGTAGGAAAGAGATAGCAAAACTAGAAGAGGGTAAAGGGCTTGTCCAGGTAGAAATGCATAAAATAAAAAGTTAATTTCAAACAGTTCATATAGCACTGTATGACGCGTCATATCTACATTAGATAATCTTAGGTTATAAAACTTATGAACAATTATTTTTCTAATTACTTAAAATATTCGCTCAAGGGAAACTGTCTCTTGATAAAAAATGTCGTTACATTTAAATCATTTGACATTAATACATCCAGAAATACTTTTATTTTGTTTTAATTTATTGCTAAAAATACATTAATCCTTTCTCTTTTCCAAGTTAAAAAATACACAAGAAGTTTTATTAGAATAAAAATGCACTATTTATGAACTCCTTTTAACTTTTTAACCTAATTTAGAAGTAAGTTACAACTGCTCCAATTAGTTTCCGACGACTATTGTCAAAGAAAAAGCAACAGCGGTTACGATAAAAGAAGTCAGGCAAATAAAGTAACAGCACAAACTATTTAACACATTCCAATAAACTAATGAGCAAAAGTAATCGAGTACAAGTTGTTGCCAAGGATATTAACTCCTCATACGTTAGAAATTTATTTCACCAACGTCTCTTTGTTACAAAGTCATAAACTTGAAAAAAGTTAAAAAATAATTTGAATAAATATTTTGTAAAATAAAAGTGCTAACAGTAAGTTTTTTTTTTAACAAAAAGTAATTTAATAATTACCTTATCAACCAATGAAACAATCCGAAAAAAGTGTGCAACACTCCAGCTTCATAAATCCAAAAACAATACAACACGAAACAATTCAAAAATCGAACGTTCTAATTAAACATAATGCCAACCTCAACGAGCTGTATCACATGAAACGATCAACTTAGCACTTGTCCAAACAGGCGAGCGGCGCGCGGCGCGGCGCTACTACATCACTGGTGGCCACGAGACGCTCGCGATACGTGTGCTTGTGACGGCTTCGCACGCCAAACTGCGTTTGTGTTCTATTCCGTACATAAGTTCTTGTGATTTACAGAGGGCGCGCAGGCGGGCGGACGCTCTACTAGATGCTCCCCTTGCGAAGGATACCTCATTATCCTTACTGTAATCCGTGTGCCTTTTTGATAATTTTTATTTATAGGGTGTCACTGGATGTGACCTTTTTGAATATCATGGGGTTATGCGGTTGGATATACTTCATTTGATGATACGTATTAATAATACTTCACGAGTCAAAGAAAAAACAATTACGCACCGCTTTGATGAACTATTACATGGTGACTTACATATATACGGTTGCGGAATATACTATTACGCTAAACATACGTTTGAACTAAATATGAAGCTTAAGATGGATTGGTTAAAAATGATATTTTTTGATAAGATTTAAGTCGAGAATGACGCTCATCAACTTATTACAAATGTTATTTAATTAACTATAAGCCAATTTTTCAATGCTTTATTAAAGAAATGGAAAAAACATAAACACGAAAAGTTAAAACAAGACAAAACTAAGCATGTCATGGAACAGCGTCAAGCATTCGAAGGAACGTTACAAATGCACACGCGCTAAAATATTTCACCGAATGCAGCGTCGAACATTTGCCGGAACGTTACAAGAAATACTAGTGTGTACCCATCCTAAACACTAGAGTAAATCCTCCGCGTAATTTTTAATCGTCGATAAACCCACGTAATGTTTCGCTTACCGTTTGACGCATGATCTTAAAAAGTATTTCCCAATTGATATTCAAGGTTGCCAACCGAGCAACAATAGTAATAGTTGAACATTCATCGTAAAACATCATTATCTCAGCGTTCTCAGCGTTCTTAATTTAAACGATGGAACTTATTCATTCAGATCGATTTTATTTTAGGTACGAATGATCCTCTAGATAGTCTTGTATTATTACAAATATCTACCAAATTCGATAAAAAAAATGACAGCTACGCCAAAAATTCACACATACTTTCATACGTCACTGATTTCTACCTATTATGTAAAGAAATCAACGCGTTTGACCTTCTAAGGCGCTCCTTATTAAAACTTAAAAATTATATTAAGACAGGTTTACCTTACAACTTTTGCCTTTATTTATTTAGTACTAAATACACTGTTCCCATTTTAATGGAAGGACCGGGTAACTGACTTCTAGTAATTTCTGCTTGTTGCTTTACATCATTCGCAAGAAAAATTTAAAAAGTACAATAAATTTTTGAGATAAAAACCAAATACAGCAGTAAAAATAAAGCCAGATTCAATGATTCTGAATAATATAATCATCGTTAAAACAAAGTATGAGCTAATAATATCAAATCTAATTTGGATAAGAATACATTTTTCCCAAAATATGTTCGAGGTGAAATACTACAAATAGTGAGATTGTATAATAAGAAAGAGCTTCTTAGTCCATAACGATGCTTGGAGACTGCGCATACATTTGAATTTGAATGAGAGCCAAACGTAGACAAGCAGGCAGATGGGCCGACCCTCAGATGGCCATATTTAATCATGCGCGAAGGTGCGTACCGATAGTTTGGGCCGTGTATAAATACTCCGCTTGATAATGAACTGTTATAGATACTTCATCCAAAGGTCGTATATCGAGTTTTGTTTTTATTTGGTTTCATTTTCGTTTAGTTCTAAATTAATTTATTGTTGGTGAAAATGTTAGAGCTATGATGATAAAAAACAAAGACGAATTGATAAAGTTACGTCATCATAAACAGCGAATAGTCCAATCCCCGTCCCAACAGAATGCGGAAGGGAGGTCGGCAGACAGTAGTTACTGTTTTAACCCGAATACTAGAGGATGGTGGGTCGAGGCTCAATAATTGCGGGCCGTCAAGACTTTCACCTTCGCCGCTCGGCCTTGCCCGGCCGGGCCGCTCACTGTAACTTCCGCCCGCCGATTTGCCCGCGCGGCGACAATGCCCGACGCGCGCTTTTGCAATCAGAATTTCGGAAAGTAGCACCGGAGCAACGGCCTCCCGACTAACGGTCGCAAGTCGCTCGTACTTACGTAATTCGAGAAAATATGTGTACTCGAAACGTTTGGTATCCGGTTGGATCCTGATTCCCTGGCTTACTCCTGTTGTAATTCCCCTATCACGGATGTAAACAATCGTAACCCTTAAATCAGATGGAAATGCATCAAACGGTACATTGAAAGTGGTCACGAGCGCTGGTTACGATAACGTGTTTAGAACTAATAATGCGAATTTAGGTCATCAGCTGAGCGTATTGCTAACGAATACACATTTTAAGGACTACAGAGTATAAATAATCTTTACACAAACCACTTTTTTTTATGATTTATAACAGGTTATATACGCTAATATCAACTTATGGAAGTATACGTCATGCAATTGTAAGTTCGTCATGTGAAACCCGGCGGTCGTAACAGGTTTTGTTTATGATAACGTCCGAAACAAATGCAGTAAAATTTAGGTCATCCGAGCGTAGAACGTACTAATCAACGTAGGAGTCCGCAGTACGAACAAGGCCGAGTGATCTGTTGCAATGGCGGTTAACAGAAGCGAATTTTATTTTTAATAATACAACAAATGATTGGTGAAGCGTTACGTTTGTATTGTTACTTCATTACCGGTGAAGACTATTCGACGTTCTTGATACCTTATTCGTTGTGTTACTCTAACCGAATGCGTTAGCATTTAGATTTTTGTTGGAAAAGTACGTTAACTTTTCAAAAATTCTCATTTAATACTTATGACTAATTAAAACTTACTTTTGGATTATCCAGATCCCTGGTTGTAAACTATCATTCCAAGTCTTGCTGATGATAAATTTCAATAACCTAAATAAGACGGTAGCCTTTAAAACTATCATAAATTAGTCAAAGCCACAACAAACTTACACTACACCTAATTAATGAAAATTAGTTATTTTGCTAGATAAACCGGGATCGAGAATTGCAGGATAACATATCAGTTAAACAATCTGACTCCCTATTAACAAATAATAATATTATACCGTAGTGTGGTCGAATACCAGTTCCAGTATTTATAGACGGATACTACCCATACGCTAAATCGATGCTTTTAATAGAAATGATGCTCAATTGGATTCTATGGTGCGCGTGCCAAATCTTACCATGACATTTAACGCATTTCCTCAGCTACTAGGCCATGTTCTTACCATCTCAGTGTATTTTTGTTCAAGTACCGACGAATGTCGTGGGTCGTGCTAATTTAACCATCGGGTTAATCGAATATAGACTTTATTACAGCGTATTAGGTTTGATAATGTTATTTATATACTTAAGACATTCTTATCTGCCAGCGTCGGTTGTAATGAAGTTTCTTGCTCTATTACATACTAACCGACTGGACAATTTTTATTAAATTATTGTATTATAATAATAATAATTTCCACTGTTTGCTATACAGTGATATGTAAAATCCACTTGCAATAGTTGACTGTACGAAGGAAGTTATGCAAGGCCGATACAAGCTAAATTCGCATTAATGCCGTTGTATTAAGGTTCAAACAGACTTTCTAGTCAAACAAAGCGTTGATAACTTTTTGCATCACAGAATGTAAAATCTATTGTTAGTGATATCCGGTGAACAGGCCGAAAGAATTCTACGAAAAATGCTTCAAAAAACTACATCTAAAGAAGTGTTTAAATGATGTCACTCATAATTATAAAACGTAATCCTCATTGAGCCAACGACCGATATGTGCGGAGGTCGGCTGCTTCCCAAAACTGTTATCAGTAACGCGAGACTGATGGCATCGTGATAAACAAACGTGCCAACGCCTCAATAGAACTAGATTCAATTTAAATCTGCCGTATCAAGTATGTATCAATATAGTTTATTTTATAATCGTTTATGTTTACGCGAATGTTAGACATTGAAAATTAAACTATTTTTCGGATTTTATCAAGGTTTTTTATATTTTTATTTTCTCCAAAAGAAAAATACAAATATAAAATGCGAAAAATAGTTCAATTTTCAATAGTTTATTTTAGTTTATGAATTTGTATCTGATTTTTGTTCGGACCTTGAAGTAGATTCAGTGATTAATTATCAGTATTATTTTATGACTTAATTAAAGGGTGTAAGGTTAAGTTAGATACGGCGGAAAAGTATTTTACCTTAGCTGGAATAGCTGATTTTCATACGTGTACTAAAAAACTAAGACCGCAAATAAGCTACCTATGAACTAAGCTCCTAAGCTTACTTTTTGGACTCCTAAGCTTAATGCTATATGAAATTTATTCGATACTTCATACATACGGCCTACGCTTCGTTTCAAATCGCGTTAGACTTTAGAGGCCTCAAAAGAAAGTGATAAAATACGCAGTAAAATTATGTATTCGTTATGAATATGAGACAGATATGTACCATTATGCAATCGTTTACAGTTCGATGTCAAATTATTTAAAAATTAAAATAACATTGTACGGTTGGTCTTTCGATTTTACATTTAATGTAAGCATAACGTTAGCTTCAATTAATTTTCATTGAGGATACAATTCGGGGAATACCAGACTAATGTCAGCATAATTTGCTCTAATAACAACACATGTTTTGTTTCACGCTTTAGTCGCAAATTAAAGTATAGATAGCATTCTATTATTTAGACACAAATTAAAAACTAAATTGTAACACTATTGAATAAAATGGTCCCAAAGTTTTTGACTATTTAATCAGTAAATTCAAATCATATTTTTTTCAACAGAGTAGCTAAACTTACTTTAATAATTTTGTACTACATTTTATTTGGAATAATGCTGTGTCCAAACTGCATTCAAGCATTTAAATGAACTAATAAGATTAATCATACTTCGTTTACACCAAGCATTATGATATAACGCATCTGTGGAACGTGAACCACAATTATACACTTTAAAACAATGGTGTAATAACTACATTCGCTTGTACCCACCCTGCTTGCCTAGAAATACCTCAAGCTATTGTCTTTTTAAATTGTCTGAGAAGTGTTGCATACGATTTAAAAAATTGAAACTTATGTACCATTTTCTGTTCCCGCGATTGTGTCATCAATTATAATAACATGTAGGGACATTTGTGTTTGTTTTATTTTGTCCCTAAGCAAATAAAATAAGCCTATTTCTATATGAGTAACTGATAAAGATGATTACGTTGATAAAATATTTTGCGAAGCCAAAATATCAATATCGTCAAGCATGTCAGTGTATTGAGGTACAGGAAAAGGCGCAAATTTAAATACAATCAAACATATACACTTATAAGTGGAACGGATTTTTTTATATCTTTTAATTATTTTTTATGCATAATCAGGCAAACGTGCAAGGTCATTTGAAGTTACGTGATGTTCACTGCACGTAAACATCTTAGTTCCAAAAGAAACATGAATGCTGGCCTAGGGCAAGGATTAGGGATTAAGCAAAAATGAGATTATTTGGGCTTCTACAAGTATTCATTATCACATGAAAATAATATCGGTTTTTTACGAGATAATGGTACTCCTACGCGTCCTGCCATTCAAGTTGTAGACTTTCTACAGCGTGTCCCTACCATTTTGACTCTACCACTTTTTACTCTCTCATTTTTATAGGGAATGAATCCTAGGCAAATTTGGGCCACGCCAGTCATTGTTAGCAAAGATCGGCCAGGTTGCGCATGAGATGTGTAGTAGTAGTGTAGGTAGTGCAGAAGTGTGTGCACAATACACAGGTGCACTCTGTTCTTTCTTATAGTCCGGTGAGACGGCAGTCCGACATTGCCGGCGAAGATCAGGCGCATTACCAACGGCGTTACATGTTTTTTATAATATAATTTAATATTATAATCGATAATCAAATTGGTATTTTTGAACGTTAATACTATGAAATTTGTATTGTTTAAATAACTCCAGTCCTATCAATTGGATTAGAAAGAATTTACTGCAAGTTTCGAGTAGTTCCACGCGTATGTTAAGGACAGAGCATTTCACCTGACGTTGACACGGTTGCGATCACCTGAGATGGAACAAGGCCAACTAAACTTCGATATACAATTACTAAGTAATTATTAATCAATCTTTATATAGCATTGCATTCTGACTAACGACAGAGTCATCGTTTAAATGTGGGTGAATCCATCACGGAGTCTAATATTAGTAACTCGATTCATACAATTTGTATCATATTTAGAATTCTTTGTTACTAATTTTAAAGGAAGTTGTCGCTTGAAGTTAAGGAAATACATAAATTATATATTATCGTCCGAATTTTAAAATTATTCGTTTAAAAAGGAAAAAGTATTTCAGCCAGCCATCAAAATTCAAAATGCATAATAAAAATAAATCTTTACTATCCATTTAAATTTCAAAGAACGTATTTAATATGAATTTAATTAAAAAGTAAGTATAACCCACGTGAAATGCTCACGGCGAGCCGGAGGTTTGTTTGGAAACTTCCACGGCACAATATGATGTATGTTTAGTGTTTTTAAACATTGTGCCAATATGACGTAGGCCGAGCACGGTTATCGGCGAATCTGTTTGTCTTGAGGCTAATTAGCAAACAAAGAAATAAATTAAAAATATATTTATGGCTTTTCCCGTGAAAATGTTCTTGGAATTCTCGCAGGAAATTTCAAATGTGCTATAGAGTTAATCGTTTTCGAGTTAGTCTCTGGATTGCCGCGCATCAACTACGTTATCCGTTTCTAACTGATGTTATTAAAGCAGTTAATTTATAGTAACTGAGCTAGAAGTTAATTGTTTATTATTATTCGTACAGTGATTTAATATAAAGTATAGAGAATACGTTGACAGACAGAGTTAACAAGAGAACAGAGAATCGGCATTTTACATAGAAAATTCATAAGCCCAATAGCAGCATAGAGTTTTC
This sequence comes from Manduca sexta, assembly GCF_014839805.1. Classification (NCBI taxonomy): domain Eukaryota; kingdom Metazoa; phylum Arthropoda; class Insecta; order Lepidoptera; family Sphingidae; genus Manduca; species Manduca sexta. Next base: position 9,230,026 of record NC_051125.1, on the reverse strand, counting down.
ATTTCGAAAAATGCACATTTCCTGTGGCATTGATTCGCCCAAAATAATTTCAAGTAGACACGAAGCAAATTATAATAAATATATTTCGCGAAATATAAATTCCCAGTAGTATCGCAATGACGATAATGATTGTGCTGACGCGCATTACGATACGTTTCATAGTGCCAATGACATACTCAGTGATTATTTCCTCCACCGCGTCTACGTATTTTACTATATATACTGAATTATATTTTATCGCGCTGTAAATATCCGATGGAATAACCAATTCCGTCTACATTCTTTCTGGCTAAAAATCTATGGTGAGATTTTGATGAGTTATAATGAGTCCTAATTTCTTCCTAATTATGTTGAGAGTTTCGTTCACTTGTAACTTTAGTGATAACTATTTAAACAATACACCGTGTCCTCTACCTGTGCTACATACATTGTTTTATTTTTAACAAAATTACCACAGTTTTTTTACTATGAACACTTTTAAAATTATTTAGATACCGATTTAAAAAATACGTAAGCCAGTAATAATCCCTTTTCCTACGTCAGAAGATTGATAGTTCAAATGATTCATTCACGACTACGTATTAATAAATAATTATACACTATTGTAGATTTCATTGTATTACGCTATGTCGGTCACTAATGAAGGTTAAGATTTGAGATCATGTTATATCTTGGCGTTTACTGTGCTGTTTATTATTAATTTAGTTTTATACGCTTCTCCTGGCGAAATATTTTTCGTAAGGTTTTTTCCACGAAAGTACAAAGCTGCGCGGAGACCACCCTAGAAATAGCCTTGCATTTACAAGGCCTTGCGTGGTGGAAGTCTTTCGTTGAATTCGGCGGTTCTTTTTTATCCTGCCTAAACAATCAATGCAATCATACCTTCTAGCTGGCAGACCTTTCACCAGAATAAAAGAATAGCAAAGACATTATCAGACACCTGGTAATCTGGACCTACAAATATTGAACCTGTTTGATCGATTTTCTTTAAGATGGTGTCACTTGGCTATGACGCGGTTGTATGTGTAGAGTGGGGCTAACACATAATTCACAGAAAAATTATTGCAATATATTACTTACCATAAACGACTTGGAACTAATCATTTACATCTTACTAAAATAGAAATTCAAAATATTTGGATATTTAGATTTTTGGACGTGTTAAGATTTACACCAACAGCGTTGAATTAATTTCGACGAAGTTTTGTCAACATCATATTCAGAGTACTTTTTGTCTCGCAATGTGCGTAGCGTAATAATTTCAGTTTTTATTTCAAAAATGTTCTTTGACGCGTTTGAAGTCGCGAGCAGAACTTAGCTCTATTACAAAACTACTTCTAAATCGTTATTTCATCATCAATATACAAATAGCGAATACATAACACGAGTAATGTAGCGAATTGATAATGTACACATCGCCAACCCAAGTTGGAGTGATCGCAAATCTATCGGTGGATAATAACAATACTTCTTCAATGATATTTATGTGTCTGCTTCAAATTTTTTAATTTATTTTATAACACGAAGAAGAGCGAGTCTGTCATCACTGTCCAACGCCGACATTAGTAGAAGAAAAATGAATGCGTTTCCGGCCTTTAAGATTTAGGGAATAGATGGAAAAAGTATAGCGATCACCGTACACAAGGTGTTAAAACGCGCCGTAGTGGCCCACGTAAGTGTGATGCGTTCTGGGTTCAGCCTGTGTATATTCGGTTCCAACAGGCCGGCATAATTGTGTCGACTGCCGAGGGGTAATCATGTCGCATCACTCCACTTACCATCAGGTAGAAGGAACACTTGTAACACGTATAAGAAACAGTTTAGGTTTGGAAATCTCACCATAACTGCAATAGGTTGTTTCATATATTCATATTTGTATGCAGTCAGACATTGGTTTGTGTCTAATCTGTTTGAAGCTAAGATACTAATCAAATACACTTGTCTCCATCAAGACAATTTTGATCAAACCATAACTGACCGGAATTAGATTTGACATCCTGTCCTATATATCAAGGCTGTAAACATGCTTTGTGGAATCCTATCCAGCTTTGGATTACGTGAGTAATAAAGGGCGATAGGGTTTTAAATATTCAGCGTACAGACACGACTTTGTAACAGTTTTATAATGTATTACGTAATGTATGAACAGAATCGTGAGCCCCTATATTGTATTCGTATACATGGTTATTAAAGTTTCATACTTGAGAATATTATTTGGTTTTCAAGTTGGTTTGTAGTGTATGCTGTCATAAATTGATGGTAAAAACATATTCCGTTTGAAATCCATTGCGAGTTGTTTGTGGTATTATAAATCTGAATGTTTTAGTATATTTCAGATAACAAGGATACAATCATGCTATTTTTAACAAATTTCACTGATGGTAGGTACTACTGCAATGTTTATTTCTGCCGCCAAGCAGCAGTGTGTAGTCACTGTAGCGTTCCGGTTTGAAGAACATTGTAGCCAGTATAACTACTGGACATAATAAAACCATCTCATGTCTCAGGATGGCAAGCGCAGTAGAATCAAACAATACTTTTAATTCAAGGTGTTGGATAGTGTTTCTACTGTTTATGGGCGTTCGTATTGCTTACCATCATGCGAACGGCAAGCTCGTCTCATCATTCCAAGCAGTAAAAAAAAAGGGTAATATTTAAAAACGCTTCTACAATAACCTTGTAATTAATTTCCACATTTCAAAACCGTACAATTGGCATTAAATATCGAAATTCAAGCAACCGAGGCATAATTAATATCGCTGATAAACTGGTTGGTGTCAATCTCAACACCGGCTGAACTGTTTTACCCATTACTGCGAATTAGTAAATATTAGTCTTCAGATCTATTAGTATATGAGATAAGGATCGAGGAGAATTTATTATAAGGTTTTTCTGTAAGGTAAAGGAACCCTTACAGGTCCACCTTATCTTCAAATGAGGTGGAATGAAATATAAAGAAATACCTTTGATTAAATTGCTACATGCCACTACACATTATAAAAAGTAATAAGAAAAGAATTAACAAAAAAAATTTGTATGATTTATTATTACACTACCTTATTACTACTTATTACAAACAAAATGGCGGCAATATTTCAACTTCATACAATTATTATGAAATTGAGAGTTTAAATAATTGTTAAACTGATCAACTACTAAATATTGATAATATTGGCAGTCTCATTGCGTGCGTATAAAAAAAATTGTTAACTATTATTTAATTCAATTAGTTTCACTACCCTAGAACGTAAATATGACAAATGACCTGTATAAACCAGATGTTTTCCACAAATTTTTGTACATTTACTTTTTCATTGTTGACAGTATTGTTAAGATTTTAAAAGCTAGACAACAGTGCCAGCAATTAGCCCTAACATAGACGGTGTGCCGTCCACTGTTCCCTGCGAATTAGCTTCGAGGCATTTTTGTCTGGCTCAAGCCTACCCATCTCTGACATTACCTCTTATGGTTTAAGCAGCGATTAAATTTATTGAGCAGTGCCGACTATCTTATTATAATTATACGTATATTTATACGTATGTACGGGTATGTCTATATGACAGTATGGAGACAGGCGTCACTACGAGGTACTGGTGGTAGAATACTCGAATTCGGCGTGATTGCCGCCTCCGTACTCAAGATTATAAAATCCGCCATACTAAACGACGTGTCAAGTTCTGAGACCAAAACGTATATCCGGTTTCAAACAGGCCGGCAAAATTGTGTCGATTTGCGAGGGGTAATCATTTGCCGTCAATCGACACTATCTGGACCCTACTTCGCGTACCATTACTTAAATAGAGTGGTGTCTATCGTGCCAATATAAAAAACAAGCTGAAACAGTTTCTCTAGTTTTATCACTTATCAGTATGTTTGTATAAAACCCCAATTTAAATAATATACACTCATATTATATCTCAATATAAAATTCGTATTTCCTTCCACTGATTATTATCATTTGAAGAGTTGTTAAAGCATTGACCTCTCAGTATATGTTGCACAATATTAATTATTATTCGGTAAAACCAGTACGAATATGTAGATTGCACTCATTTTAAAATATTATTTCGGAATTTTATCTTAATCTCAAAATCATTACAAACTTGCGATTATTTGAGTATTTAATGAAATATTCTAAATTTAAATGTGAATATTATATTTAAAACTGTTCTTTTTCTGGCCAAATATTTTTTATTTCAAGAAGAGTTAAATAAATGTTCTAAAGAATATTGTTTTATGTAACCGCATCCGATAGCGTGAATATGTACTACACAGATTAGTGTGAGAATAAATCTATTTGATCAATGGCCCAGCAAATGAATCATTGTCAGAATCTTATTATTCTTTAAGATCACTAACATCTTAATATTTTAATAGATTTTATATAGAAAACTCAGCTACCACTCGCGGATTCACCTATATTTTCCGGGATAAAAGTCCCGTTATATATTTTCCTGGGATAAAAAGTAGGCTATGTCCTTCCCCTGGTTTGAAACTATCTTCATACCAAATTTCATCGAAATTCGACCAATAGTTTTTCAGTTTATCGCATTCAGACAGATGGACGCGGCGGGGACTTTGTTTAATAATGTGTAAGGATAAACATTTAAGTAACTTCTGTGGGATGCATTACCAAGGGGCAAATGAGTGGGCGAGGCTTAAGGCGTTCTGAGCTGAAACTAGCTCAAGGAGAAGGACATGAGACCTACATGCAGAAATGATAGCATCACATAAACAAAAATTCATAAACAAGCAAACATACAGGGTGTAGATAAAAATCTACAGTGGAAAGTTTTATGCATTATGCAACTTTATATAAAGTTAACTTTTGCAAGTCGACCACAATCTCTTGGACCTGACTTGGATTACCTAGGCCAAATTTTATTCAAATTCAAGCAACGTTTTATTTCTTTATACGTTAACCATCCATACGTCTTAAATAAGCTTGAATTTAAATAAAAAAAGTCGATGAAGCCGTGTAATTTCAAACAATAAATTACGAACTAGAATCCATAAAACCTATCTAATTATGGTTTATCACTCGTAGTATTGTAGATCACATAGGGGTAAGCAGTAATGTTGGCCGGTTTAGTTAATTTATCTCCTTCATCCATAATGAAATCAATACCCGTATTTCTTTAAATTGAAAAAACATTTTTCCAACAGTGAATAATAAATCTCATTTTTCACACTGCAGTTAAGTGTTCAGCTGTCATCTTTATCCGAATAAAATTTCAATCGACGAGTAAAATTGTATCGCTCTGCGGTTGCAAGAATTATGCTGGCCTAATCCGAACAGGCCATTTTAGTGGGTATTCCTTGTGTACGATGGTCGTATTTTATATTAATCGACAAAATACATCAAATGTATCTAGTAATGCATTTATAGATAAGTAGATATTCACAAGATCATAACAACGATTAATGCGCATAATATACTTAACGACGGAAATACCGCAAAGGTTGCAAATGCCATTGACTTCGGACAGAAATGTTTTTTTCGCCTACCTTTTTGTAGAGTAGGTGTGATGAAGGTTATTTTTTAACAAATATGACTACATAACGTATAGGTAACTTGTAAATGCAAATGGATTTCTCAAATTGAAACGTAACAATGATTTTATTCTAATCTATTGGAGAGTGTATCGTAATTATTTCACACAAACTGTTGTTTTTAATAAGTGTATTGAGAATTACAGGCTTATTTTATTAGAAAGTCAACTCCGAGTTAACACTTTCTCTCGTTAATTACACATTGTGAAGGCGCGCGTTTAATCAATATATTTCTAAGTCTTCTTTGCGGGCCGATGTTTGAATTTGAATAGAAATGTTCGTTAGCCGTAGGTATCAACATTGTGCTATAGAATTTTGTTAATCTCAAAGTTTCTGTAACAACTATAACGTTTAGAGCTATCACGTTTTTCTTGTATAAATACTGCGCGTTCCTTCCCAATATTGCTTATGGCATGATCAAATTATTTTCATACAAACGTATTGTACACATGGAAATCTGCAACCCATCACCGTTCTAAATGTGATTTGTGACTAAAACGTCGATAAATTAATCTACTATTGTGTCTGATACCAGAATAGACGCGGAATAATATCAAAACAAATCGGCATTTACTCAAAATTCATTACCGTCCCGAAATAACGAGATCTCGTATATCAAATATATATTTCTAAACATCACGAATTTCTGACCCAATTTAACACTCGTATTGTCCGATAACTATTTGTCTGGTAAACAATTGTTAATCTGACAAAGTATTTAAATGATTATCTACATTCATTAATTGATAAGTAATTTTCTTGAAATCGGAATATTTGTATCAATGCCTTTTGTTGTTACAAAAAACCTTTTTATTCTGGTAATTCACTGAGATTGTTTTATAAATAAGTGCTTACACTTATTGAATACCTATTACGCTTGTATATCAAACAAAAAGACTCGGAATTACGTGGTAGCGGTGCCGATATCGGCCGAAGTAGTACGAAAATAGCCGACCGCCCGCGCCCGTTCGTGGCACCGATACTCGACGAGGCCGCCTGACGTCGACCGCCGACGGCCGAGTCCTTGGTTATTAAAAATCAAGTGACAGTTTCATCGGAGTTTTTCACTTTACTGATTGTTTTAGGTCATTAACTTTGTTTACGTGTCATCGTGTTATAATGCCGATTATAATTTCAAAAATAAACACTATTACTAAAAGTATTAAGTGTTAAAGACCGTGCAATCAGTTTTTAATGTCAAATTTGAATTTAAAATTAGAATTAGTTCTTAGCATAGACATAATTCACGATCGTAATAAATTATAGCATGAGGTAAATGACTTTATTATATTTATTGCCAGAGTCGTAGTATCGTACAAAACTATTGTAGTTACGGTATATCCATATGATGCGGGTATCACGTGACGGACTAACAAAAGACGTTGACGTGTGAGTTGTGACGTCACTTGTTATAAAGAAACAAAAATTGCGTTTATGTTCACCAACAATATACCGAATATTGTTTGACTGATGATTGCTTGTGACCATTTCTCGTAATGGATATATAGGCTGACAACATAGATACGTTTGCTATAACTATGTGTGTGCCTATGAATAATTTTTTGTCCACGTTCACATAATTAAAGAGTGTTAACATTGCAAATGGAGATTCCTTAACTGTTTTATGAACAATATATAAAATAATTATAACCGTTATGATTAAAACATTTGAGATCGCATATTACAGAATACTATTTAATGTCAGGTAAAACATTTTAAGTACCTTTTTATATGACTTCCTAAATTATGTTCCAATTTTATAGCTGCTCCTCTATAAATAAAATAAAAAACGTAAGTCACTTTACATAGGTTTTCTGTGTACAGTGGTATTACCCCGGTACAAATGATTCATTCGGTAAAAACACAGCTGGATATAACACAGTTTTTATAAGACTGATATAATAATAGTGATAAAATCACAATTTATAAATAAAAAATATATTCTAAAGATATTGATCGGGGATGCACCATATTATCTATTTCGCATAATATTAAATAGATTGTATATTTTTAGGTTCATACCCGTAATAAATTAACCTAATTATGTATTAATTACACGCAAATGATTTATCAAATTAAGAATCGATATCTAAACTACGATTTGTATACGAAATATAACTCAACCATCGTTATTACTAAGCTACGAACCTCTTCAAGTTCTGTAATAATTTAAATATTATAAGTGTACTGAATTGCAATTTATTCCTTAAAAACTATTGACTATTACCATATAGTACTAAGGCAAAGCATGGTAAATAGTTGCAACTTTTGCCTATTTTTCGCGGGGAATAACGCGTTTTTCCACCGGCTTTGGGGGGAGTGGAACGATTGTGTTAGTTTTACCGGTCTTACAGCCCAGTGTCGACACTCAAGAGTATAGCATCATCCGAGCTAGTATTGTGCATGTATTTAGCATCTTCTGTCTTGACATGGCGAAGTTACATTGCAATTCAAGGGTAATACAGTATATAATATAATAATATCAGCCCTGTATTATATACTTGTCCACTGCTGAGCACGGGCCTCCTCTACTACTGAGAGGGATTAGGCCTTAGTCCACCACGTTGGTTTAGTGCGGATTGGTAGACTTAACACACCTTCGAAAATTCTTATAGAGAACTTCTCAGATGTGCAGGTTTCCTCACGATGTTTTCCTTCACCGTTAAAGCGAACGATAAATTTATAAAGAATACACACATGATTTTAGAAAAGTCAGAGGTGTGTGCTATTCGGATTTGAACCTGCGGACATTCGTCTCGGCAGTCCGTTCCACATCCAACTAGGCTATCGCCGCTTTTTTTTAATAATACAATATGCTACAAATATAATTGGCCAACTAGATTCGCCAGAGAAGTAGAGGTATTTTGTTTATCTGCAGAATTCTGTCACATTCCGTAGGCCATGTGACTAAAATGAGCTAAAGTGTTTGCTATATTTTCGTCTCTATCGATTTGGAAACAAAATGGAGAATTCATTAGCAAAGGTGCCCTTCAAGACTTTAGACGTGAACTCTACTCAGAGTCTGAAATGATAATTACATTTCACAGTTAATTTCAAGACGTATATACGTGTTTTTCTGATTGTTGTTATGTTTATTATACAATGTTGCTTGCGCTGGGGAAAGTTGGATATACGGTTTACAAGAGACAAAGTCAAGAGCCAATGAATGGTTGATGTCTAATGCTATACATAGTGATGTCGATTATGGTAATGATAAATGTGTGTATTTATGTGCATCCACACGATTTTTTTATGTGAAAAATTTTGTAATGAGATTCTGAACTCTGAAGTAAGCTCGGTAATTTTATTCTTTGTTTACAGCCGAAATATTAAATAAGAAATTATATTTGCACTACATCATTTTTAACATAAGTTCGCAGTCACTGTCGAAGAAAAACATATTTTAGTACTCTACGCATAATAATTGTGTTATTGTGCTCAAATCCTCACAATTTAGTCCTGTAAATTATAATCCTCTGGACCGTATCAATAGGAGTGAATCTCTAAAATGTCGCTTAATATAAAGGTATAAATTACAATTTACTTTGAATCTCAAAGAAATTGCCACGATATTATACATACATTATAATGAAATAAATACGAGTAATTTGTTTACCTTAACCGGTACACGTATGAAACATAATTGTAGCTAACAACGCTAAGCAAAATACTATAAATACATACATAATTATAATAATTCCGTATACCGTGAAGTGCAACAAACTCTTTGTGTTACACGACATTAGGACTATTAAAATTCAAAGCTGACGTTCAAAAACAATGATCATACATGTTTATAGATATATAAATTAAATCTAATAAGGTGATGGGCGATTTTGGTAGCTCGCATTGCTTTGGGAGCAGTTCATTCACCTTGCGGGGAGTGATTCAGCCGTAGATAAAAATAATAACGTTGAAAATGTTACATACAACCGTAAACTTACGAAATATACTGCATTCATGAACGGGACTCGATTCCCGATAGTTCTTTTGTAGAAGCCGGTAAGTGATTAAGGACTTAACAATTTTAGTATTTATATTCAACGTCAATTGCAATGGCTTGAAGAAAGAATTGGAACTTTGCAGCATGCTTTATAGCCATAGTTTGTAACTTATTTTCTTCACATTGATACTATAAAATAAATAAACGAATAATGTAGTTCCCCTAATAACAGCAATTTGATACATATTTCAGTATTTACACAGCAATTTTTAACTCTATCGTTATTGATATAAAAACTGCGAATTTCCAAATTTTTCTTGTTTGACCGCTGTATTGGTGAACCGCTGTATCGGCCCACGTGAAAACGCTGTGTATTTTTAGCCAATGTCACATTGGACGCTATTTGCGAAAGTCACTGACTCCATGATCAATAAGATTAATAACTTGGATTGAAAATTAATTACGTACTTTACTACAAACCGACTAATGTAAATCAGTTGTTACTGAAGCCAGAACACGTTTATTCATATTGCCGGCTAATAACAAACATTTTACAGTGTGCAGATTTGTAAGCGAAAGAGAAACACATATAAGTAAAGAGTGAAGAAATATAATACATTTTTTAATCACCCCTTACTGGTAGGTCTCTCATATGTCAGAATCCGGCAGAACTTTGCAAGACGTTTAGAACCGATTGCCGATGGAAGGTGATACATTTTTTATGCCACTTGCAAGCATAAGGCCTGCCGAAGCGTGAAAACTTGCGCAGTCTTCTTCGCCATCCCCTAAAGAGGCACAAAAGTATCTTCCATCCCCAAACCCTAGTATTTTCTATAAAGGTCATCGATCTATTTCTGGTAGTATTTATAAACGATGGGAATTCCTAACCACCGTACTAATTGTAAACTTAATAATGTATAAAATTAAATGGGTTTATTAATTATTTCATTTCTTTGCCATTCTATTAGTGTTATAGAAAATAATTACTCTTACTAATGTACATTTTTAACTCATAATATGGTATGTGTTTTCAGGTGTAAAGCACCTTTGTCAACAATGAACTCATTTTTTGTTTAAAATTATCACTACCATAACAAAAACACATTCTTGCTTGTTACAATTAGTTTTATGTTTCAATTCGGTGTTGTGTTGATCTACAAATAACACCAAACTTAAATGATGCCCTTACAATGTCATTTAATTGTCATCTATAGCAGGTTTTCTCTATGTTTTCTCTAGTGTGGACCCCTAATGTTATTTAATTATGACGTGGATCGTCCGTTCAATAAAACAAAAAAACGCTCTCATACTTTTCTTTGCAAAACTGACATCTGTTTCTCTGTCTTTGCGACCAATTTGCTAGGGTTGATTACGTTCCGTTGGATTCTTAAATCTGCTATATACATCTAATCTACTAGCAGTTTATTTCTGTATTTAATTTTGCACTGTTTGCGCTTTATAGTATTTCTTATGACTTTTGTTTTACCTACGGGCCCCTTAAGAGGGGCCCACGGACCCCCAGGTTAGGAAACCCTGATCTATAGTATCGACTTTATATATAATTTTTTCCATTCACAATATGTATTCAAAATATTATACCGCTCATCCCCACCAAAATTAATAGATAAGACACATTTATAGCAATACAATGAATTAGTAATAAGTAAATCAGTAGTTCCTAATAGATAAACTCATTACCGTCTACTGTCCCTAAGTTGACTAACTTTCATTTTAAAATACAAATTCAACATAAAGCTATAAAATCGTTTCATACAAAAACCGGTTATTTTAGTAGCAAGGTTAATAGTGTAAATCTCACGTAGGCCAAAGTTATATTACTTGACTATAAATTGCAGCAAATTATTGGCACATTGAAGTCGGCGGAGGTGCAACTTGTAGCTTAATACTAATATAATTTACGTTGGGAGCTAATAGAGCGATTTTGCTTTCAAAATCGTTATTTTCAAAATTGCGTGCTAACGTTGTATAGAAATAAATAGCTTTCGGTATTGAATTATGTTATTTATTTGTTATATAAAATTTGTATTTAATCTATTTTTGATATTTATGTTTTAATGAATAATGTTGAAAATAAACCCTCACCGTTGATTTTATTAGTTATATTCATTCATCAACTATTATACTGTATTTAAATGAATCCTTATCTTAATTAAAATGGCCATTAAAAGATAACCGTGGTATTTGATGCACATTTTTTTTAACAGTTATGCAAGCAAGAATGTAAAGAATTTTGGGTATATCTTGTGCGTAGACATAGTAATTAATGATTTTCAAAAAATATAGAATATATGCTATAAACCTCACAAATTCATAAAAAAATCAACTAAAAAGGGTTCCGTACGCACACATACAAATACTTGATATTGACGTGTCATGTAAAAGAGATCATGTCAGAAAAATAAAATAGTATTGCCATTTAATCGTAGTGTTTACAAACGTCCCAATTGGGACAATTTTGAGTCGCTTTATAATAGCATGTCTTCCTGATAATATAATATATCGTTGGTAACAGTCAAGCTTAATAAATCTAAAGTTATTACGGCAATACAATTTGTTAATCAACCGTAATATATTTCAAAAGAAAATTTGCTATACCAAATTGGGTCATTGACCGGGCGTTACCTCACAGTAACTGTTATGGGAGATATATTGATACTATAGTTGTATGTATTTGACGTCCTTTATCTTCTACGATATTTTTCTAAATTCAAAACTATTTACTTTTTTTCGTAGATTGGAGAGGAAACTTCTAGTCCGTACGTCCATCCTTAATTGACCTTCTTTATGTACGGTACCACATATTCCAGAGAGTTCAAGTCGTATCACCGATTCTACCCAACTAATTTTAATCAAACTTTCGCAATAACTAAGTTAGACTGTATGCTTTTAAAGTCAACATCGATTCGGTAGTTTTTGTGAATACGAACACAAACAAGTATTCACCAACATTTATCTCCATGTAACTGTAATTTATACAATGTATTTATATGTAGATAATTCTACTTATATTATAAATGCGAAAGTTTGTGAGGATGGATGTATATATGTTTGTTCCTCTTCCACGACAAAAATAATGAACGGATTTGGATGAAACTTTACAGTTATATTTGTTATATATCAAAATAACACATAGGCTACAATTTATAATGATTTTGTGTAATTTGGTCATAATATAACGATACATATCAAATAAATTGGAAAAATAATGTATCCCGGAAAACTCCTTCACGCAAGCGAAGCCGCGAGCAATATACAATAAACAGCTAAATACTTCAAAATATATATTCTTATGTGACAAATATTTTTGCACACGATGTAAAATTGTTACTCGAGTTCATTACCATATCGCTACGCGCGCACTTTCTATATTTTCTACGAGCCTAATGTTAAATTAACACGGCACAGCGTCCAGAAAGTCACACGACACGTCACCGATGAGATCCTGTGGAATAATCGACCGTAATTATCAAACTTTAATGATCATTATTAAATAAAAACAATTATACAGTTTGGGTTTATCAGTAGCCAACAGTTGCAGTACATTGTATTAAGAATGAGAGGTTCTTGTATGAGCATTTATGAGTATAATTTCGGCGAAACGTTTTTAAGAAGGAAACGCCGCGTCATGTTTCGTGTATATTCATAATAAAATAATAGGAAAACGCTGTCATGGAATTTTAGTTACGCATATTTTATAAGACATTCTTAAAGGATAACTGGGCTTCGTGAATTAGTGACTGTACTGTGGTAGGATATTTTATATCCGCCCGTGTTAAAACCCACCATAGTGGCCCACGTAAGTGTGTCGCGTTCCAGGTCAGCCTGTGTAATACAGTGCCAACAGGCCGGCATAATTGTGTCGACTACAGAGGGGTAATCATCTCTCGTCAGTATTACAACCTATTGAGCGTGAAAACGAACAACAAATTTTATCACTGAATATAGACACGCCCTATCTCGGTGATAAACATCACTTAAACGGATTCATTACATCTAATAAATGTTTCCAGCTGATCTAAGGTTCTGTCTTACGTAACAATAAACACTTTTTATAAAAAAGTTATAAACGTATTCGAGAATTTATTTGTTAATGAAATCCAAAATAAAAATCCTTACTGATTAAATATTGTACAGATTTGTTTCTCATTATTCACTTGGAAGTTAGGTAGTTTAAAATTAATGAAACTGCAGAATGCCGTGTACTGAGATACAGGTTTATAACTTAGTTCGAGATATAATCTTGTTCCTTCTCTTCATACAACCATTTTATTGTATTTATTCAAAAGAAATACAAATATTACAATAATTAAAATCATATCTATAGAATACGTAATCTTATTTATATCTTCTTGCTATAAATAAGTTATCCCTAAGCGACCTAAGGATGAATTAAGCGAGGGATCTCCTTTGGAAGGTGATACTTTTTGTTTCCATTAATTCCAAAGTTACCTCTCTGTTGGAACTTTAAAATCTTACGCGGAAATATCATTAAAGCAACGTTTACATGTTACGTAAACAAACTTCATATTTACGTAACATTCTGCAGAGGTTTCAAATTCAATCGGTGAGTAATAAAATTGGATTCTTGTGAGGTAAAACTGGTACTGTTGCGAATTTTTAAATCAAAGGTTTTTTCGACCAGTATCGAATTCGAATTTCGAATCAGTTATCGAATAGAACTATTTATTAAAAGATATAAAGCAAGGCAGTGTAAATAATGATACCATAACCACAAATTGAAAAAAAAAGAATACGATAAAAATTAATGAATTCGAAATTTAAAATGCATTTGATCATAAAGATAACGCATAATACGCAACGAGAATGTCTATTAAACACACATTACGTATTTATAATAACGTTTTTACAGCACAGTTAAACATGGCGATGAAACTGCAAGTCCTTGAAACGCTTAATGTATGCGTAACTGGTGTTCGTGCAGCGATAGCTTCCCCTACATAAGAACCGTCAATTACGACGATTTATGAATAATCTCTTTCAACTTAATTGTATTCATTTGCATCTTATGTAACAGAGTTTTTCGACAAATGCTCGAACCTTATTGGTCAAAATAGCATCTCTCAAAGAACGATAAGAAACACTACATTCCATTTTCAAAAATATATAACGTGAAAATAGATTTACGAAATACAACGTATTAGAAATGACAGCAATATTCCCCTCGAGTCCCAACACATCGTCTATAGGAGATAGCCACAGACAAGTCTAGTCTATGATGTAGTTCCAGACGTCGGCGCGAGTTCACTGCACCGCACCTAACTTTTATACTTTATAATTGTATGCTGATTGTATTCTTACATTAGTGCGATGGCAATAAACGTGAATATTAATGCATCTTGAAGTGGATTCCGCTTCCGTAGCAGTATCGACGTGCCGAGAAATTTAGTTGCTTAGAAGTCTTTTTTCGCGGCAAAATTGCTCCTTATAAATAATTACCTAACACCAGGGAAAAAGGGACTGTTATGCCAGACTGCGTGACTTCCTGACCCATTTTCTACTAGAACAGCCATTGTAATGGGTCCCTAAAATATTTTTTACGATGGCATTGCCGAAATACTAAGTTGTACCTTCCGTTAATGCATTTGAGACAGTGCCGGGATCATAGGGAGACCGAAATTGCTGCAATAGTCACCCAGAGAAATTCTTAGACACCTATGAAACTATGGATCCATCCTATGTAAATAAAACTTGGTGAATGGTAGGTATGGTTAGTGCCGTATTTACCTTCCTTAAGTATATGCTACTGCCGCCCCGCATGTCCTGCGTCCGGCTGCTTATAATGCTGGGGCAAAAAAACCCAGTCACAACTATGCTGCCTCCAATGCCGTTGTCTATACGCCTATTGCCAAATCCGACACTGAATACTCCAACGGTACATTTAGATTTTAGATGAACCGACCTTTTGAAATCTAATAAAAATAAAACAAAACACAGTAATGATTGTTTATACTACATAATGATGATTATGTATACGCGAATGTTAGACATTGAAATAAAAATATTTTTCAGATTATATCGCGGTTTTTTTATATGATAGTCCCATGTAACCATGAATGCTGCAGTCTTCGAAAAGTTGGAAGAAAATTATAATATAAAAAACCACAATAAAATGTGAAAAATATTTTTATTTTAATGCCAATACACAATAGTACATTCGCTTTGTCTGTTGATGATGCTTATTTCATTTCACCCTCTAAAAATATATTCACCACATGAAACAAAACAGGCCTATCCGACAAAATCTGTTTTTATTCCTCTAGCTCATATCTTTTATTTACCTTAAACAGTTATTTGTCAGTAATATTAAATAAAGTCATTCCTGACACTCAGTAGATAATCCTTTATTTATTGTATTCAGAAGAAAAGAATTCATTACCACATTGAATATAAATGACTAATCAATTGACATTGTAGTGAATAGAATCCGTCGGAGCGCGATCAACAGCCGACAGAGCTCATAAAGCTTCATCCTCATAAATACATTGAATTAGTCGCGACTTCCATATTGTCAGAGCAGTTTCGAAACATCGCGTCAAACTACGATCACAGGCTGTGATCACAGGCAAGTTATGCTTATTTGAAAATAAAGCTGCGTTCTATGCTTTACCTTAGACATTTAGGCGAGCTGTACGCATAATAATCTAAAGGTTAATTACTCATAAGCCTAAATATAACGTAGAGCATGGTACCAAGCCAATTTCCAAGTAATTTAACATGTTTATAGTACCTAACTCAATAATACAATCCACATTGACTAATGAATAAATCAATTAACCATCAACAAGTTCTTATGAAAAAAAAATGTCCGAAAAGCCGACGTTTTAACAAATTTTACGGCACCTATTATCTTCTCTTCAACACCGTAAATTAAACAGCTAGGTAGATAGGAGAGTCGACGCGTCGGCCGACCAGTGGCGCGACACTAGCGGACAAGTTCACCGACCAGTGGGGCGACAAGTTCAAAGATTGGAATCTGTTTTCTTTGTCCGTGCGTGTGGTGCGGATCGGTCGGCCGACCGGTCCAGTTTTCCCACAGTGACATCTGCGAGTCGGTTCAGACGCGCAGTCGAGATTCTCTGGGCTCAAAGATTCTCGCAGGGCTCAGAGCGGGAGGCAGGTGCGTACGTCCCACAGGATAAGGGATTCAATTGAAAATCGGGCGGAAGTATTAATTTGTCAGTCGGCAGCGTGTTAATCAACGCATATAGGCGCGTGCCGAGCAATTGGCTTGCTCTAAATGCTGTTAAAATTTCGCAATTGGAGCATAATTAAAGGAATTTTACGAATTATTTCGTGCATAAAATTTACACGTAGGTAAACCACATTTAAGTTTATAGTTTTAAATGTATACCACGGTATTAAACTTAAAAACTGGTTTGTAATAAATGTTCTATTAATATTTATACATCAGATAGTGAATTTCAATGTTTGCGTGCATATTCGTCACTCAATTTAATATCAAATAGTTAAACTAAATGTTAGCTTGAAGGACCAATGAATAACAAATATATTAGGTTTCAAAATAAAGCATTATATTTACATGTCATTGTATTGTCTTGTAGTTCAAAACTGTTAACCACATGTCCGATTTGTAAAAGTCCTGATTTCTAAGCTATATGTTTTAAATTCTATGTTTAATGCGGCACAGTTCATTTTCACTATTATATCAAAATAGAATCAGTTGACTATAACAGATCCATGTATCATTAGTACTAATGTGTCAATTCAGATATACTTTTAAATTCGATTTTTCGATTATAGATGCTTGTATTTGATACTCAAAGTTAAGCAACGAGAGAACATTAAGCCGTCGGTCTCAATTGCCGCCGAGCAGCGCAGTCGGGAAGCTACCTCAGGGGCTCTGGAATTTATACTTTATAGTAGCACAAACCCTTGTCATCAAACTAGACACGATCATTCCGAGGGTTATCTGTCTATATAATAGTATTTTTTAGGATCTATTCCTTAAATGCATCAATATAAACATTTTGGACAAGTCACAGTGTAAAATCTTTAAAGTTATAATTTAAAAATAAAAGTATGACAGCGTTAATCTTATATTATAAAGGCAAAAGTTGGCGAAAATGTTTGAACATTTAGATGTTTGGATTTTTGTTGTATTTTTAAATCTCATTTTTATGAAATAAATGTCGATTACGTAGCGCAAAATACTTCACGCGAACGAAGCCACGAGCAACACCTAGTTCAATATAAATTCTAAATTATTAACGTCTTGTAAACCTTAAATATTATAAATCTCACAGGACACTACGCAAACAAAACGTTTAATATATATTACAAATATATTAATCGAGTTGAAACTCATTAAATTATTAATATTCGGCTCTTGCCATCTGAAACAGGTATCAAAGCGGGCGCAATGTGCAAAATGTAAATATTAAAGGAAAAACACGTCCTTTGATGAAGTAACATTTCATTTTTTAAATAGTTTTACCTTTTTAATGTCTGCTTAATCCACTGAGGGAAATATTTATGAACCGAGTGAAAACATTTAATCTGTTTCAATATTTAGTGTTTATTGTACGGTGGTTTTAATTAATTTAATTTGTTAATACGGTATCAATAGGGTTGTATATTGAGTGTTTTGTCTCTGTCGCTCTTATGTTATTTGAAGTAAGATAGAAAGTAACACAAGATATAAGATTGCGTATTAAAGTCCCAGTAAAACATTTTATTTGGAGCACTATTTAGTAAATATTATTTAATATGTGCCATTTTGTTACTCCAAGGAAATGAGTTTAGATTCAGCATTTAACGTCATCGATAAGATAGTAGTATCGTAATCTATAAGGCCATTAAACTCTTTCGAATTATCAAATATAAAGAGGAATGTATACGTGTCATAAAAAATAAACAATGTTGTGAATAAAGTAGATTTACCATCTCTACTTTTCAGTAGAGCATTAAATCATTTTTACCTAGAGATGTTGTTTACATATAAATAATATATTAATGCTGCTAAGTCAATAGCTCTAAGTAATCCCGTTTACGAAAAACTCTACTACACAAGAGAGGTTTTAAAAACTCAATTTTATTTTGCAATGGCGCGGAATTGTATATATAAATTGGTTAAATAATCTTGGTCATCTACACTCTGTAATTGGTAAGATTATACGAACACTAAAATTTCTTATATTATCGCCTTTATCATGTGAGCTTCTGGTTCAAATTGTATGAATTTAATTAAAATTCTAAATTTCATTTTTAATTATATTTTAGTATGCATTTTGCCAAAAACTGATGCTCACTAACTAGGACGCCATATTCTATTCAGACAGATTACGCGAAAGTAGTTCGAATTCCGAACGCTTGGCGGTGTCGTAAGTTTACGCAACCAATTTAATAAGAGCTTTGAGGATGTACAAGTATCCCCACCCTCAGTAGTTTTGCTTAACGCGGCGGAGGACGGGGAAGGTCAACTTAAGGTGGTGATTGACTAAGTACCTTTCACGATCTTGAGGCGCGGCGCGTCACTTTCCCCGCTCTAGTGAGTTTTTTCGAACGTAACATCACGATTACATCAATATCGCATGCGGATCGTTCCGCGTGCAAACTGCACCTGTGAAACGGAACGCATCGTTTGGACTCTACATTATTTGGTAAGAATTCGTTCGAAATTCGAAATTTTAAACAATATCGATGACACATTTGCTAAGAATCTACCGCGTGCACTAAATTATAAATAAAATTAAGTGATGAGGGTTTTTTATAAATTTAATAATCAAATTCTGATGCATCATCTATAAACAAGCAAGTAAAACATTTTTCATTATAGTTATTAAACGAAAGGGAATTGTAATTCTTTCAGTTGGCAGCTCTGATTAATAGTGATGTGGCAAGTTGTATTTTTTTTAATTACACCCAGAAGACACGAACAAAAAACCTTTAAGCAAAGGAAAGCATAGAGACAGAATTACGTGGCGGGTCGCAGTTAGTGTCACGAATGATGGATTGCGAACGGTGCGGGCCGATGTAGCGAAACGTAGGCCCCACGGCGCTCTCGATAACCGCTTTTGAAACCATAATAACACAACTTTACGTGACTACTATCTTCTTAAATGACATATAGAATAAACATAGTCTTTTAGTCCACATTATGATAAACATACGTAAATACAAGTCCGTCTCGTTCCTTGAATATAGAGCAGAAAAACAAGTTCTCTACTGTTTCATGTCAGAATCGCATATTATTATTAGGAATGTTTAATATCTTATGTATAAAAGCTATTAAGAAACATGTTAACCACATTATGAAGTAATAACAATTTATATTTTAATGTTAATGAATACGCGAAGCAACCAACTATGTAAAGAAGTTCGAAAACCAGTAGCAAGATATAGAGATTTCAAAGCTAAATACAGAGCTCTTTTACAAGTTTAATACGTCAAAGCAACGCCTAGGAACATCGTCCGAGACAGCAAACAAAGAGGCATATTACTCAACTAATACTCTGCGTTAATAATATGCAAAATGCTTTGATAAAGAACGAATATTTAAATTCGGAATCCGAATGGAACGTTTTATTGATAACGTAAATAATTAAATTCCACGCCGATTAATATGAACTACCTCTTTGCCTAATAAAACAACATTTTTTTTCGTGCATATCATGGATTAGAAACTCCTTTGTAAGTTGTAACAATTTAAAAACTATAAACATTTTATGTGTCATACCAACATAACGCAATACTAGTAACGTTATGCTGGCATTATCTACTCACATCACGCTAAGAATATCTTCCTTAACCGACAGGAATGTTAACTAAGATTAAAGGTCGTCTTCATTATACTATGTTTCAAGGGTATTTAATGTGTAATTAGAAAAATAATAAACAAAAATTCATGTTCAATATCGCACGTAAATCGAAACGTTCCGTTTGTTTGAGTTTCAATGTAGGAGAGCATATCGTACGAATTCCATTTAACCGGCTAGCCGCTGACGAAATAATGTGATTATTATTTAAGCGAAATACAACCTTAACGGCTTGCGATAAAGTCCATACCAATTGTATTAGTTTATAGGCATGGGCGTACATCGAAAACGCACCAAGCATCTATTTTTAAAATCGATGCGGTGACCGAAGTGGGACATTTGTAAAGCTTTTTCAATTAGGAAACAGAGACATTCGTCTTAGTCGACTGACTAGATAAGTCGATTTTGTATTTTTAAACATATAGCGTAATGCAAGCGCTGTCGATTTCGGCTTAAAGAACAAATATTCTTGTATGATTAATGAAGTTCTTTTTTTAAATTCTATAACAATAATAGTATCTCCTTGGATGTTATTTTATAACATTTCAATATAACAGATTAAACTCTGTATGTGAGCTAAAATAAAATAAAAAGCATTCATGCAATTAGAATTTCAAATACATATACAAATATATAGCCATAATATCAAGAATCTATAATATGTTAAGTGATTTATATCAAGATCTAATATGGAAATCTAGATAGATAAAATCTTTACAGTGTAAACAATAATATTATTACCGTTAAAATGATCACTTTGTAAACATTACACTGTATAAAAATGTTAATTAGTGCGAGGAGATTTTTAAATAAACACCACGATAATTTAAACGTTGTACGCAGTCTCGATTTTCGCGCGCAAACATGGCCGCCTGCCAAAGGGACTGTCCATTACCCACATAATGGTTTACTTTGCAGATTTTATGTTAGAATTGTATTGTATTTTATTTTAATATAATTTAAATGGTAAAATTCGTCACGTGATCTGTAAGGTCACGTTATTCGTTATACTAGTCACTTAATAAACGTGATTTTAATCATCTGTGAATATGTGTATAGTATATTTGCTTATGCGATTTAAACTTTAGTACTTGTCATTATAATATATTAATTTACCTATAATTAAATATTTATTCCGTATTTTAGGAATATCCTAGGTTCCATGGGTTATATAGAGCTCTAGGAATATTTTAGAATTATTTTTAGTACCTAAATATTTACGTTGTTATGTGTTATTTTTAGAGTTTTTAAATTATTAGATTAGTAATGTTTATATTGCAATATTCAAGATTACAATCGGGTATAAAAACGTTCCGTTAGACAAAATGAATTGAAAATAAAATTTTGATTGCAGTTTTTAACTATAATTAATGCCGGCCCGGGCGGGACTACAAAAAAAACGATGTATACATAATACGTATTTCGTAATTAATTCCCAAAGGTCAGATATTCATGCATGGTATAATAATTTATGATACATCAACTACGATTGTTGTTTGAAATAAAAAAATAAAGTATTACGTAAATCTATAGTCAATGAATCACCATTAGTTTATGAATTTTGACACCCCTAGTTTTATGACCTATTTTAAACTGTTACATTGATAGTTTAGTATCTGTCCCACAGGTTTCTTGCTGGTCCCCTCAAATTATGCTAAGAGACTAGGGCTGGCCCGATTCCGTTATAGCTACTACCTATGTCATTGGTGGTATTGCATTGGTGATAAAATTATGAGTTTTCTTCAATTCCAGGCTTCTTAGTCAAATTTTATTGGTGCATATTTGCTCATTTTGTTCTATTAATCCTATAAATGGATATTATTATTTTTGTGTCTCCTGTTTACTTTGTACCACATCGAAGGTAAAAGTGGCCCTTGCCACATCAGCTATCATAGCGACAGCAGAACTTTCTCCAACGCAGTGCGTTGAAGCGTGGGTAACATCTTTGCAATTTCTGCACAACCATTGTTTTCTTTTTTATATTGTTTTATTAAAATATCTTTTAGGTTTGGATGGGTCAATAACAATAATTTCCTTGCCTGTTTGCCGTGGGGATAAGGTCGAATATTGATTAGAGCTAACAATGGATTCAATTCATAAATTATCCTTACAAAAAAAAACATCAAATCAAAATTATCCTATAACAATAGTTTTAGCATCCAATACCTAGAAAAACCGTAAATTTCAAATGCAAAGTCGAATACCACAGTGAATTAAAATGAATTCACAAAAAATATATTCTATCAAGATGAACTCAATCATGTAACATAAGCCAAAAAAACTAAGAACGCAACTTGACCTACTTTAGAAACAGCGGGTTAAAGACTTAGAGCAAGCGTGCCAAAATGTTGATCCGTTGAAGAGTGTGTAAGATTGCCATCATGAGTCAAAACTTGCTAAATTGGATGTAATTGTATGTGCTGTTATCGTTTATTAAAATGATATCAGACATGTTGATATAATACACATTATAGATAGCGCCTCAGCGATTGATATCTTGTATGTTATATATTATTTTATGTATGTAGATAGTGCGTTAGTTACAATTATCCTGATTTTTTAAACATTGTTTATAATTTTTAACCAATCAAAAATTGTGTTTTCAGCGCTCTAGAATAATAGTCACCTTAAAGAAGTTCTTTATTTTATACCATTTATATTCAAAAACTTTTGAACATCAATAATGATAATAGTTGTCTTTTGCATATTGTATAATTTGCATTTGCTTTCACGTCATGCTATTGTTTCTGCCTCCAATACGTCAGAATATGTCCATTCAGCAACGTTCAGTAACATTTCATCATAAACAAAAAGAGGATGATTTTTTCCATCAATGGACATAACATACCTTTAGTACTTTTTGTTCTTTCTTAAGAATCTTCTGTCATATGAGCGTTACTATCTGTTCATTTTGTAGAGACCAAATTGCATTGTACTAGAAGGTTACTTAATGGAATAATTCATCACATTTTCCTCAATGTCAAATTTGATTGCACCAATTTTGATATCCATTCTCTACGCCTTGGCGGCTAATATAATCATGAATGCAGTCCAAAAGGAAAACACATCAAAATTATTTTACCAAATTACATTCTACTTTCAATACTGTGTCAGAAATGAAAGTTAATGAATCCAATTGAAGACAGATTGTGCGGTGGTTTTGCTTATTTGTATAGTTTATCAAATATTCGAATCAACTTCGTAGTAATTAACTGGATCAATGTAAATGCACCGTTTTTGGAGTATATGTCACGTTTGAAAGAAGTTAAAATATTAATAAGGTTATTATTAATTGTACTCAGGGCAAAATTTATGTAAATTATTTAAATTGCTCCAATCAAATAGATGATTTGTAGGCCAAATATATTCAAAATCCGCAAATGTTACCAATACACTTAAATAAAAAATATACATCAATTCCCAATAACACGGCCTAATTAAAACGCGCGACCATAATGCAAATTACCGGACTTATTAAATTCATAACGAGCTAGATTGTAAGCTAATCAAAGTCCCACAGTGAAGCCTCATCGGGCATGAAATATTATAAGAACAACATCTGGACAACGGCAACACTGGGAATATGTAACTTGAGTCTCGTCAAAATTTCAAAGTGCAACGTTGCATCTTTGAATACAAAGGTGTCACATGTTGAATATGGATTGATCGGCTTGGTACGCACTGGAGGTGCTCGAGTAATTTCAATACATCCGTTTTATACGTTCCGTTATTAGACAGGTCAAGATATTTTGTTAAATACAATGGTTGTTATATCTTTGTTGGTACAAATTAATACATTTTTGACGTTTCATTCGGTTGTAAATAGTTCTGGATTTAAATTACTTATCCTGGTCCTATAAACTGGCCAATGGCAACAATTTATTTGATAATTTGTCCACTGATACTGCTGATTTAAGTCTGATCGGGTTTGGTTGTTATTTTCACAAAATTACCCGAATTGCTTGCTTCTACTTCACTTTTTACCACAAATATTTCACGCTGTTTCATTTTGCTAATACGCAACGCCAGATATGGATACTCTTGCACTATGATAGTCAATTCAAGCAAGCAGTTCCCGTTAGATATCCTATAAGAGTACTCGTATAGAATAAAGAATGTTCGCAGAGCGTTCAAACGTAATGTAAATATTATGTGTTTACTGTTTACACATATTTGTTCGCGATCGTCTTCACTCTCCGTTACACCGATTGAAGGACAATTGATATCACCAGTTTCGATATGTAATACACTGATAAGGGCATAGTTAATTCGAGTTTAGAATTAGTTTGTTCTTTATTCTTGGTATTGAAATTTTGTATTAGATTCGAAAATCGAATATTTTATAAATTTAATACATTGATAAGATAAGTACATATATAGACAAGTCATTTTGAATGTAGAATTAGATTTTGTTATTTTTGCATGGCTATTGAAAATATTTTATTTTGATAGCTTCACCTTGAACTGTTAAATCGTTAATGATTATTTTACTTTGTTATTCTCGTATTATATATTCATGGAAACCAAGTAACCAAATAATTATTTCTTTTAAAACATACTAAGTAAGGCATGATGTATTTTTATTATAGGTATTTTGTAAATCAAATTTTATCGTGTATTTTTATGTCTGAAAGTCGACGCGGCTCTGTGTCCATATTTGTCTCCCTTGTAACTTGTTTATATAGTTCTATATATTATAGCATTTTATGACAAGTTATACATATAATCAGTGTCAATGCATAACAAACTTATATAATGGCTTTAAAACTATGTGTTTAATAAATTTAAAATGATCCTAGGCTAATGGTATGAACTTACCAAACTTCTTTAAGAACATCGAGGAAGGACTTAGATTCTTAAGTACCTAAACTGAGAATCGAAACCAAATGCCCACGGGCTTCTCTAAATAGAAGAGTAGCGAAGTGAGGAAAAAATTGACACTTTTATCGCTATACATTCGATAGCTCCGTTGATATTATCATAATCAATTTGATTAGTCGACAAAATATGAATTCTAAGTATTTAGTTAATAATAAAAAAATAGTAAATTTCTATCCACAGACATCAATATTTATCCACCGCCGACCTCACCGACGAGCGCAACTTATGAATAACGGACTAACCTATAACCACAATAACTGATGGCGGAAGATCACGGCCGCATACAATGTGAGCACGGCTCGGCAGCATGCTGGCCGTTTTGCTTGGAACATTACCTGAAATATTCGAAAAAAGAATGTCATAAGTTTGTTTTTTCTTTTCTCTCTCTCTCTCTCTCTAGCATGGCGCGGTTTGCGCATCTGCCAGTCATGTTGTAAGTTAAAACCTAATTTTAGATCCATAGACAAAATAAATATGATTGATGATATGTATTTACTTGGGTTTTTATTCCTTCATTTGCCAATTAAATAGATAAGTGATAACTATTTCACCGAATTCTAAATTTAAATCTGGGTATCATACTATCAACGCATCATTTGCAAATATCGATATTAGTGGCAAAATATCAGAAAACTCGTTACAAACTCCTATGAATTAAACTTAACTTTAAAAATGGAATAGCCATAACACATATATTCAATAACAATATTTTCACGAGCTAATATCTATGAAAGCATGCAAACAAATATCAACAAAGAGATTATCGGCGATGTTTCGGTACCACGTGACCACAGATAAGATAAATTCGTGCGATACAGCTTAAAACGCGTGCGTATTTCGATTAGTTTTCTACAAACGATTAGAATTGAAAGGGTCAAGAGCCTTGTATATGACATTGGTCCCGACGCGAAAAAAACAATATACAAATATATTGACAGAAAACAATATTGTTTGTTTAATTTATTGATAACTGGACCGATTTTGATTAAATTTCTTTTATAGAAACTGGGGCTATTGACATGTTTCTTCGATCCCCATATTGTTTGAATAATTATAGCTTACAAATTTAGTTGAGTTAATATAGATAAATAGAATAATATATATAACGTAGATCACATGAAATACAAAACATCTAAGCCATCGCAATATGTAACATTACGTAAAATCAGATACCAACTCTATAAACAAGAATCCAGCATGAGCATGAATTTTTTATCTGCGTGTAGCCTAGTTGTCGCAGATGCGAAATACATTTTAAAATATTTATTCACCGATAACCGCGGTGAGTAAAACATAATAAACATAGCTTCCGTCGCATCGGAAATTTAGTTATCTAAATTATACTCAATGAAAACAGGGGTTAGGGACTGTGGGCGTTATTGTTCCCGTCCTTGAGCTAAGAGCTGACAATTGAAGGCTTTAATAATGGAAATGTTACAAACTAAATAACACATGGACTTGTGCCTAGCTTCAGGATAGGAACAGCGTGTGAGAACAGGAATGTCAAGATATGGGTCTACATCGAAGCTATTGATTTTTCATTATGCTCACTGATATTTGTAAGCGTTTTATGGTTCGATAAGATTCTATGCACGTATTTATCAGGTTGACAAAGAAATTACCACATATAAAATAAGGTCTGAGACATTTATGCTCTGTTGCAAATCATAATAATAAAAATACGTCCCGAACAACAGTAGGTCACTCCGATCCCAGTTTCGCCAACTTACAAGAAACTATATGAGCCCGAGTACCTGATACGGTCAAGTTCAGTCGAAAGAGTGCACGCGCGAGTCTGGTGCAAGCGACCGCGGCCCGCGTGCCCCGACACCGTTACGCGTACATATCTACCGCCACCGGCCAGCCGAGTTTAATGACTGACTGCACAATGCGAGCGTGAAATGTACTTCGACGATTCCGTTCGAAATTTGAAAATGCAATTTCTTATTTGCCATGTGGCCAGTTATGTGACAAAAAAAATCCATTCCAAAATCAAAAATAAAGACGTTATTGAGTGTTTTGAATTTGCTAGAAATTTGCTTTAACTACCTACATAAATGATAATTATTGATTGATAATCATGTTTAACTTAACATGTACTACAAAACCGCAAGTTTCCTAGTTGGCTATCGTAAATGGCAATTAGTTTGCAATCTTGTCAGTGAATAATTTATCGCGCTGTTATAGGTTAATAAGTAATGATTTCAATTTGAAATTTATTACGTAAAATGAAAACACACTCAAATTCATTATTTATTTAAGTGCAGAAACATTCCATTTTTTAAAAATGTGTATGACAACACGGGTTACGCAACGCTTAAATGGCAAAATGTTACCAACGTTTCTCTTTGCAGTTGTGTATATGTAATTAAATAATTCGGCACGGTGTTATATGATCGGTACATCGGCCAGTTGCCAGCCTTTATCGTTGTTTAAATGCGGGAGGAGGTGGTCGATATCTTATCAACGAGTGATAACGCGCTACAAAAAACCGTATAACTTAACTACGACTCTATCATTCGAGTTAATGTTGTATTACTTTTTTTCTGTATGAAAATGTGGGAATATATCTTTTTTATAAGCAATAAAAACCATAATAAGTTTTTTACTATGCCTCACAGATTTGGTTATGGTTATTAGTAGGGAACGTATGAAAATAAACGAAAGACAAGATATATCTACAACGGTCGGTATTAAAGCTGTTATATAAATTTTACTACGACTACAAGCGTCATATAGAACAGTTAGTTCATTATACAAGAAAATAACATTATTTTCTTACAAAAATGTATTATTATATCTTTATATTATGTTTTATACGTTATGTTTGGTACCTCAGTCTCCCACTTATTGACCCTAATGTGTTTAAGGGCATTTTTTGTACCGGATCGATTCCAGCCACGGTTCGAACGAGCGTGGATTAATCGTTCGTCAGAATATTTTCTAGATATTTCTTACATTCCTTCTCAGACAAAATTATGTGATTTTATCCAATTTTCGTTTGAATCTTATGTAACTTCTTATGAATGTTATGATTGCGCAAGATGTTTGGATGTTTGTTAGAAGTAAACGCAATAACAGCTGAACGGATTTTGATGGAATTTGACGTACGCAAAGACCATCTTCTGGATTAACATAGAGTATAATTTTTATCCCGTATTTAAAGCGCGAACAATGACTAGTCCTTCTTCCAAAAAGGATTTTATTCTCCACGAAAAATTATCTTTTACTTGTAACACAAGTCCAAATATAATGTTGACCCGAGAGGCATTTCTCGACGGTCGAGAATTCCGGCCCGCTTTACCGGGCGAATACCGACTGATCCCAGTCTGACGAGGTTCGAACCGGTGACGGATTTTCACGGCGGCTAATGTCCAATCGGGTTCAAAACATCGATATCCTACCAAATACATATAGCAGGTACTTGTCAGTTGTCATTTACTTTGTAACCTAATTGTTAATATTATATTCTTGATATTACTATAGTTAAGTCAAAATTTAAATATTTAATGCATGTTGTGTTCACTTTAAGAAGGTTGTTCACTTTTGTCAATGAACTAATTTTACTCTTGAATTCTTGAATGAAATAATTTTACTCTTGTAAATTTTGTACTGTGTAGTTTTGTGAACCTAATGAAAAAATATCCTTAAAAACACAGATACATTGTATTTCTACGTGAAATTGGCAATGTTTCTAGTACATTTATTAAATGTACTTAGAAGGGGTACGTTATATCTTAGAAGGGGTTGACAATGGGCAGGCTGCCAATTACAAAAAAATAAGTCAAACCCTTTCTTCATCATACTTTATATTAATACATTGGAATAGCATAAAAGAAACAAAACATATTCCGCTATCTTGAAAAATATGTAATCAGTGTCATTCGATTTTATAAAGTTTAAAAATTCTGTGTAAGCTCAAACAATTTTAGCATGTGAATAATATTATGTTGTTATTTACTGTTGTGCCAAATAAAGGTTTTTATTATTATATTATTATTTATTATCGCAATCGCTCTGAGTTAAAGTAGGAAATAATAAACAAAAACTATATTATTTGCCAACACGACTCATCAACGGCAACATGGTGGTTGTTGAAACCTTAAATTAATTTACCCACAAGCCGCCATATGCATCTAAGAGTTTGCTAACTCAGTTACCTCCGCACTGGTTCACATGCCACTCGCTTAATCTTAGTTATTTTGATATTTGTAGGTATATATGGGGATATAACAATAAACATTATTATTAATTAAAGTTAATGTCTCTATGGTTTTTAAATCATGACGTAAAAATGTGACAAAAGAATGATCAGTCATAACAAGAGTTTATTTTTAAAAAGGCTATAAACCTTTTTTAGTTTATACACTTGAGCATCTATTTAAAAAACGAATAAATAAAAAAATATGAAATAAATTATTTAACTTGATTCATGGGAAGAAATATTTAAATTTAATAAAATTTAAATTTTACTATAAATTATATTACCATTGTTTTGTACCTACATTTAATGCAATAAAATATTATGATTATGATTAAAATTCTATAATCTAAATGGTGGCGTCGTGCTGTAGACATACAGCATGACATATTTGCGTTAAGGTGGTAGCTCAAGGTCCATTTTCATACATTTTGTTTCGGCTTTAATCTGGGTAACTAAACAAGTATTGGCAAGTAAAGAATTTAAATTCACGTCTAGTTAGTGATTAGTTCTCGCAGTTGAAGAAAAATGTAAAAATAATTAATAATCATGGATATTTCGGCCTTTAAAATTTAATATGACGAAATTTTAAAGGCAGAAATATCCATGATTATTAATTATTTTACATTTTTCTTCAACTGCGAGAACTAATCACTAACTAGACGTGAATTTAAATTCTTTACTTGCCAATACTTGTTTAGTTACCCAGATTAAAGCCGAAACAAAATGTATGAAAATGGACCTTGAGCTACCACCTTAAGCATGAATCGCCCTGGGCCTAACAGAAGACGTTCATGAAATTATTCGCCTGCATTTTATGTGATCAATAAGATAAGGATATAAATCTGTATATGAGTATAGCGTTTCGTATTTATTACTTTATATGATTAATACTAAACTTGTTTTTTATATACTTAAGTACACGGCTAATTGACCCCACCGCGCCTCATGGTAGATGGAGTGGGGGTCAATAGAATATCGACTGACAAGAGATGATTACCCCTCGGCAGTCGACACAATTATGCCGGCCTGTTGGAACTGGATATTCACAGGCTAATTCCGGAACGCGACACTTACGTGGGCCACTATGGCGGGTTTTAACACCTTGTGTACAGTGGTCGCTATCCGGGCAAACCAACAAAATTTAAAATTGTTAATATAACCCACATAATTAATAAAAGATAGTTCTAAATCTAGCTTATCTATAAACCACAACTGACTTTTTGAGTCATGCTTTTGAATCCTTGCATACCAACTTGTCTTGTCATGGGACATGTCGGTAGAATGTTGGTCCAAATCAAGCCATCTATACACTTGTATGGACTTTAAGTAGTGTATGGAGTGATAATTGATTTTAAACTTACAATGCGTGAATATTGTGAAAATATTTTAGTAGTATTAAGAGTGAATAACATTACATTATCTTCCAAACAATGGAAATATAGGTAATATGACGTATCCATTTTATTTCATGTTCCATTTCAATAAATTATATAAAAATAAACAAATCTTTACTCTCAATATCAAATAAACAGTATATCAGACTGTGTAGTCATTTATATTTAAAGTACCTTGAGATATGGATAAAACTAAGTAAATAATGAAAATATAACGTACATTACTTTTCATACAAATATTATTCAAATAAATATTACCAATTAGTTCTGTAACGGTTCTCATTTCCATCAATTAATTTCTTAACCAACTTCGGTTAAACAGAATCAAAATACCGTTCGCCAACAGAAATCGTATCCCATTTCGATTTGTAAAAGGGATTTGCCTATGATTACTGTAACTCAAACATTAAAGTTTCCGTTGAGGAATAATTTATCGCCAAGGACTCCCGTCAGCTCGGTTCAGTCAAAACACTGCGTACGTGTGCAGAATTATATAAATGAAACAACATTGGTTAACACTTGTCGACTCATTGTGATATGTGAGATTAAAAAGATAGAGTTGATAATTATATGAGCGATCAAAATCTGTTTTATTTTAATTATTTTGATTTTAGAAAGTTATCCGATAAAAAAAATAACCACTATTTTGCTGCCTTTTTGCTATTGTTATTAGTTCTTAATTCTTAACAATAAAAAGCATAAGGAATCTTTATACATAATTTCGAATGCCTTTTGATTTATTTGTATGAATATGGAAGTATGAGACCCTTACACATTCCCAAAAACTTACACATTGACTATAAGTGACAAAGAGTAATGGCCGATCGCGCTCTTCACAGATTAGGCAACGCTCTGCAATCGCTTTGTGGCTGCCTAATGGCCGGCCATTTTAAGATCACCCGTGTGTCGAAGATCAACTTAATTTGGCGTTTATTGTCGTCTGACTGAGGTGTCATATCTTTATTCCGTCACAAGATTACAATTTTTTGATTTGTAATATAGCAAGCAAATTTTTGTTCTCTATAATGTGTCAAGTACCAAAATATCGATAAAAGACATTAATGTTCTATTGATAAGGAACAAAATAGATCAAACATATATTGATAATGTATAATTAATGTACATGGGTGGTTAAACCATGATTTATACAGCGTTCAACTATAAGACAAGATAAAACTGTACGAAATATTGACCAAACAATGAACACAAAGGTTAGACCGTAACTACAGAGTAATGTATCTTTGTGAATTATCACATGTATTTGAAAACAACTGTAGAATCTGTCTTGCTTTAGCTGAAAGATATCAGTTGCCTACATTGTCTAAATTAAACAAAGCAATTGCATCTTCTAACAACTGTTCGCTACAGATCTTATGAACATGATGTTTTGATAACTCTGTTGAATAACTTTCGACCTTTTCTGCACTAATTATAATTTGTATTGTATTGAAGATATACTAAGTTTGATGCCAAAGCATATTAATTACTTCACTTATTAGTTTTAGTGTTAAATCAATATTTTACTCATATACTCCCGTATTTTAACAATATTTTGGTACAAAGAGTTCATAGTTCTGAAATGTAATGTATGTCCTGTCTGAATTGAAATATTACTTTCAATCCCGACTTGAAGCATAGAAAGTAACCACATTGAAATTTCGAAGCAACTATAAAATAATTCATAGATCAAGATCAGACACCAAACATAACTCCACCAATTATTAACGCTAAGTACAAAATCCCCAATTTATATAGTTTAGTTAAACAGTCATATGCTGCAATCTGTACTCGCATTCAATATAGTGAAGGAGCAAAATACGTAATTAATCGGGCAACTTCTGTCACTGGCCCCTAGCACACAACGGGGGCCGCAAAACCTTAGTCAACTGAGACCCTTCAATATAAACTCTTGACCCCTTGTACAAAATCCAACTTTATCTCCCCAGCATTGGGTTTAAAATCATCTGTGCGGATTAAAACAGATGAATAATAGCGTAGGGTAGTTTTTCAAATAAATAATCGTAAACGTTTGTGGTATTTACCATCGACAATTAAATTACATTGTGTTGTATTGATTTTCACGGGCTTCTGGGCTTATGGTCGGATGTAGCGCAAAGACAAACTTAGGTTTGAATGCAAAATCGAATTAACACATTTTGAGTTCAAATCTATGAACATGTATTGTATTTTATTTTCATCTTAATTTTTATATGACATAACGCAGAAACAAGAATGTAGTCATTAGCAGTATGTCACTTGATGGTAATTACTCCTGCCCACTCACAAAGCCCAAGGAATAGTAAATTGAACGATCTACTTTTCGGAGGGAGTGCGACGAATAGATTTTGTGCCTTTGCCCTATCTATAACCAATTAAGAAAACATTACCTTAACGGAACACCAAAAACCTGATAAAGTTCAATAAAGCCTATCTATTTACATTTCATTAATTTATTCATTTATCGTGGGCTAATATTCGATTGCCCTTTTTAATACATTGTTTTCTTTGAATAAATTTATTTATTAAATGTGACCAAAACTAACGCTGAAATAAATACCTCACTCGGTACGTATCATCACTACATAGTATAAAACAAAGTCGCTTTCTCTGTCCCTATCTATGTATGCTTAAATGTTTAAAACTACGCAACGGATTTTGATGCGGTTTTTTTAATAGATAAAGTGATTCAAGAGGAAGGTTTATATGTATAATAACATCCATTAAATAGTGGAGAAATACTGTTATTTTGTTATGTTATACCCGTGCGAAGCCAGAGCGGGCCGCTATGTTTTTATATACAACGTTCACAGTTTTTCTGTAGTTTGGAATAAACAGTATACCATTTAGGACTTCAGGACATGATCTATCTATGGTCTAATATTCCATTCAAATCCATTCAGCACCTTTACTGCTAGCAAAATTAAAACGTACAAACTGCACAACAAACTTCCACACACACAAAATCACGCATTTATCCTCGAAAAGGTACGCAGAGGCGCAACCAGAGCACCCACTTTCGCCAAGTGCGTGCCGTCCCATGATGTGATATTGCACAAACTTTCATATTATAATATTAGTGAGATTATATGAAAATTACGTTAGGAAAAACTGTCGTTGATGACGTCACATTTAGGAATTTGTATGCTCTTTGTTACATGATGACGCCATGAGATATTCGGAGAAATTGTTGGCGGCTCCTTCTTCAAGGAGTTTGTAGTAAATTGGAGGGCTATTCAACGTTTACTAATGACGGCATCGGTGTTATATATATCGTACATAACGTTATTTAATGTTGTAGTTACTAGGCAGATATGATCATAATATAATATACAATATATAACGGAATTATGACAATTTCAAGATGTTTTTTTTTTCAGTAGCATCCGAATTCTGAGAATATTTATTTAAAGACAGTGTGTCCGTAATACCCATTAAGTACTAACCGCTTTATCATAATATATTTAATACATATCTAAATAAAATTCGTAGTCATTATTAATTTAGCTCAGCAATTGTTTGCTTGTACTATCTTTGAATCCGTGTACAATAATTTCTCTTCCTAACTCGGTAAAACGAAGTTGAAGTAATAAAGTGCCCCGGATAGTGACCAAAATCCAAACCAGTCCGTGAGTATCCAGTTACTCTCTCGCTACGCCCCCCTCCCTGCGCGCTACGGTACAATACTTTCCGTAAAACAAACGGCGATGACGCCCCACAATGTGCCACGAATACTTATGTTCTTTAAAGTGAAAATGCGTGAAAATGGTATTTGTTAATTTATTACAAATTAATTCCTAATCTAGATTTTAGATTAGCAAGAAAACTTGCAGGTCATTCGCAAGCTAGATATTTTTCCAAATGAGTTCACACAGTTATGCTCGTGGGGTTGCAAGCGAGATTAGCCATGTAAACAATCATGGCAAGCTGACTTCTGTAATATTTAAAGGAGAATTTGCAACGAGTCGCATATGTATAGAACTATTGAAATATTGCTGCTAGGCTAAACACATCCAGAAAGTTCCTGCGCTATATATTTCTGCGAGAGCTTCTAGTCCAAAAATTCAATTGTCTAGTAATAATAAAAATATAAGATGCCGACACAACCTTGAATCACCACTTAATTTTTTTCTAGTACAAAAAAACGTTTATGTATATATATGTCTATTAACAATTTACATTGTTTTAAATTATGTTACCAGCAATATTTCAGCGGTCATATCACCAAAATTGTATGCAATGTGTGTGTATACTGGTGGGTTTTTTTGAACGTTTAATTAATAGATAAAAGGGTGAACCTATCAAAATAATATTATTTTGTATTACCACTTTACATTGCAAATTTAAATAACTTAAGTAACAGTGAGATACGTTCATTAAGAAGTTACTACAAGGAAATATTTAATATAACCGAAATATGTATGTCTCCCTGCCTGCCCTTGAAAAGCGAAAACCATTATGCTATGCTATAAAAACCATCTTCCCTTAATCGTTTTAAATCTACATAAGTCCTTCAATCCTCATCAATTTTATTTCAATAGTTTTATAATATCATGACGTCATTATATTAATGTCTTTAAAAACTATTAGAATATTCTAGAAAACACTATTTCCTAGAATAAAATCTATTCAAAATAAGTCGGTACAGCGGTCGTGACATCGCTAAACAGAAAGAAAGTGAACGGTTCAACGTTATTCAGCATCAAATCCAAATCGAATTGATAAATAAATCTGTGTTAATGTATATCGATTGTCGTTTCGGGAAAGGTGAATTGATTCTGGAAAATTTTAGAAAGAAATCAGTTCTTTTGATATGCTAATTTGTTCCTGGTTATAGAAAATTCTAACGCATATCTTCTGCTCGGCGCTGTTTGTTTAAAACCTCTTTCCCGGTAAAAGTATCTATTCTTTAGGATAATGTCTCCCATTGGTAAAAGAATTATCAGTCGAAGTAATAATGCCAAATATCAAAGCGTCGGGGCGCAGGGGGGGGGGAGCTACCAATTAAATAGTGTCAGGGCGCTTCCCCATCGAAACCCCGAGTGATGGAAACACAACCAAGATAATTTATAAAAAATTTGATAAAACGTATCCCAAATTTGAAAAAGAACTTACTCGTTCATACACATTCAGCTAAATTATAATATAGAGTGACTTCAATCGAAATCTGGTAGAACCTAATATTTATCTAGTGACATTTATCGGATCATTTATGACGCACGCGAATTTACAATCTAGCGCCTATTCCGAGATAAAATAAATACGACAGTAAATATGTCGTTTGAAAACTCTAGCTCAAGGACAAGCAAGAATCCGCATTGAAAACGAACATAAAATCTAAAATGTTGATTTTGAAGTTGATTAACGGCCGATGCGTTTAACAATAGTTGCGAATACTTAAATGACATTGATATAATATTAACATTGTAGAAAACTATTTCCTTTGTTGTTTATTTGTGATTTCTTTTGTTTATATTCAAATAGAATGTTTTTTCCTGCCATTATTGTAAAAAACACGCATTCTCGGTTTCAGAACGTGCTATCAACTTATCGTTCGGAAAATAAATCGCGACATCGTAGATGTGTGCATGGATCCCACATACTTATAAATTTACCTCCATATTAGATATAGTTTGAGCAACTACTTGCTATTGAAGTATGCATTGTATCTAATGAAACAAATAAATAAATAAGTTCTTTCTTTTCAGTTATAACCCACGAATAAGTAAACTTTATATTAATAAACCAGTATCAAAGTTTTACCAAATTTATCTTCGTTCCTGAGCCTATAATTAAAAAATCTCGAAATTGGGTCAATATATATTTTGTGCGTGTTGTGTACAGCGTATAACGCAATATATCCAATTCATGGTCACATATTCATTAAATGGTACAAAATCAACATTTCTCAAAGTAAAAGTGGCATTCTGATCACATCAAGGCGTTTTAAGTAAATCTTGTTATACAAGTTTAAGCGAACCTTGTTTGTGGCTAAAAAGTGAATATAAAATAACTATCCGTGTTCCTGATGGCGTGATTTATTATTCATACGGTACTTTTCATATACAGGGTGCAGACGTAATCGCCTTTAACACTTAAAGTTTTCACCCTGTATAATAAAAAAAGTCAAAATCATATGGTGTATAATACAGATTTAGTTTAGTAAAATATAAATGTAATTATACACTTATTTATTTTAAGGAAACTGACAGTGATTCAAAAAAGAGTAACAGTTAAGAAAACGACTACAGATAGTAATAGTATGGTGTATTTATCGCCGTTTTATTTGAAAAAACAAATTACATTTACGTATTAAAAGTTAACACAAAAGAAATGATGGCTTATTCTTAAATTCAATTCTTGGGGTG
This sequence comes from Manduca sexta, assembly GCF_014839805.1. Lineage (NCBI taxonomy): Eukaryota > Metazoa > Arthropoda > Insecta > Lepidoptera > Sphingidae > Manduca > Manduca sexta. The sequence goes on along the minus strand of NC_051125.1, from coordinate 9,192,869 downwards.
ATTATTGAGATTTCCAAGGCCTGAACACACTAAACCATACTACTTTAAATGCGGCATTGCTTCCATGTTTTTATCTAGTATTTGTTTTTACATGAGCATGGAATAGTGACACCACTACAGTTAATGGTAAGTGGAGTGGAGTCAAATAGAATGTCGACTGACGAGAGATGATTACCCCTCGGCATTCGACACAATTATGCCGGCCTGTTAGAAGCGGATATACACAGAATTATTCCGGAACGCAACACACTTACGTGAGCCACTATGGCAAGTTTTAAACCTTTAACATCTTGTGTAAAATACATCCTACTACCGGCAAAAGTAGTATATCTTAATCAATGGAATTAACATTTGGTGAATGAGGTAAATACTAGCGCATTCGTCCGCTCGAACTATAAAAAAAACCTTTCAAGACACTATTATAAACGCATTTACCACCAAACCTTCGTCTCATACATCTGACAAGTCAAAAAGTATTCTACGTCCAAATGACCCTTTAAATGTGCCAATACGTACCATAGGTGTACAGATTGCGTCAAAATCATTTAGCTAATGTTTGGAGGTCGACCTACTTTTAAATATTTTTGTAGGTCGCCCGTATCGGCGTTTTCCAAGCAACGCACCTCATTATATGTCATCTTGTTAGTGTTTTATTATTGTATGTTTGGGAAATCCTTATTGCAATATAGTTAAAGCTCAAATTAATGACATTAGGATTTTCTATTTAGTATCAATTCGGAGTTTAGTATTGTGCCCAGTACATACCTACTAAACAGTTATAGGTTCTCTGAGACCGCTGATAGAATGTGGAAGTGTAACCTGTCTATCTATAAAATTAGCAAAATGTGTTTATAGCCTTCCTGCCTATCCCTAAAAAAATGGCGTGATAGTAAATATGTAAAAATAATGACAAAGATGTGGTAGAACACGTACATATGTAAAAATAATGAAAAAAAATGTGTTTGAACACACATTATCTTGAATTGGAAAGTCCCTGTCGGTAATACCCGAGTATTAAGTAATACGTAAATGCACAATTCTTGTAATAATATTATCCTGCTAATATATGACGGTTGTACGTTTATTATAAGTACACTGCTAAATTAATTTTAATGTCATTTCGCGCAAAGGTTTTTGTGATCCCAGGAAAAGACAAGATTTATTTAAGAAGCTATTCGCGCGGGCGACTTCAACTTTTATAGCCTTTAAAATTACTTGTATTATTAAAAATTAACTGCTAAATAATATCATGCCATATTAGGAACATAAACGTCGAACTAAATTAGGATATAAGAGAAATAAATCTTCGCGGATACATGCAGTCATTCCAGTATTTTTCTTTGAATATCATATAAATAATATTGTTATTAGGTAATCAAAGATATAACTAAAACGAGCAATATTTTCTGTATACATGATATTAGTACTGTTTTATATATTGTATTGTTGGAAATAGATCTACCACTAAGAGTATATTATACTCAACAGCGGCGAAGCGTCCGTACAATCAGATTCCTATCGGCTTCCTTTTTAGATTTATTTACATTTGTCTTAGTTTTTGTTTTCTGTTAAATTTGCCGCGATATGTTAACTAAGGTACTTTTTGCCTCGAGTTACATTTTGAAAAAATTAACCCTTCACCGCTGATTCTCGTTTTGAATTAAGCAAGGTGTACAAAGTTATACAGCCATGGAAATCATTCGGCGTGCTGTTGTGTTTTCACGATTGTTCATGCGTCGCCAAGGTCGAACATTAAGAAATGTGTCATTAACACTGCTCTTAATTGCATTCGAATGTTATCTTTTTGTATGTGTATGGTAAATTACTACGAAACTCGTTACGTTGTAGTACGGGTTTTAAATAAAAAGGGATATGAAAAATACATTATGGCATCACGCAGATTTCAAATTGCAAAGAAACAGAAATACTACACTACTATGAAGCAACGGACAGCAATTTCATTACATGTAGTGTCTACAAGTAAACTCTAAAGCCGACTTTCATTGGCAATTGCAATGGTAAGCCGACAGAAATCGTATTATTTGCAACCTTCAGTATTTGACATGTTTACATATTATGTATTATCTACGAAATCATTTACTAAATCATAAACATCATAGCTTAAAGCTAACGTACTAATTCATTTTAGAAATAACTACAGTTTCTGCGTAAAGGAACAATTATGGCAATCAATAAGAGTCGCAAGCGGCCACACTAAGGTTTCAGACAGACAAACGGGCGCACCATTCCGCTACTAGTGTATATAAATAAATATACTCTTACCCTAAATGACCTACAGAGTACAGATATATTGTATGCAATAACCTTTCTCCTAAGGCTTGTTAAGATATGATTCCTAACAATTATCGGAATAATATAATAATAATATTTTGAGAAAGAAATTTTTCGGGATAAAAGTCGCCCTACATATTTTCCCGGGATAGAAAGTCGCCTTTAACCTTTCCAGGGTCCTAAACTATCTTCATACCAAATTTCATAAAAATCCGTTCTGTTGATTTTGGGAGAATCGATACCATACAGTCAGACAGAAAAGGGGACTTTGTTTTATAATCTGTATATATTTAGGTTGTTTTTTTTATAAATATCTTTTTTTTGTCTATACGGCTCTACTGTTTAGTGCATCAAAAATAATTTGTTACATTCAGTGGCTTCATCAGTTCGTTAGGAATGCTCTTTGGTTTAATAAAAGGTATGAAGCTAGGTATGTTTAAAACACTCATGACATAGATCTTTGTTAATAATAATTTACCTTATACTATGCTATTTAAAATAAAATATAATTTTAATGACTTATAAATATGTCCAATGCAAAACGACTGATTTTTAAAAGTATCAATTAGACAACTTAAAGAAACCAAGATACAATACTCATTTAAATAGTTAAAATATTATAACTAATCATCATTAATATATAAACAAAATATCACGCTATAATATAGTGATTAAAATCGTATATTAAAAATCAAAAATAATGATTTCCTCGTTCGACAAGTTTATCTCGTCCGCGGTTGTCACAATGCGTTATTCAGTGACTTGACCGTGGATACAAAATTAAATAATGGATATCTTGTACATAACACATATTTTATATTTCTTTTGAACATTTTACATTTTAATATTTCTCGTCTACACAAAAGTGCATGGACAAAGGGTGGCAAAAAAACGAATTTCGGCTCTACAATCCCTGTTTACAAGGGCTTCTCGCGACCTTTGCCAGGTAATCCATATATCTTGAGAACCCCAACGTTAACTCCCACCTCGAGGTAACCATTTACTTGCGACCATTTTGGTTGTGGCCGTATTAATCCTACTTGTAAAGCGACTGTGAAATGAGATGTATGTATGATTGAAATAAACGCTATAACTGCTGAACTGCTGTATCAAATTTAGCCCACAGAACAAGCAACTTCGCAATTAATATTAGGCTTTTAAAACCAAATAACAACACTTTAAGACTTTATACTGGGAATGAGTTATCATCGTTGTATATATGTACTACGTACAAGATTTGGCGTTCCGAACATTCATTGTGTTCAACTGAATTGAACTGCAATCTATTCAAACTGACGTTAGTATGGTCAATATTGACACCTCGTGGTTGTGTACGGAGAGACGCTCATGATATAAGAACTCGAGTCTCAGTGTAAACCTGGATTTGAATAAAAAATATCAGTCAAATACGTAAAATTATTTCTTTTTCAAGAGAATAAATAGTTATAACACCGACGTTTTGGTTGCCATTTTAGTTCAGATTTTGAACAAATAGTTTATATGGACGTTCGTGTCTATAAAATATACAACAATATCACATATTAGGTAAACAATGAAAACCTATTTGACTCTATATTAAACACATCTTAGAATCATTAATTTCTCCTGCCATTTTGACACGGATTAAAATCTGTCACCTTCCGCCATTTTGTTTCGGCTCAGACATGACAGTTGGCGAACTTGCCGGTCCGCTGAATACGTTTACATAAGGGATATTATTGCATTGTGTAATTATCTTTTTGCTGTCCACCCGCATGGAGCTCTATGGGGGAAATGGAGAGTGTACTTAACCCGATGACTAACAATGTCATTAAAACTAAGAGCTTTATGAATAAGTAATAGTAACAATTAAATTTAAAGGCATACGAATTGCCAAAGCACAAACGTCGCTAAAATAAAAGCCATAATTATAAGAGTTACCGCAACACAATTTTTTTTTCGACAAAAGTAACAGTAAATTTGACAATTACTATAAAGAAATGATTCTCAGTAAGTAATAAAGTCGAAAATTCAATCAAAATAAATCTTAAAAGGCAAAAGGATACAGAATGCAATGGATTAAATTTTACTATTAAGCTCAGTAATCCATTGTTTACTTTAACAATGAACTTGTTCCAACTGTTGCTCATTAGTAAACAACAGGATTTATAATCTTTTGTATCGAAGTAAACGAAATATGTTGCCCAAGTTTAGTTTTTAGACGGCATAAAATATGTAATTTCCTCAAATGATTCATACAGCACAGTAAGTCAATTGGCATTTATTTTTGTTCTGTTTACATCTTCAACATGTTATTATAATGTAAAGAATTGCTTACTATTATATCTATTACTGCTATTATCTACTATCTATAATAATATAATTCGCATTACAAAGCATCCACATTATATGTACTTAAAAACAATAGTATCTTCTACTAACTAAACAAATTATCGATCGCCTATACCGGCCTACACAAACCTCAGAGTAATAAATGTCCATATAAATACATACGCGTCAAATTAAAAAATAAAAACCTCCTTTATGACATACTTAAATATACCTTACTGATTTCTATATAAAAGCAGTTACTCATCGGTAGCATTCGCATGTAATACAACAGGGATTTAAGCATTACATCACAAGCAGTTCGTTCTACTTGTAATGTGATACCATCGCCTGAGTCGCCTTGACGGCATTGACGACTTTGTTTTGTTTTCAACAACAATGTCAAATTCATATTCTGTTTTATTTGAATTAAGAATGCCGAATATCTGTGTTAGCGAACTATACTGGGATTCGCTTTAATGATTATAATGTACTAGCTTTTGCCCGCGGCTCCGCCCGCGTTATAAAGTTTTTCGGGCTAAAGTTTTCCGTTATAAAAGTCACGCTATATATTTTCCCGGGAGCCTATGTTCTTCCCAGGGTCTCAAACTGTCTCCATACCAAATTTTATCCTAATACGTTGGGTAGTTTTTGAGTTTAACACGTTCGGGCAGACCGATGCAGCGGGGGGAGTTTGTTTTATGATATATTTTTGTAGAACTTTTTAAGAGGAACAATCCCGTCATACATTATTGTTGCATAACTTTAACCGTTTACGCAGCGCACGCAACAGAAGCTCTCAAAACTAATAAATTGTCCCCGTTTTTGCATCATGTTTCATTACTGCTCCGCTCCTATTGGTCATAGAGTGACGATATATAACCTATAGCACTCCAGGAACAAAGGGCTATCCAACACAAAAATATTTTTTCAGTTCGAACCGGTAGTTCCTGAGATTAGCGATTACTGCTCCGCTCCTATTGGGCATAGCGTGATGATATATATAGCCTATAGCATTCCAGGAACAAAGGGCTATCCAACACAAAAAGAATTATTCAGTTCAAACTCCTAGTTTCTGAGATTAGCCATTACTGCTCTGCTCCTATTGGTCATAGCGTGATGATATATAGCCTATAGCACTTCACGAACAAAGGGCTATCCAATACAAAATGATTTTTTTAGTTCGAACCGGTAGTTCCTGAGATTAGCCATTACTGCTCTGCTCCTATTGGGTATAGCGTGATGATATATAGCCTATAGCACTCCACGCACAAAAGGCTACCCAACGCAAAAAGATTTTTTCATTTTGGACCAGTAGTTCCTGAGATTAGCCATTACTGCTCCGCTCCTATTGGGTATAGCATGATGATATATAGCCTATAGCACTCCACGAACATAGGGCTATCTAAAGCAAAAAAAAATTTTCAGTTTGGACCGGTAATTCCTGAGATTAGCCATTACTGCCCTGCTCCTACTGGGTATAGCGTGATGATATATAGCCTATAGCACTCCACGAACAAAGGGCTATCCAACGTAAAAAGAATTTTTCGGTTTGGACTGGTAGTTCCTGAGATTAGCGCGTTCAAACAAACAAACAAACAAACTCTTCAGCTTTATATAATAGTATAGATTATTCTTTATTATTAATTATTTAATAAAACATTATTTCCTAGCAATGTTAGATATTTTTTTTACACATTATTATTGCAATATTAGACTTTTTACCCAGACCAGAAGTATAGAATTAACTCCATAAACGACTTCTGAATCCGAGAGTAGGTACATTAAGTAACGTACTACGTTACGTCACACCATTTGCGTGGACATTTGGCGTGAGGGTTTGATAAGACGGTTACGCTACCGTTACTGGGCCCTGCCACGCTGACGTTTTGGCACATACCACGGCTCCGGCTTTCACTGCTCTCGATCGACGGCCAATATTTGAGGTTAAGGAACATATAACGTTATTACGCTGGTATGCCGTAAGTTATTACTCTTTAGCACATCAATTTGATCTTGTATGGAACGTACTGAGAGTTTAATAAATAGATAGTAGATGCTTTATGGTTTCTTGACTTTCCCTTTCAAAGTATTTTATGTTTTAATAAAGATGATATCTTCTATCTAGATTATTAAAAAGCAATTAGAAATTTCAGAATTTCACGCTACGACCAAACTAAAACTTTACATAGATATCAGTGGCCTTAGATTACAAACTTCAAATAAAAATTACAGACGCCGTGAATGATGAATTACTGTAAAACAGGTTACCCGGGATTGATTCTCGTGGGGTCACTCGCTGTTTCGGATGTGGATTTTTTGGCAGCGGAAATCTCTGGAATTCTTGATCCTTACAGGTCACGCATGAGAGACGGTTGAGTTTTGTAATTTTTTTTTATTTCAAACTCATAGAATGTGATTCAATTTTGATATAAGGATAATTCCATAAAACGTACCTAAACCTTCATAAAACTATTTCTAAATCCTTAAACGATAAGTATCTGACTAATATAATTTTATATTTAATATGTTACTTAATGATATAAGCAATATAGTAAGATCCCAAGTTAGTAGTTCACGGATCAAAGCCCCGCGGTAAGGGTGCCTACTTTGTCATAAAAATATGAATAACCCTCGGTCAAGGGTCAAGTGCCTGATTTATTGTTGACCACTACACTGACTGATGGCCTATATCTGAATTTCTTTAGCCATTTACTAAAACTTGAAGTTTCTTGATGGGTAGAAAGGCAAAGCATTCTTAACAAAATTATATATGAAAATTACAAAATTGAGTAAGGTTAATACTGCCTATTTCGGTGTAATTGTATTATAATATATACAGTACTCAGGTCTCTGGTTCGATCCCCGAGTCGGGCAAAGTTGGATTTTTTATAGGCGCGCCCCTATTACATCATGGGATAGAATACACATCTGGAAAGTGGATGCACTAGTTCTTTTATTATTTCCTTAGTAGGAAAATGAGTTAGCGGTCCGCCTGATGGTAAGAAGTATCCCCTACCCATAGACTTTGCAATACCAGAAGCACAGCCAAGCCCTTGCCTACATGTAGGTGAGTACTCTTTTTAAGCCTCGTATAAAGAAGGACAAATCAAAGCATTCAGGGAACACCGATGCAGGGAATTCATTCCGAAATTTACACGTGTGCGGTAGGAACGATGAAAACGCATGTTGTGCCTCTGTCTACCCCTTCGAGGATAAAAGTCGTGAGTGTGTGTGTGTGTGTGTAAATAAGATTCATATTACAGATATGTTTTCCATCTAAACTAGCAGATTACGCTTATCGATCAAGAATAAATGTCTAAGCATTAATATTCACATTAGTATAATCGTAATTGCCCGACACTAAGCGATATATAATTAAATGCAATATGAAATTAATAACACGCTTACTCAAAGCCGACATGATCAATTCAGAACTAAGTTTAAGAAACTTGTATAGAATATGCAAAATCAGAGGTCTATTACACGAAAGTTGAAATTCATTGACAGTTCCTTAAATTTTAATATTTATTATTGGACCACGACATAATTAGTTAAATAATATTAAATTTATACTGCGATCAGTATTTGTACCTCCTTAATTTGTATTTCATCACTAACCTTTTTAGACAGATAACAAAAAAGAATAGAAAAGAAAATAGTTTGTCTATGTCCATGGCTAGTCACAAAATCCGTTTAAACGCGATCGCATTCGAAATTCAAATAGCGGCAATAGGTCGCACTCCACTGGTACAGTACGTACAGTTGCATTCTGTAATTGACTTTACTGATAAACACACACAAGGCCGCGCTGTGTTGTGAGCGATAGGACTTCACTGTCTGCCGTGTATAGAATTCAATTTGAGTTATTTTCTTACCATTACGTGCTAAATATCGAGCTTTTCCCCCTTTAATACACTGCAGCTTAAACAAAGATAGCATTCATATTACATAGTGCGTCCCGCCCTAACACCCTACGTCTCCCTCGCTCGTTACACGTGTACAATCTTTGTTACCTGTTATCCGCTACATCCTTTCCGCAAACTATCATTTTACAATCTGTTTGAAATATAGAGATGATATAAATCTTAGTATTTTAATACATCAACTTTATTTCATAGAAATCATGTAAACATGGAGTGCGGTATTTCAAGTGTAGGCTTGTAGCGATTAACGTACCAATGATGTGAGATTAATTAATGACATTATGATAGTCTATTATGTAAATACGGCTTTGACCATTAGGTGAGTGCGTTGTATTAGAGGTAGTAATTGTGCCGTGCTGTCGTGCGCATGCCTACCGTCACAATAAAAAGATAGACCTCCATGTGCTATGTAATGTCAAAGCCAATAGGTACAGATTACACTACCAATTACCGTCAATGTATAACGCTACATTTTGTTTATGGATGTGCTCGCTCGAGATTTATAAAATTTACAAAGGAATAGAATGTATATCTGTCATTGTTAATGCAATTAAGCAATCATTTTTATATCTATTCGAATTAATCGATGTAATTAAAAAATCAAAATTGTTAATATCATAAAAAAATAACAATTGCGCACAATATTGCAATTACGTGTTTTGTAACAAATTGATCAACGTTTCGACTATCGAGAAGGCGCTGCAGTCGACATCTCTCGAACGTTTCAACACTAACTTGTATGACAACACTTTAAAATTCACTTTAGTGTAGTTTTTCGTAAGAGAAGACGGTAATTTTTACGACTGCTTTGCTTCACTACAGATTCACGCAACAATTTGAATGTTTTAAAATAAAATGAATAGTACTACCAAATAGACGACTATCTACAATCGATGACAATGTCTACCTACGGGGTCACCTCTAGTAAAAAACGTAGCGCACTCAAGAACATCCCTAAAAGTACGTTGGCCTAGGAAAACCTTGGTTTACCCTCAAAATTAATGAGCGAAACCCTAAACGAGTTTTTGTGACGGCACCCAAAACGCCTTTTATGTTGTTTAACCTCTACGTCTTTAGAGTCACTTTACAACCGCTGAAATACATCATATAGCTTGTCAAAACTCATGATTTTTAACACTAAAATCACTTAACTTTTTAAGCAGGTTCTAAATATTAATTTCATTATAGAATATTGATACAGGGTTCAAAGAAGAGATCGCCGTTAGATGAAGACAAAACAACTTTGTAATTTATTATTCTTTCATATTCCGTCATTGTAAACTTTAAGGTAAATAAAAAAAATCTACACCTGCTGGTAAGTGTAATGGTGTCTAAATAGAGTCCATTGACAAGAGATTATCCCTTCCCGGACCCAACGATGAGTTTGAAACCTATATATAAATTATGATTTTCAACATAAGGACCAAAATTCGTACCACAAATCTTGTGTAGCACACGCAGTTTGACCTCAACGCATTCTCTCCGGTTTCCTTCTAAAGGACAGGGACGTATCGTGAATATATGCCGCCATAAACGCCCCATTCGTGTAGATCACGTTTCTCCCTAATCTATTTCGGTCCCTGAAGTGATGGGGCCCGACCCCTAGCCCCGCGCATTTACACCCAAGAAATATTAGAAAAATAATCACAAGGAGTGTTAGAGTTTAATTGTTGGATATTAAATTATAAATATATTATTTAAAAGACAAATTGCGTCGAAATCGCTTTAACACAACCTTCACCTTGAATACTAAATGATATTTTTTTCGTGTTTCCTATTTAAAACAAATTATTATTAATTCATCGTGCATCCTTGATTTAATTTGATTATATAACATGACCTGACCTAACTAGTGAATGCGAGACGAAGTAACCCACCTTGATAGGAATTCGATGTAAGGGCCCATACGATAACAGTTTGTCGTAATCAGTCATGATAAAACAATAAAATTTCATCAAGTTATTTTAAACTTTTATGAAATATTTCACACGCTCTCATGTTTGAAATTAGCCACATCCGTGTTTTATTAACCGATTTCAAAAAAGAGTTTCTAAATTTGATTTGTATGTTTTTTTCTTATATGTTTGTTACCTTATAACTCCGTCGCTCATTAACCAAATTAGATTTTTTTATGTATAAGAATATTTTACCCACGTACTGTCTGATTGGACCCATATTTTTTTCAAAATCAGTAGTTTGATTTTTAGACCATTGTAACTGAAACATGTCCAAGCCATCGAAATTGCCAATTTTGCATTCCTGTTACTTTGTCAATGGTGTTTTTGCGTTCGGTTTTGTTGAATCATTTCTTACATACTCACAATTCAACTACGCTCTCAAGACGGTTTATTTCTTACCAACATTTAACAGCTTTTGAACAAAAAATTAAACAGCCTTCAAAATTCACTAAAAGCAAACTAATTTAACATTGCCTGCGTACTGGATACGAATTTTGGAGTCGATGACTACTTGAAAATTGCTAGCCTAGCTAGATAAGTACATAAAATAATCTACGAATATAATGTTTATTCTTAATTCGTCACCGACTCTACAATTGGAATCTTATAGATAACGTTAAATTATTATTAGGTTTTTAGTGGATTCTGAAGGGAGTTTAGATTTTTTGTTCAAAAGTTTTTTAGTCGAAGTAGAATAGAATAAGAATATGCAATTGTTTTTATAACACCTGTCATTGGATCAATGCACACGGAGCGAGAAGCCAAAATGTACAAAAAATAAAAAAACAAAAAGTAGAGCAACGACGAAGCAAAGGCAAATTCGATAAATAAATAATGAGCGATATAGTTAGGTCGGCACCACGTAGGGATGGCTCGTGCCCTCCACGTTCATAGCAGCTGACTGTACAGAAGGTATGCTGAAATTCCATTTACAGTGTTTGCTTGCAAGGATTTAATTATATCTTTTGTCTGATTTATTAGGTTCGCACGAGGGATAGCCATAATATTTTTTTAAAACTCGTTTTTATACTGTTTAATTCTTTTGAGAAAATCAAATAATATTTACTTAATATTTTATTGAGCAACAATCGTTATAAATCATTCGAGTAATTTACCATTGGTTATTCATCTTGTTGAAAGCTGTTTAACCCTTTTCTTGACAATGTATCTCGTCAGATACAGTCAACTTTAAAAAATCCTTGTCTCGAAAATAAAGTGAATGAAATGAAACCTCACATAACAATTTATATTTTGCATGATTCCAAACGATTTTTTATCTAGCATGATGATGTTAGTAGTACCGTTAAATTTTGAATGCAAAAACTGTTTACCGAATTGACACGATCCCATGCAAGGAGGTAAGTATATTGTTATTTTTTTTATTCTATGCGGATATTTATGGAGTGCGATTGTTTTTATATTCTCTACGAAGTAAACATGTGTATCAAGTGTGTTTTCACACTATATGTTGATTATTGTATAAAAAAACGAATCTTATTTTTGCATGTATCTCAAGGTGCACACCACCAAGTAATAACAGAATTAGGTGATGCATGTTATGTATCTCATGGTGCACATTGCCATATATAGGGATATTCATGCATTAGCTTTGCACGTGTCTTCGCATGCATTGACGGTGAGTTATTGCTGTAAAAAAGTAGTTTATAGTCTTGCTCATTTTTCTAAACGTTTGCTCAATGGAAGGACCATTGAGCAAACGTTAATCATATTTGTGTGAATACTAGAAGTGCAACTACCGGACCCCTATTTTTGCAAGGAAGATTATAACAGGCCGGTGTTTATGCTTAATGTTGGTGGTGAATGCATATTTTCTTCGCAGAATACCATGGAACAAGCGACGTGGCGAAGGTACCGAGCGAAAAAAAAATTTGCTTTAGTACCTAAGTCCGGCCGAAAATCAGACTTAGATGAGATTTCAGATTCAGATAGTGAAATAGACCCCGTCTTCATAGCAAGGTCGGAGAGTTATTCATCGCTTAATCTGCCTTTGTTACTGTCGTCGTTTGAAAATCTTAATTTATTGTCCGATGAAGAAATTACGCTCGTTCAAGCAGCAGTAACTGGGTCTCCACTTTTGCCATCGCCAATGATTCAACAGCCGTCACTAATTGTTACACAGCCATCGACATCCGTTTTATTTCCGTTCATTATATATGTGTAAATATAGCCTCTTCACATACACCAAACTAATCATCATATGTAGCGTCGTCTTTTCGATCTAAACGACTAAGGCTTGTAATTACACGCCCAAAGCCTATACGCTAAAACCTCTTATAATTAACGTGGACGAATAAAAGCTATCAACACTGTGCAGGTATATTTGACAAAAAGTTTTCAGAAGAAGCACCCAAAACCCCATTAGAATATTTTAAATGCTTTTATACCTATGATATCTTGGGTATGATATCTGTTCAAACCAATTTATATGAAGGCACAAAAAGGAGACTTCATTAGAGGAATTAGACGCGGCAGGGCCTACTCCAGGTAAAACAATTAAAGCCAATGTTATACCACACCTTATGTCAGATTGGACATTTCCCAATATTCAGTACCAAGAGGGGGTGCAAGTTATGCATTAAAGGACAAACCACTGTTATGTGTTCAAAATGCGGCCTAAGACTTTGTCTTCTGCCCAATAAAAACTGCTTTTTATTTTTTCAAACCGGACCTGAATAGATGTATGTTTAAGTTTGCATTTTTTTTTTCATTCTGATTATAATTGTTTTTTAAGTAATTTGTCGTTTTATTTTATTTGAGCATTGTATCCTCTCGGATACATTGGCTTATATGGGGAAAAGTACAGATACTTGGCAATGTATCTCGTGGGATACATTGTATATCTCCAAAACTAGATACCCAGGATTTTTTTTTACCATTTTTTATATCATTAATATTTATGCTCAAAACAGAATTAAACAAAAAAAAAGATTTTCCATAGATTTTTTTTCTTGCCAAGAAAAGGGTTAAATATTTTGGATGATAAACTATCATTAAGTATTTCATTGACATTAATACATCTCGCTCGCAAGCGTAAATAAAAATGTTATTTTAAATAACTTTTGTTTTATATTTTGTCTATGATTAACGTAATACGCAATAACTATTTATAAATTCGTGTCTGAAAACCAATCAAATTATAATTACCCCTACATTTTATATTTTGCTAAAATACAACGCACGCCACGTGTCTATGCGTACGTGTTAAACATATGGCAGTTATGTAGAACGCCTTCTGTACCCCTTCCTTATGTTGTGCAGCCGTGACTGACGGCAGAGAGAGCGGCGCGGCCTCCGGCGTGACGTCACTGAGGTCGCGCCTGCTCGCCGCGCGCTTCCTACTCGTTGTGTCAAAATACGCCGCTATCGGTCGATTCCAAATTCAAATATTTGAGTTCGTCAATTAAAAACAAATAGATAATCATTGGCCTGATCGGTGTTCTTTATTTAAAAAATATATTTTATTCCCCAAGTAGAGATGAATGCACATAGTTTGTTATGATTTTGTTTTTATTCAACACAAGCATGATTATGATTAAAAAAAAAATATTTTTCTGTCAAGTAAATTTACCAACTGGATCACATTTATCTATAATACAAATATAGATAAAACATTAAAATGTTTATCTTCTTCAGTCAACATACAGCTGAAGGGACGGACTGATAAAAATAGTTTCATACAATACTATTAAAATCCTACTTTAAGCAAACATTGCCAGTTCAATATGAGTAGGCAGTACAGATTTTTTATCCTTTGGTATCATAATTACCCGTAACTTTCTAGAAACGGTTTTGGGCGCATATTCGGATTCATTCATTGCAAAGAACTGCAATGCACGTCCCACGATCCATTAATTGATACGGAACGAATGAATATTGATGAGATATTTGGTTCGTTTAGCGAGCAAGATTGGTTCACATCCCTTACGGATATTGATCAAATAATTAAAATACAATAACATTTAAATAACTAGTTTACACATAAATATGTATTTGATTTAAATTAGATAATTTAATTTACAGAATTTAAGTCCGTATTTTAAGGCACATAATACCTTTTGTTTTGAACAAATAAATTTATCGTTAACTATTTACTAAGCATCAATTAATATGGTTCTATTTTGCTTAACCCCATCATACCTACGCAGCTTTATTAGCGGCGAGGTCGTGTCTCATGTGTAGCTTTGCTATGTATAACCGCCGTCTACATTTATTTTGGTTCTTATTCTTCGAAGTAAAAATATAGATTAATTTCTTGTAAATTGTATTCTACGAATAATAATCGTTATCATGACCCCTATACAAGTTGCGCAAAGTATGGCAGTGAGGGTCTACCCTTGTTGGGTAAAATAACGTAACTCAAACGTGTGTGTTCATAAATTATCCTCGTTTGGGAAATGAGAAGCATTGGCTTTTATTTCGATCATTTTCATCAAATTAAAAATTCTTTGCTCTCATACTTCTTTGCCCATGTTTTAACATAAATAAATGCGAATGAATATATCGTGGGTAGACCTGATTTTAAACAGTTACTTTACATCCCCAAAGCAGAAATAGTGCATTTTCGACCTTAAGAGCGGAACGGATATTGCGATGGGCGTGGTTTTGGACTTCCACTAATCTTCTTAAGCATAAGAACAACAAAACAATAGCACTTCACGTTAGTTTTTAAATAAAATCGATATAAATTTTCCACGTAGTCTTGGCTCGTTGTATTTTATTGCAGTGCGTTAACCTTCATTTATATTAAAATCTGAGTCCTCAACCAAAACACGAACTACATTAAGGAAAATACATGTAAGTACTGTTTAACGACTTTTTCGGCATTATATTTCAAAAATCGAACAAGAGAACACTCATTTATTGTTTAAAATATACAGAGTCCGTGATTATGACATATATATTATGGTGTTTTATAGCACAAATTAACAATTATTTGTAATTAAAAATGCTGTTTACTGAAATGAAATGAAACTCGGAATATTGATTGTAGTAATATACTTATGTATGAAATTGTGTGGGTATTGATTTTTATTATATTGATGCGAATGTTACAAATTGAAATAAAACTATTTTACGGATTTTATCGTGGTTTTTTATATTATTATTTTCTCGCGACGTTTCGAAGAATTTGCAGCCTTCATAGAGAAAAAGTCCAAAAATTCAAAGTTAAAATGTCTACCTACAATGATACCAAATTTTTTAAATGTTTTAGCCGTTGACGGTCCGATCTACGTAGAACAAGCTCAGTGTCTTGAAGTCTGGCAGCAGGTCTTTTGAGTTACAATTCAATTAAATATAGAACAAGGTCTTATTTATGCTTACAATCATCTTCTCTACTGAAATGTATTTCTAGTGTTTTAGACAGTATAAAATTAAAAAGAATGCTATCTAACTGACACGTCATAATAGAGCCACGATGCAGTAGGTACTGAGATATTTTGTGATTACAAACAAAATAGCGCTATAAGGTAAAGCTATTCTAAAGCATATCATTATTGACCTTAAGTATGGCAAAATGTGCTAGAAAACATTTTTTATACGACATTGAGAATAACGTAATAAAAATCTTGAAAAAAACTTAATGATTTTAAAATAATTATAATTAGTTTACATAACTCAAACATACTTTATTTCGTTCAATAGTTTATTATATTTAATACAAACTCTTAGTACATTCAGTTCACACGCTCAAAATATTTTACTCTCAGATTAAAGTGCATACAATATAAATCTATAGTAAGTTAGTTCTCATAGCTATTATAAAAAAGGCGAATTATAAAATAGAAACATAATTTGAATTTAGAAGTCTATCTAGGTTATAAATAACACGAGTAAATCTGAGAGCATTATTTACTTTGTCACGATACGTCTGTTCATTCGGTTCAACAAAAACGCATACCGTTAAACTATTAAAAACATCGAATAGCTCCAGCCACATTCTACACTCGACAACGATTCATAAAAACAAAAAGTTTTTCGTGATTGCCTCGCGCCGGGCAAGGTCGCTTCGCCCGTGCGGACATATCTGCATACTCTCCATTGCACTTTTAAAACAGACTTAACTGCTCAACGATGCGTTTATATAGCAATGTATCGGTGGAACGCGATGATATCGTAACAGTAAGAATCTGGCACAGAAATAGTTTCATTTTGTGTTGTCACAAGTCGCGGTGATTGTCAACAAACGCAATCAACTTTGAATGAAACGTGATTTGTCTACTTATTAGGCAATTATACCTCCGCTTGGTAATCTTCAGTGATCCTAGAATCATATGTAGAGAAATGTTTTGATATTTTGTTATAAAAACTGTGAGCGAAACTAAATAAGTCCTTGAGAGTCACGAAAGTAAAAAAAATCTAAATTTCCACGAATACTACTACCTAACTACTAAATATGACTACAATCTTAATTCTCATCCACAGTTAACCAGATTCCAGTCTTCTATTAAACAATAACTAAATCCCAATGACACATACGAAAATTATTTGCTGTCGAAAAATAAATGAACAAAACTTGACCTCAAAGAGAATCGTGACGAGCGTCGTATTTGCGATAACATTAACACGCAGGCAATCCCTTTACATGTTTATTAGCACCGGGTTGAGTTTGTAGAAGATGCGGATAATTAGCTAAAAAACTGTTGTTAATTAGTCACATGTGATTGATGGAGCGAATTAGAATAAATTATCGAAAAACATGAACACGATACGACCATATACGACGGAAAGATGCGAGCGGCCTGCTAATGTCAGCTAGATTACATAAATTTATGTTGCATTTTTTTATTAAAAGTAGTAATTCGTTTTTATAAACGATGCACTTTTGTATACAAAACAGGTAGTATAATTATGTAAAAATATCGACTTAATTATTAAAAACATTGTGGTAAAATCGCATGTTTATCTTCCTCGTTAAGAAAGCGATAACAAAGGTTTTTATGATCAACTGACTGATCGGTGCCAGAATCTCGCTTACTCTCAGCCCCACTCATATTTGATCACACCACGCTACGGCATCGTCTCTTTTAGATATAAAATGAAACTAGAAATACGATGCACATCACTCAAAATTTTAATAAACTACAATGACTGATAGACAACGTTTGAATCTGTGGCTATAGCAAATGAAATTTTTCCCCAAAATTATATATTATATTTGCTATATTTATATTATATTCTTTTAACTATTACCTATTAATTTAAATAATTACTCAGAATAAACAATAATCTTGTAAAGGATTTCTTTTCTTGAACTAAAATTTACTTCAATCTACATCTGTAAATAAAGTTGTATTAAGGCAGATTTGTGTTTTTTTTACAAAGAGTTTTTTGTGATTGTTCTTACAGCGTGTTACAATAGGACAATTCCTTTTTGTTAGCAGTAATAAAAAAGAGTATAGAACAGTTGGGGTAATGTTTTCGAAGGTAGTACTTCAATATAATTGTTTATGGAAACACTGTGGAGTGGGATTATTATTTTATAAAATAAAATATACGCACATATTATAACGTACTGGGGTTGTTCATGTTAACTCAAATATCTATAACTACATATAATAGTTAATTAGTCACCTAATACTATGGACTATTGTTTAATTTTAATCTTACCAACTTTATAATATAAAAATGCCAAAATTTATGAAAATGTATAGATATTTGAATGATTAGATGTTCGTAAGAAGTAAACGCAGAAACGGTTGAATGGATTTAGATGAAATTTGACACACGGATAGACCACGTTCTGGCATTAACACATAGCTAATTTTTCTACGATAATTTGCTCCTCTGGGATATAACGCTTTTTTTTATTTAGGGACTTTCGCAGTCGATGAAGCCGCGAGATACACCTAGTTAATAAAAAACTGATACCCCAGAGGACTGTATATTTGAATAAAACGCCACAATTTTACTTCTCTCCAGTGATTATTTTCAAATCGAAACACCACTCATTTTTTGGATGCATAGAATAACGTCGAAATGAAAAGGCAATAAAAACAATACAATCCAAAGCTAGGTGATGATTAAACGACTGCTCCTAAAGAATATTTGGTCACCAACGCATGTGCTTAAGGAGTTCCAGCCAAAATAAAAATTGGAAACATCTAGCTCAAGGGCACGTCTGGGAGGTTGCGGCCTCGACGTGCCGTTACTAGGGTGTGTACAGCGAATATACAAAACTCGCACTGTGCTTAGATAACTAGTTACATTTTAGTTTTGAAGTCCAGAGCCTTCTAGAAATTTCTGTGAGCAAAATTAAATAATTGAAATTTATTTTGTAGACATATTCGTCTCTATAGGCGGGGCCGTCCTGGTTGGATCATTGTCTCGGATAACCAATATGATTTGACAGTTCGCTCTTACGTAAAGTTATATCATTATGTATACATAAAGGTAGTTATAGTAAAATTTTCGATTCCCGAACATTCCCTTTCCCCCACAAGGTCAACTGTGCCTAATTCTAATATTGTGAGAGCCTTGCTCGTTTTGCCTTCAAAAATATTACAGCAATAATTTGTAATTATTGCTCTATTTTATAAGGTCCCATGTACTTTTATTTTGTCTATTATTTAAAAATGACGCGTGAACGAAAGGATCAGGGGTAGTATCATACGATAGTATAGTTCTTTGAAATTTTCTCGGTATAAAGCATTTCACAGAAGCAAAGCGCGCTGCCATGCGCGATTGCAAAAATAATGATTCTAGGACTTTAGTGCAATTTTAATGTCACAAAAGTTACGAAACTACTATCATTCACACGGATAAAATGAAGTCTCGACTATTTAAATTATTTAGCAAGAGAGACTGTTGCATTCTCTAATGTATCTGTTTGGGCTATTATCGTATCATTGACCTGTAATTTTCATGGATGACGGAATCGCGCAGTAACTGTTAATCTGGAAAGACATATGGAAAAGATCCACAATTCCTTCACTTCTGCTCTACAAAATTATTCAAAAGACGTTGTGTGAAGACATGCTGAATTTTACCCACGCCCGTCTAGAGGAGCGCAGAGAGCGAAACGGTTCGTATTTAGAGATTTATATATTTAAAGCAATAATTTTCGATATAGTTTAGTTAAGTATAAAATAAACAAAATTTGAACAAACCTAATAGATTTTTGTTATATTGTTTTTAAAACTGAAAATATTTACGGGACCTCTTAGAATTAATGGGCAGAATAATTGATTTATAAAAGTTTATTTTTATCGAATTACTCGCAGAGGAAACATAATCTTACACAAGTTTAAAATAATATAAAGTATTCTTAAAGCGTTTCTAAAGGAAGACTATACAAGCCCATAAACTCTGAATAATTGATGCAAAAAGTCAATTTGTTATACGAAAATACGTGACATAACCTCAATTAGATTATTATTAACTTTGAGAATGTTGGTAGGGAAGTACCTATATTTTGTACCTGAATGGATAGCAGCCACAATAATTTTGAACAGATTTCTATATAAAGGTTTATTGTAAACCTAATCATATATTTAAAATCTTCGTGATAAACGGCAATTACAAGATTCGTTCAGTTCGACACAGAATCCTTCAGAACCCATTTCTAAATCTAAATATTCTTAGCGTGAAATCAGGTAAACGTTTAAACTAATAAATTTTATTATTTTTTTTATTAAAAACCAATTCTAAACTCAAGACAAAATTTCGTGATAGTTTTCAACAAATACGTTTCATGGTCCACAAATTTTGCCGACAACACGTAAAATAGATTTCGTTCAGATTTATTTAATTGTACACCGTTACAGCTTCGGACACGGTCCATTCCCGACATATCAGTTATTAAAATGTGGAACAGGGCCCTTATTCTGTATGATAGTGTAAACGCGTAACGCGGCCGTGTCATGTTATCTTCAAGAAATGTATGTGGAATGGTATTCTGTAAGCCAAATTTCTATAGTCCTAAACATGATGCGTTGGGTTACGTGCTTGTTACACACTGTCAAAATAACGTGCGGGATAGAGAATAAGGCCCCTGATTGTAAACCAACGCTATGCCATGAAACAAACATGCGCTACAAAAAGTCGAATGACATGACAACAATGACGTTACTATGGTCCAGTATTGTAGCAAGCTTATGTCATACAGGACAAGTCAGTGACGTTTAATAATTATCATACCCAATTCTAATATGTGATCCAATGCCGAGAACCAACCAATAAAAACAAGTCTTTGTTAAAGCATGTAAAATTGTTAAATTTTGATTGGTACAATTTCGCGATGAATTAAAAAAGCGATCTTTTATTAAAAATGCCTTAAAGAGAGTCCTCTGGTGGAAACGTGTGATCATAATTATATTGTATAATTTTTAGAATCCCATAACAAGATGACAAAAAATCTATCATACTTGACAATTTACATGATACATAAAGAACTCTATCATTTGCAATACAATCAATATATGATACAAGTGTTAATATATTGTATATTTAAACAAATAATTATAAAGACAACAAGATAGTAGCTGAGTTAAGATGTCCAATAAGCACGGACCCTGCACGTCTTTATCCCGCTATCGAGTTGTGGGACAAAGCCCGTACGCTGTCGAATACTCGCGGGATACGTCGGCCGGGGTACTAGAGTGCGCGCGTGACACGAGACACGCAGGACACGCACACGTGCACGGAACGGTAACCGACACGTGTTTCTAAATTATACAGAATGTTTTAACAAAAATTAGATTCATCTTGTAGAACATTACAGAATAATCGTTTTTGACGGCCACATCAGTCTTACTTATAAAAATTTCGCAAAGCTATGCTTAGTTAAAACATGTTTACTCGATCAGCTGTAAGTCAAAACCCGCCATCTTGCCCCTTAATAAGGTTTAAACTAGGAAACCCGTGATGATTTGACAGCTATTTAAGCAATTCTAAAGCACCTCTTAACGCTAAAACAAGTTTATAAGTAAGACTGATTATGTATGGCAGTCTATTTTTTTATCTATTTATTCGAACGGCTTATGTATAAAATATGCACAATCTGTCCGAACTGAACGTAGTAGCGAGCGATATTTTCATAGTACAGATAAAGAGGGTGGGCTAACCAACTTCACGGCGGTCCAGAAGATTAGCGTTAACGACACGATTACAATTTTCAGAGCTCTGTTTAGCTTGGTATGTTTAAATATATAATAATAATAATATCAGCCCTGCACTATATACTGTCCCACTGTTGGGCACGGGCCTCTTGTACTACTGAGAGGGATTAGGCCTTATTCCATCACGCTGGCCTAGTGCTTAATAATAAAATATTAATTATATAATTAGTTTAGATGTGCGAACAATTACTGAAAGTAGATTTGCCATGAATGTTTAATAATTTTGATTCTCTAAACAGTAATTAGTCCATCTTCATCGTATAATACAGTCATCCCACACCTCTCTATCAACACAATCGTTAATATTTAAAACGTAGATACGTACGATGATATTAATATTAAAACTGTAGCTCCGCTTTAAACTAGATTAAGGTATTTGTATATCTAAACGGTGAATATTTGTAGAACTTTTGAAAAAAAAATTACGTTAGATCGATTTAAAAAATAAAGTACTGAACTGATTTTGATGACATTTCTAAAGACCATTCTAGAAGTATATCATTTTAAACAAAAATAGAATTGAATAATAAATGACCTAGTTCTGAAGTAACAACCATAAAAAATACACGTCATATCAAGAACCACCCCCTTTTTGAAGTCGTTTAAAAATTAAATACTTCAAGTTACGAAAACCTTGCACACAATTTCCTTTTATAATTTTTAAAATACGAATATAAGACATATACGAAATAGTATAAAAATAACTCCTTAGATATCGTGTTCATTGTTTAGCATAATAATTAAATAGTATACATCACATACAAGGTAAGGTCGGACTAGATATAGTACAAGTTAACTTCCTTGTGATAAGGATGTTTTGAATCTTGCATACTTGTAGTTGTATACTTATTTACTCTTGAATAAACCGTCATAGTTTATAGATTATCCTTGTATTACTCTATCGCCTGTTTTAAATACTTAGCTCCTTTTTTTGATTGTCGTCAAAATTTGCAGTAAATTTTTTAATTTAATAGGTCGAATTTATGTCGTTGCAAAACTATGAATTAAATACTAATATTCTCTACATCTAGTTACATTATTATATGTACTTTATACAAGATTTTGTTTATAAAAATCCCAAACCAAACATACCTATTACTATTCGAAATAAAATGTTACTCATATTTCCAATTATTGTCGTGGAAAAAAATCATACTTCAATACTGGAATTGATATTGGACTGGCGAATGTTCGATGTTAAAAATATTTCAGTAATAGAGCGCGGATTTCCAGGACGCCTATTCGAGTTCCTAGTAAACGCCTACACAATCCAATTTTAAGTTAGAAGCTCGATACATATAATATAATAACATCAGCCCTGTATTATATACTGTCCCACTGCTGGGCACGGGCCTTTGCTACGTGGGATTAGGCCACGCTGGCCTTCTGCTAATTGTTTCTATACATATCACAATTTAATTTGGATATTTATCGGGCATAGTATTCTTGGTGGTTCATTTACTCTAATCGAGGAATACTTCACGTATATAGAAATGATTACTTAATTAGAAAGCTATTATTTCAGTAAAATGGCTGGCAAACGCTCCATTTATCTGCAAATTGAGCCGTAATAACGTAGACTTTTATAGAAATGAATATAATTGAATAACATACTCAGTGCCTTGTGATAAGTGATACTACTATTTTATAAAAATATTAAATATTATTTGATATTTTTCAGAATAAACGCAGGACGCGGTTAAATTGGATGCAACAAAACGACCAAGAAGTTGCTCAATGTGGCACACAGAAGAACCAAGAAGTTTCTAAAAATACGTGTTTACATACTCTCTATCCTAACAGCGTGAAAAGTTGAACTCGAATTCAGAGTTACAAGCGGACATAGACGTGGGCGAAAGATAGTTTCACTCATATAACCATAATACAGTGTAATGATTCTCGACGAACTCTATAAATTATATTGAACATATCGTGATGAAGAACCATAAATTATAGATTTTTATAACCATTATAATCTTTTAGTTGAATATTCTAGAATCTACTAAAACTAAAAATGTAACCACATTGCTTAATAGTTTATACATACTTATTCACTGAACATTGGTATTGGATCGGCAGCCTTGACCCGAAGATGTATGGGCGCTATGACAGTGATAAGCCTTGCCAATTACCGCGCAGTCAAGGTCGATAGTGGTCTTAGATACTCCGATTACAAAAACTTTAAATGCAGACGATAATTCCATCTTGCTCTTTAACTACCAGTTATATAATAAAATGTAAATTCTCAATAAAATACATAATATCTTTCTATTTTATTACTAGTTATATAACAAAATGGCAAAAGTTTTTTATTTTTATAAAATCTAATCATTGAAACTATTGCTGTAAAAAAACATAGACATATTATTGTACTCTCGTTACAAGACTCTATACAAATTCTATTGTAAATTGCGAATTTGCGACTACCAACTCACATTGTAATTTTTGGACAGCGTACTTTTTGCATATAACGGCATCTACCCAAGTTCATTGCAGTTTGCTAAGACGCAGTAAAAAGAGACTTCTGATATAACCATTGATGCAGTTAAAAAGAAATAAAACTAAACTCTTTGTAAGTGAAATTGCCTTTTTCTTACGCCAATAGTTATAAAATGAATCTGGAATATATTTCAAAACACTGTGTAATCGCAGTAATTGGCTCTCAATTTACAAAGAACCTTAGGTGCTTGGAAATAGAGCTCAAAACCAGCACGAATTTATTTTCCTTTATCAATTAGGACGTATTAGGATGTCATGGTGAAAACATATTTGGTTATGGAAATCGCCGAAATATGGTAACGTTACAAATGACGTATCGATAAGTGGAAAATATGTTGAAAAATAATAGTATAAGTATATAAATGTAAAACGACTTGATCTCTTCTAAGAAGAAACGAAAAATATACCCTCGTCCTTCTAGAGAAAGGGGAATGATATTTTTACCTTTACACAGAAATACCTTCTCAATTGTAGCACAAATTATAAAAATTTGGTCACCGATAAATTAGGTAATAGCCATTATACAATCTTGTATAAGGGTACAGCGTCGAAATATAATAACTTGGAGATACACAATAATGCCATGACGTCACCGCTATTATGGTGTGGGCGAGCAAGCGAGATAGTATTCATCATACAGAGGTAAAGTATTCTTAGAGTAATTTAATAATCCCGTGGTAAAATCAAACAAAAATAAATTACTTATATTTAGAAATAAACTGTACGTGACTTTAGTTTCGCTGAGATTTTCGTCAGGAAATTTTCCACAACTATTTACAAAACGACAACTACATATTTAATGTTAATCTTTATTCGACTTAGATACATAAACGTTATATAAATGGTTTTTAATATGGATAAATTAAAATCATCTTGCAACGAATATGCATAGAGCTATAAAATTAATGCGAATTTTATTCAAATCTTACGTCACATGTTGGCTTCAGTCGAATAATCCAGTCGGTGGCTTAGCAACAAGTAATATACGACTGTGGGTTTGAATCCAAAACGGTACGATCTTAAATATCAAACAAAGTATAGAAAACGCGCATACATGGAGCGGGTAAATCATGAATCTTGATTTTGTAGTGGTCAGGTCAATGCTTGATACGGATATATTAAATTTAGAAGGGACAAAAAATAAATAAAAAGCTCATTTCGCAAATAAATTCACGATATAAATACATGAATCCAATGAACTAGTTTTTCGCTAATTGCGTCATGAGTTAGTTGCATAGATTCTCCTTTGAAGGAATTCATATAAAGTAATTTTACATATTTAATATTAGCGTAGATTTTTTGACGTACATTTTTCATTTCCCAATATATTAACTTTTGACTAATAATAACTCAAGCACTATCAATATTTTTTTCCAACAAACACAAACTCAGCGGCAATATTTTTGGCATCCCCATGTTAACTGAACGCTTAGTATTCTAACCACATAGACCCTCAAATCAGCCTAGATTATTACTAGCAGAACATAATATTTTGCTGGTTCCGAAGGTCACTGAATTACTACACCGTATTTTCTATTAAAAAATGTAACATAATTCAACAAAACTAAATATTCTTAACAAGGTTTTAATAAAAATCTGAGTGCAAAGGAACGCAATCTTCCTAAACCTCATTAAGGACATCCTAGTAACAAATTCCACGAACGATAAAGAACCGCAGTGTTTTAATAAAAAACCCGGTGCGATTATCACGTCCTGCAGCGGTATCTAGTAATCTAGACAAGCATCTGTCACTATCGCTCCGTCTAGACGTTGTTTCGCAGACAGCACCGACGTATTCGTATGCAAATCACTGTATATTCAAGTGTTTGCAATTTGCTAAAAACGCGTTACCGATCATGTTTCGCTTTGGTTACTTTTTACTACGATTCTGATTTTGAATTTAGAATTGATTGTAGATGGCCAGTATAGATACAAAATAATCAATAGTGAAAGTATTTGAGTGAGCGTAAAATACTCTTTTTTTAAATTTGTGACCATAAAAAAAAATGATTCTAAAAATACTTGTTTACATTACAATTTCACCGCTAGATTAGTTTAGAAGTGTTCCCTGTTGCAGGGCGTCAGGGCATGAATAATAAATATACCCAGACAAAATAGAGAATTTTAAAACAGTAGTAATTTCTAGTTATAGAGAATATTCATAACAGTTTCTATTTTCACATAGCAAAAATGATTATTTTAATAAGACGCGCTTTTTCAAGCTTTTGCTTTTGATCGTCTTATATACACTTGAATTATTAGAATGTATTTTGAAAATAAGAAATAATCTTCAATTACCCGACATAGGACCATTTTCTCCTAATATCCTCATTTGAATTAAGTGCTCTTTTTTGGAAGTAGATAAGCTTGGAATTTGGACTTTTGTTGTTTGAGAGCTTGCTGGCACAACACTTTGTTTGTCCTGCCTTCTGATGTGAGTAGTGCAATTATTGAGACACTGTCATTTGCTGTCTTGCCGCTACAGAAAGACGGTTCGATCATTATCGGAAAAAGAAAAGTGTAGTAACAGCACCACGCCATTTTCCCTTTTCAATGGGTAGGCAGTGGTGTAACAAAACTTTTCGTCAGATATTTATAGTCTAATAGACAGCGAGAAAATGTAATTTCATTAATATTATTCATGAATCGTTCCGAAAATGATGTCTTTTATTTTCTGTTCGTAATTTAAGCATTTGAGCAGCTTAAATTATAGCATTTTACGTGTTATTATTGAAAGTTCTCACGAAAGTTTGTGACTTAACTACGTATGGATAATTTTATTTAAAATCTATAAACCAATTTAAGACCCATTCATAATAAATTTATTGCAAGGAAATGTACCTAGAGTGATTAGAATCGACTTACTCATAATAAACAATCGAATTACTCTTTGTATTCCACACTCACATAATACAAAGTGTCTGAATTCTATTAAATTTTAATCTGTAAAATAATATATCGTACCATGTGATGCACACTGCATATTGTGAGACTTCGCATCTATTATCTGTGGGTGACGAGCGCAGTGCAATGCCATGCAGTGCCTTGCAACTACTGTACCCTACTGTTTATAGTTGACACATAATGTACGTACTAGTATACATGAATTTGGTCTGCGAATCGTTCTAATGATAATTAGATTCTACATAAATTCTACGTCAAGGGAAGCTGACTGGAATCGAGTTATATAGACCCTTTATCACTGTGAAGTATCATAAGGCGAGCTGCTCGGTTCCTCCATATAAAAAAAATATATAGACCGTTCGCCACTGTGACGTATCATTAGCCAAGCGCCTTCCTCAGTTTCTTCATATAAAAACAAGGTAAATTGACGCTCGAATTAACACATAAACAGTAGATAAAACATTTTCTATTGACACACGAAGAGCGCATTATCAACTATTGATTTACGATTATAACCGATAAGGATAGCCGTGAACTTGTTATAAATGTATTGCATAAGGAAAATAAATTAATACGGATTTATATCGTGCTAGGAAATAATTAAACCTTTATTGTCAACAAACGACCTTGTAGTTAGAATATTGTTTTACAGTACTTTAATATTTTATAGGGCTTAATCACGAGACGAACAAGCCCTGCTGATACCACCATGACTGCTTCTCAACATACAATTATTATAATTACAACAATTACTTTATTATTATTTTTCAAATGTAGCACCACAAAGTATATACTATTGCGAGATGACTATTAAAAAATCCCCACAAAGGAAAAAGGAAATACACTATATTTTGTTGTCAGTCGAGTAAATTTCTTCACCTCAAAAATACCCCTGAGCATTTTGCACTCCCAAATTTCCTATAGCGTAAATAAAACAATTTAGTGGAGAAACCCCCCACCTGGCAAATGTGAAAAGATTCTTCAAGTCACTGCCTTCGTCACCCAATACGATATTAAATCTCACACTACTTAGTAATAACATCTGATACATTATCTTTGAAAATACGCCTCTCCTGCATGTCTGGATAAATAGACAATGCGGTTGTTTACTCCCAAAAGCAGGCCGTCATTTTGACATTGCTTTTACTGAATGTAGCTATCATACTTACCTTATTAAAATTAACTTTTAACAATAAGTCACTCAAACCGTACATGAAAATAAAAAGTGTCAATTTCAAACAAAGTAAATATCAATACAAAATAATTTTAATTAAACTAATTTTCGGATTCTATCGCGGTTTTAGTATTTTATTTTCTCCCGACCTTTCGAAGACTTTGCAGCCTTCATGGTCACGGGGGGGACTGAGGTGTTGTTCATCCGTAAAGTCAAAGTTACAATATCTACCTACATTTTACAATTATACAACATTTTTTAAATTTTAGCTGTTGGTGGTTCGATCTACGCAGAATGAGCTCACAGTGTCTTGAAGACGAAACGTCGGGAGAAAATAAAATACTAAAACTGCAATAGAATTCGAAAATTAGTTTAATTTCAATGTCTAACATTCGCGTAAACATAAGAAATCATTATAAATAATTTAATTTTACGCGCCTTACTACTCTAAGAGAATTCGTCGCAGCGGCAATATCACACTTTCAGTCAGAAAAGACTCAAACACATGCCAGATTCGCACTAAACTCCAAAATCATCATTAAATCGGACAAGGCAAACTCGGAGATTTGGTAAAAATAAATCGTTACTTATTCACGGATAACTTTTGGCACAAAGTTAGCAAGGTTAAAAGGAGTATATATGGCATCTCAAAATTACTCTGTATATTCGTTTTCTATAACTTTTACTGTCTCCCAATATAACAAGGCAAAAGTCTGTAATGTATAAAACTATTAAAGGTAACATTTACCAAATTTCAAATTTCGGTTGAACATAACCTCACCCTCGGTCGACTAAAACTCAGAATCTAAACGTTTTTTGTCGACTAATCGTATTCAACCACACAATCACTGACGTAAAAACCTTTATCCAACGCGATGCAATTTAATCAAACAAATCTCAGGTAGCGAGATCTATAAAAGACTGTGTTGGATATGTTTGTATGGCGAGGAATAATTTGGTTTCCTAATGTGTCACATTTATCTACACAAAGTAACAGAAGGACATTTGATTATTAAAAATTTCATGGCACAGCACTGCATTCGTCACCCTTAGACAATAAGTCTCATAACAGGCAGTATTTC
Source organism: Manduca sexta (assembly GCF_014839805.1). Lineage (NCBI taxonomy): Eukaryota > Metazoa > Arthropoda > Insecta > Lepidoptera > Sphingidae > Manduca > Manduca sexta. Next base: position 9,163,589 of record NC_051125.1, on the reverse strand, counting down.
ACATTTACCTATAAACAGTAATAGAACTTGATTGTAAAAAAAATTAGCGGCAAAGCACTGCATTCGTCACCCTTAGCCATTTGATGATAAGTCCCATAATACGCAGTGCAAACTAGTTGCAATGTCAATCTTAATAAATCGTCAAATCGCATGAACAAGACTAACTAAATAATATTACTAATCACTTAGTACATTCCAAATGTAATCTAGATTTCAAAAAATGGATTTGTAATAAGACCCCGAAATGTACTCACAGAATTTAATAAGAAACAAGAATGATTATTTACCCCTATTTTGTCGAACGCCTATCTGCTCCGGTTGTTAGTGGCTCGGAGGGGAGAAAGAGGTGGCGCTCAATGAAGGGAGGGGGACGAGTAGTTCAGAGAACACTCTATTCTTGTAATTTTCACACATTTTATTCTTGTTTCTAATATCAAACTAATTCACATTTTATTTTCTTAAAGCGTGATAATAATGTTATTATTATTAGATATTTTCACTCTATAAGTAATTATTTTATTTTTGTTTCGCCAAGAACGTACCTTATTACTACTGTCCAGCCTTTGTGGAGGGCGACTGAGTAGTTATATAAGTACCTGACAAAAATATTACTGCAAATACAAACAATTACCTTTGTACTTTACAGAACTGAACAACAACTCGAAATTTATATCTCCTATCCTTAAAGAATCAGATCGATGTACACATGTGGAGTCATTCAGATTTTTTCCAAATGTTTAAATATTTATTCCATTGGTTCAATTATATTTTAAAACAACACCGTAGAAGTTGACATCATTTAATCTTTAATTTCAATAAAAAAAAAATCATTTTAAACGGAGATGCATAGCATATTAGTCAGTAATATGGCTACACTGTATTCAGATTTACATGTAAAGCATCAATAGATATGCAAAAGTAATTGGTTTGATTCATACGATGTAATATTGTTACGTTGTTACTTCTTTGTTACTCAATGTTCAAACATGTTGAAAGAGTGATGTTTATAATTTTGTTTGGATTTCTTTGTTGTTTATAATTTAATAGCAATATTAGCCCTTTAGTTTCATCATAAGTTATTTATTTATCAGAACATTAAAAGGTAGAGCAGTGAAATATAAAATCTACGAACGAGGAGATACATAGGGTTGTTAGATATATTCTATTCTTTTATATATAAAACAGTAAAATAACATGGAAAATATCAGGGAATATTTTTATTTACCTACATGTTTATTGATAAAATACATTTGTTTCAAACCATGCTCTACCTTTCATCTGCGGGACTTGAAATACAATTTAAATTTCTTTTTTATTAATCGCTAAATAGGAAGAAAATCCATTGCTTTATGTTATTGTTGCTATAAAGCAACTAAATAATTTACCAATATAACAAATATTTTCCATTCCTAATAAAAGCTTCATAACTATTTAATAATCATTTTATTCTATATACTTTTAACTTACAGATTAACCCCAAACTCACTTCATTATACGACAACAATGCAATACAAATGACAAGTTCAAAAACAGTTTACCAGATGTCTAATTAATGCTAATTCCTTTCGAACAATCGCATAGCGATCCCTTACGTCATGATGTCAGATCGCCTCCCCTCTCCCCGCGCCCGCCGCCACCGAGCGAGCTCTCTTTCACTCATGTACAACTCACTTTGTCAATTGTACCGCGATTAATATACTTTTAAACAACCTTATTTACAATAACGGAACGAAGATAAAACTAGTATATTTAATTAGATAGGTAAATAGAGCCATCCTTAAATGAGGTCAAATTAGGTTTAGTGTGACGACCTTAAAATATACCCACTAGTCGTCAAGGCCGAAGGTAAAATATAGGCAAATAAAAAGATAAATACGAGCGTTCAACGTGTTTATCAGTATTTATAAACTCCTCGTGAACGATGATGTTATAACGTCGGACGTAGAAATTGTATCTGCCAGAGCTCCATTTCAACAGTAATTACAAATGTCAGTAGATGCTATATCAATTAGTGCGTGCCAGATGCCTTTCCACAGAAAACCTGTTTCGGTCCTTTTTATCGCCGCATTTGAGCGCAACCTTTGTTTCTAAATAACCGCTTTCATAGCGTTTTTATGGCCGGTATTCAAACTAAAATAAACATTTATAGTTTTTAAAAATGCGTACTCATTTACAAGTCACCGTCGCATATCGTATAGAGTATAGACGATTATGAAAGAAATGAGCCGACATGAATGTGATCGCTTTCGTCTCGCCTGCCCGACGGGAAAAAACTTAGTCGAAGCATTCGCCTACCTGCTAATTAGACAAAGAGCTCGCGATCGCCGCGTCAGTGACAACACGGCACACAAACATGCACACAGCGGCACATCCGAGCGTGAAGCGCAGTGTATCGAGAGTCGAGAATCGGCGGGCAAAGTGCGGGATTGCGCGTGTGTCCGCGGACGGCTATCGACGAACACTGGGTTCAGTGGCTGGCCGCATGGCCGCAACGCACGCGGCATTCGCCCGAGCAGCGGGCACGAGCGGCGAACAGCTGATGGCCCGGCTGGCGGCTGGCTCAACGCACACCTGTGTGCGCACTCTCTCTTTCCCGCGCGTCGACGCGCCGGTCGCAGGCGCAGCGCCGAGCGACGCGGTGGACGGCGACGTACGCGTGTGGTGCGCAATGCGCGTCCGCATCTCCATCCGCCGCACCGCACCGCGCGCCGCGGGCTGCGTGTGAACGCACTGATGTGGCAGATATCACAATGTGTTGACTGTCGCCACTGATTGTTGTGGCTCGCCGCGGCTGCCTCCGGCCGCGCTGGGCCAACGCGCCACTCGCTGCTGTCACTACTTACTTTGATACTTTTTATCGTTGCTCACTGATCGGCAACGCTGAACTGAACCTCTCGACACGTGCACATTAACCTGCAACGGTATCCTAAATCGGTGGCTAAATTCCAATCGCAGTCATGTGACTGCGTTATGTGACTGAATAGATTAAGGAATGTTCCTTAATCTATTCTAATTAAATTTCGATAATAGCGAATAATTTTATAGCAGTAGAAATAGCGTAAATTAGGTACATATGGTCGGGTTCATTACTTTCTGTTACTTAGTAATTTTGTTCTATAAAACCGTAGAATTAAACTAAACAGGTAATAAAATGAATAACTAGCATAGCATTAGCGTAAATTATTTAATTAATGCATGGTTTATTTAATGCATGGATATGTAAGTTAGTGCTGAATAGTGATATTGTAATTTTTTCAAAGTCTAGATAATTCAGCAATTACGTGATCGTTGGTTCCGCGGCCGCTGTTTGGGAACTTTCACAACTATGTATACCTCCGCACTGATTCGGTAACCAATTCTACTCAATGTCGTGTTCTTACTTTTTCTTACTAACGTTAACCGGCTTAACATTTTATATTACGCCACGTCCTTGAAAAAGCTATACCTTTCTTTATCACAGGTGCACAAGTCACATTTTTCCTTAATCCACGACAAATGCTCTCTTCAAACTTTCTCACAGATTGCGATTCGCCGTTACACGACTATCATCATTGTCAACCTATTTTGACGATTGAGCGTAGTCTTCTGCAAACACTGCCACATAATAACCTCATTTTATACCTTGTTCGAAGTTGGAGTTAGGTAGAGTTCCGAACTTTGTGTTCAAGTTAACTTTGTACAAAGAAGTGGAGTAATGCAATTTGAAATTGTTTTGTAATAGCCCTTTCTGCTTATCGTTCGCCGGCCTTGCTTGCAACTGCATCATGCCGACTCCTTTGCGTAACGTGATAGATTATATTGAGAACAAGTATCGGTCATAAAATTCCGAGCATATCAGCTGATATACAAATCTGAACTCTAATTTCTTAATTATGTGAGTTACATTTGTAACATGAATATATTTTACACGTGTATCCAATGTTCAAAGTCGATGTCTGCAATTATTTAATTTATTATTAAGAGTATAATCTGATTTATTCCATGTAAAAAAAACCTAAACCCAAATTCCAGATGCTCTAGAAAATTAACTATGACCATTCATAATCATTTAGATTCATAATCATTTAATTGTTAAAAATACAGTTCTCAAATATGTTTACTTAAAATAATTTTGTTTTATAATCAAGTAATATTCCCACTAAAACAAGACACATGTAGTGCACTCAATCCGCGCGTTTCAGTCACCGGCCGAGCTGACCTTCGCAACGGGAACCGGTATTTCGCCAGAACCTCCTCCGTTAACACAAGTGTAACGCGTGTAATATTTATTACACTTGTAATACCTCCATAATGTCCAATTAACGGGTTATTAACGCTTTTATTTCGTATATTAAGTATTTTGTCACTTAGCAGATGGAGAAATGATTTATAAACTCTCAATAGCATATCGTTCTAACCTAATCTAACTTCTTTAGTGTCTTCTAATCAAAGACTATAAGGATTTTTGAATCCGATCAAACATTAGAACTGATTTTGGATTTAAGTATATTACCTTGGGGTTCCGAGTTGTATCTCAGTTGTACGTTTACATTTTATTATAATTATATATACCACATTATACCACATTTGAGTTATATTGGCTGTTACTTAATTTAATTTACGACTAAGATAATATAAAATACATTGGTGTGGATAAATTTTGCATTCCAAAATGTATAATCTAAACTGTACGTGGTGTTATGTGCCACATATTAAAAGTGTGTTGGCCTCTGCATCTTCGTAATAATACGCCAGTTAAATATTTTTACAACAGATTACTTATTACTTTAAAATTAATATTATGTATAAATGTTACTCCTTTGGTATGGCGAAAATATAATTCCGTGTTATAAAAGATCTCAAGCATGGTATAGAAGTGATTTGAGTTAGGAATTATTGTCTATTTTTTTTAAATACTTTTTGTTTTTCTTAGAAACTGGTAGTGAATTTTACGGATCTATGTTAATTTCCTTTGCTTTCGTTAAAACTATTAGTCACTTTATTCAAATACATTTGTGGCCTTCAGTTGCAACCAGGATTATTGGTGCTCGAGAGTGTAAATAGTAATTTATTTATTTTAAGATCTTTATGAGAAATTTCTGTCTATAATTAACTTTACAAATACAATAACGTGTTATTATTAACTTTTTGATATATGTATGTGCAGAATAAACACCATGAATATCTTTAAAGTTGTCAAATATTTATTGGTTCAAAAATTCGATATCAAACAGCATAACTGGTGACGTCACACCCGAATGTGCCATATTAACTGTCAAATTTCCATTTTGCATGAAAAGACAGAAGATTCCGTTACAAATACTTTAAATTGTGTCTTCGAAATTCTTGTATTTTTATTCTCAAGCTCAAGTATAATTAATTTACTTCGAAACCTCATTTTTATATATTCTTAGATAATTGAGTTATGACTTCTTACATCAGCTTAATGTAAAAGAATAATATTAGCCTGTAATAAAAGTCATAATTATGGAACAGCGGGAGGCGCGCCCCGGACTGTCCCTAGAATGACATTCTAGTACTTGAACTTGATAGTGTACCTAGTGCTACATGGTCTGGTGCCCACGTATATGATATTAGATAATTACATACAACACCATTTAGTCTGTATAAGAATTTGTGTTATAATGAAGTACGGCTCGATTTAGATATCATTTATATTACTAAAAGCGGTGATAGCCTAGTTGGGTGTGGAACGGACTGCCAAGACGAATGTGCGCAGGTTCAAATCCCAAGGGCACACACCTCTGACTTTTCTAAAATCATGTGTGTATTCTTTGTGAATATATCGTTCGCTTTAACGGTGAAGGAAAACATCGTGAGGAAACCTGCACATCTGAGAAGTTCTCTATAGGAATTTCGAAGGTGTGTGAATTCTACCAATCCGCACTAGGCCAGCGTGGTGGACTAATGCCTAATCCCCCTCAGTAGTAGAGGCGGCCCGTGCTCAGCAGTGGGCAAGTATATAATACAGGGCTGATATTATTATTTATTATTATTATTATATTACTAGGTTTGATTTACGACGATACTGTTTACGTGGAATTTTTCCGATCATGCCCTCCCCGTCAGATTTTATATACTACTTTAATAGTAAAAACTGTATCAAATTCGTTCAGTCATTACGTCATACGTAAACAAATTGAATGCTGAGACAGAATGACTCGACTGTTTTCTATACGGATAGATTTAATTGAAACAATTGAGCGTCATCATCGTATTTGCGACTTGCATCTACGTACTAATCCTTACCGAATACGCCAAATTATTTCAATCACCATCCCTAATTATCAATTGCAACTTTTTAACTGTCTTCTCCGAGTGCATCGTTTTCGAAGACTGTATAAAAGTCTATCACCTATCACTTCCTAATTACGTATTATTACCATCGAATTCCCGCGTACGTGTGGCATATCGTGTCGTAGCGCGAGTTGCGCGGCGGCCGACATAGCGTCCGCGCAAGGTTGCGAGCGAACGCCGCACCGAGGTCATTGTACACAGATTTGATGTCCTAAATACCTAATACTGCTACAATTATGTTTTGTTAAGACTCGTTTTTTATTGTCCTCTGAGTAGGAATTGACGGTGAATGATGTTTTATAAATCATTCCGTGAACGCTCGTTTTGATATTCGTAAAATTAAACCCGATTAACTGTTATTTGGAATAGAAGTTCGTAAAATAATTTAATCTATTTTTTTCTAAGATATGCAATACCACGGTATATGATTCAAAACATTGTGGTCGACACTTTTTTATGATAATATAGTTGGGCTTGTTCTTAGAAATAGAAGTATTTTTTCCTGTTTGTTGCAGGTGGGTCATGATTGAGGTCACCCATTTTTTCATTATCAAGGCGTGACCGGTGTCTTCGAGTTAACTTTTTGTCGATGCTTCAGTTAAAACAATTTTATACGAAAGTTGTTCTTTAAACCGATAAAGTAAGCCGACCTCGAGCTGTTTCGTAATTTTTTGTAGGAATTCTTATTAGTTACCTTGCGCATGAAAACTTTATTTCCTAAGTAAACAAAACTTATACTAAAAATGTTTTGTGTATGCCACAGCCCACACAGCTTTGTCAATGGTAATTAGGTATTTTGGTAACATCAGTAATGACATTTAAAGCTATAATTATAACAAATGTTAAAATCTTCGCTCAATGATGTCACGTAATGATTCTGTACAATGCTCCATATTGTCGCTCGACGATTGCATCACATGCAAATTATTTTCAGCGTTCGAAAAAGTCCTTTTACTAAACTATCGCTTTATAGTGTTAGGTCAGATTATTCAATCATATAACTTTGTCGAAATAATAAGATAGTTTCACTGGCTCTATAGTAAATTGCGGTTACCGCAATAGAATTACGTTTTTACTCATTGTTTTACGAGTTATATGCTATGCTCAGATGAAAACATTCACTTTCCGGTAACGTACCCTATATACATACTATATTAACATATAGGATATAGCACACTCTGGATTTACATCTAAGACTTAGTCTATCTGGGTGCTAAATTTCATTAAAATCAATCCAGTGGTTTATAAATTTACGGTTAACAAGCATCTAAACATTTTTACATACTTTCACATTTTAATATCAGTGATATTAGGAATAATAAATGCTAAGTCTGGTACAAATATGAATATTCCATTCACTTTCGAGTTCCTTTATAACAATACAGATTTCTAATCAAACGACCTCAGTTGTTTGTTAAACATCATTCTGGAACGAATAAATCGCACGACAATAATATATAATTGTCAGGACATCATTTAAATAGCTGTTTGAATTTGGACATCACTGTAAATTAGAGCGGTTGATACAAAAGATTGTAGTATACGTATCCTCAGAATAATAACCAAAGTCGTATGTCATCGCCCCATTAGGACGAAACGTAATATAGACGACGGAGTAACAAGTGGACATAAAACCGACAATATGTTACACAAATTAAAACAATTAATATGAAAATAGGGTAAACAGTCACTTTAACACAAGTTTTCTAATGTAATAGAAGTCAATCAGTCAATACGCATAGCTTATCATTCCGTACAGGATTATCGGACGTCGACAGCAGCAAGTGCATTAGCCACTTCAACGAAATCCCACAGAAGTTGATTACAAGCTGCGATAAAGATTACCGTTATACTGTTTGTATACGTTTCTTACTTCTTACTAACATATATACGAGAAAGTTTGTGATGTTTGGGTGTTCTTAGAAGCGGAGAACTGCTGAACAATTTGGACGAAATTTCGTGGAGGCTGTCCATCTTTGGTGATGTAGGCTATTTTTTTAAGAGTAGAGTATGTAGTGGTTATTTATTTGTTTGCACCTAGTTTTATAATTCTTTTTATAACATATATTTAAACGTATTCAGTTTATATTTACATAAGAAAAGGATCCTATAACAATTTACAATTGAGCGTAAATTAATCAGAGCTATTGCTCGTGTCAGTTGGCTCTTTGTGTTCGTGATAATGCGTGTGTGCTAATAGGCGTCAGATCTAGTTGGATGTGTGCTTTGTCACAGATTTGCACGTTGTAACCCGACGCATTCTGTTTTGCTCGTGTGGGCGACGTGACGCGACGTGGCTAGACGATTTCGCTGTCCGCGTTGTCGCCACAACTTCAATAATGTCGAAAATCGCCGCAATATCATCTCTGTATTGCAAATTCACGAAATGACTATCAAAATTGCTATAATACCCATATAAATAATCGCGTTACATGATTCTCGAATCCACCAGACGATAAAGGCATCGCAACAAAGCAATTCTAAAACTATACAAAATCTCATCTCTTGACTCGAAGGGGAGTCTTTCTGTAATTCTGAAGTGCGAACAGCGAGTCTCAAATAATAAATTAAATGTCCCCAAAACATTTTCATTGTTTAATTCTGAGATTATTCCAATACCTTTAGGTTTGGAATTTATCATAAAACGTTACTTAAAGGTATATGTAAAATACAAAGTGGATTTTGAAGTATTGAGAATCAAATTGTAATTTTGAAAGGCTTTGACTTTTCATCAACTGGAATCTGCTCTTAGATTATAAATAAAACAAAATTAAATGTCTCTATAGAATAGTACTAGTCTACATAAGGTTGAACAGAAAGTGTGCTATATGTCTATCTGTTTGAGCAATATTTCGTTTATCACCCATGGCTGAAATGCAATGGAGTATAAGTTTTCAATTTTATCTATGCATTGGCAATTTAAGCTCTAAATAACTTCGTTATGTAAATGTTACTTCTCGACAGATTAATTAATATAAAAAAAGTATTTACGCAATGAAAGTTGGTTATTGATCCTAATAAAATCAATAAAAATCATAACGGCTTCTAAAGGAGCAGATATTGTGTATTTGGTCAATGTCATTTCATCAGTACAGTTTAGTTATAATTTTATCATTCTCCTCAAATCATGAAATATAAATCCATAATGAGCAATTTTAATCTTGACTGCCGATAATACAATAATATTAAGACATTCAGACAGTACTTTTTCAACATTTCTCACACAAACGACACAATCAGCCATGTTTCCTTTCAACATAAAAAAGGTTATATGAATTCCATATCACGACGACATTTTACGAGGTGAATTTATTTATAAACTTAATGCCAATAACACGTTACAGGGCGCAAAATAACGTAGGTGTGTTTACACATGTAACTGAACACGGCATATAAATGTTGATGACACTTGGGCGAATAAAATAAATTGTGCTGTTTTGTTGAAAATAACAATGATATTTAAACAACTGATTCGAGATTATCTGTTAAACCTGTGTGCGTGATTTTGAGTTTTATGGGCCTTGTAATAGTTATGAAAATAAATCTGATCCGTTTTTGTTACACTTATTATTGTGGTGTGAGAGATTTTATATTCGACTTAAAGTCGGACAGTGAAAATGATTGTGTCTTTTTTTCATTGAATTGTCAGAGGTTGGTATAATTGTATATAGGTACAAATGACACTCGATGACGGGCACAAGTTGAGACTATGCTTACGTCTTTACAGATAAAAATGTTAGCCCATATATATGTATATTTAGTAGGTTTATTATATGAGCATCAAACTTAAACTGCCCTGCGCCACTCACATAATAGTAGATATTTACTAAACGTACTTTAAAATTCGTTCCTCTATTAATTTTATACCGTTTAAAAGATTATAAATTCCCTTTGCTAATATCGCAGGATAAGCCTCTAGAATCAATATATAAATTACAACTTATTCCACAAACTTAACATTCTAGGAAATTTCTAGATTTTTAAAGTGAATAATATCCTCTTTGTGTTTGCAAATTGCTAATCAGATGCCGTGAAACTCTAAGCCTGTTATCTCGTTACATTTTAATCCTGTTTAACTTTATTGCTGGGTATAATAAAATTGCAGGAAGAATATTTAATGATAGCTTCACATATTACTTTCGTAATTCATACTTTAGTCTACAATTTAGTTTTTAACTCTATATAATATGAACAAGAATTTTGTCGATTAATAATACCTGATAGTTTGAAGGCTAAAACAGCTTTAAAAGGTGACAATGTTACTAAGCCGGTAGAGTCGAGATTCCTTCACCGTACACATGTCGATTTCGAGATTTAAGCCGATATCATCTCCGGATCATCTTTAGCTATTGGAATCATAGCTGATTAAAACAATAAAGTATGTTTTGATTTAAGTAAATACGAAGTGCATAAGCAAATGAGCCATCTGATGGTAAATCAAGCCCACCTATAAACCCCCACAACAGGAGAATCGTGGATACACTGCCAACCTAAGAGGACAAAAAGGGAAGCGAAGAAGTTTCTCTGTATATCAGTAATTTATAATATCTATATTGATTCTGCACACGTATAATAAAATCGTGATACAAAATATATGAAAAAAATCTAGAAGGCGTGAGGAACTAGTAATAGAACGTAAAAATCTTTTTTTTTATTTCCTGTGTGTTAGTTTGGTCAAATATTCTTTAGAGTTTCATACCAAAACAACTCACTGGAATCAAAACCTAATTACTGAAAACCTTTACAATTTATTCTATATAATATCTAGCGCAAGTTGGAGACAAATGTCCACATGAGGGAGACAGGCCACAGACATCACGTGTGTTTTGTGTCATGGAAGGTGTATAAGGAGAAGTATGAGATAGGCTGATATAGACTTGAGTACACATTTTGGGCACACCTATTGATCAATATAATATGCTAAATACTCACCTGTAGCAATTGTAATACGGCAATATTTATATTGATATAAAATTTGTTTTACCCTGTTCAGAAGGAACTCAAAGTTTCTTAGAAAGGTTTTTATATAACACGGTATTAAATAATTTCAGTGAAAGAACTTGGCGCTCTCCATTCGCTAGCATTCAACGATTTCGCTACTTATTTTAAAATCCAATAGGTAAGTCCTTTAAAAGAGTAAATTTAATTTAGAGTACTTTATCTATTACTTATAAGTATATTTTAATGATCTGTGGACAGTACGTCGTTGGTAAAGTTGCTGAAGTAACTGTCAGTATTATAGTAGAGTAGTGTTTCTTGGCAAGAAAATTTTTGTTCAGGTCAAAAAGTACTACATCAATGAACCATTTAATAGTGTCATTAAGGATTATATTTTCATAGCAATAATGGCAATGAAAAATGAAAAAAATGAAAAATATTTTTATTTAACACAAAAGATCTTACACGTAATGAATATACAAAGTATGAAATTTTACAGTAAAGTACGAATTGAAACAATGTATTGACAACGGTCCCCACACTAGGCAAGCCTGTATCGTGGGGTCCCGTGAGATCACTCATGAGTATAATAATAGCAATAGAGTTTTAACGGTTAAGTAAACATTGCGAGGAAACCGATATACTTGTGTATTCTTCATTTTGTGGGTATGGGTAGTCTACCAACGCGCACCAAGCCTGCGTAGTGGACTTAGGCCTAAAACAAGACTAGAGGAGGTACATGCCAAGCTGTGAACTGTATATATGAGAGAGTTGGTATAAAATAAACATGGTATAAGGTTTTAAAAATAATTTAATTTTATTAAAAGCTACGCAAACTTACTCGAAAAATTTAGTAGCAAAATATTTAAATACTATTTTAACTAAAAAAATATCTGAATCCCTCCTAAAGAGAAAAAAAAATGCATTTGCGAGTGGAGAAATTTACAGAAAGCACGCGAAATCACGAATTGAATATAAATCAATTGGACAGGTGACATATTGTTATATACCATTTGACAGTAGTGAATGATAGTGTTGCCATTTAAAAAATATAATTTGTGCTTAGAAATTGTTAATAGTTTTAAATTAATGTCCTTTGTCTAATCTGCCCTTCAGAACTACCTGCTTCTATCCTACCAGCATTTTTAAAGACATCACTCTCATCTTCACTTTTTGAACTAATCTACATTCAACCTATGTAAGACATAATTCCATTACACACACAAATTGTTTCCAAAACGTTGAAAGAAAAATACTTGCTTGAACAATAACTAATTTCTCGGTACAGCGACCATAGGAATATTTCACAATTTTCTGTTACTAAGCGTAATTACGTGTTATTAAGAACTCAATTGGCTTTATAAATTTAAGATAAACACGTACGAACACGATGATAATATGTTGAATTCTTACGTTGTCATTCCCTCTTTACTGAATACATTATTATCAATCGATGTTTTAAAACTAGTACTTGTTTAACCGGTGGTAAGATATATTTTATATCCACTTGGATAGCGACCACCGTACACAAGGTGTTAAAACTCGCCATAGTGGTCTAGGTAAGTGTGTCGCGTTCCAGGATTATACTGTGTATATGCGGTTCCATCAGGCCAGTATAATTGCGTCGACTGTTAAGGAGTAATCATCTTTCGTCAGTCACCATTCTATTGGACCCTATTCCAATTACCATCAGGTGTAGTGGAGTCACTTTGCTGAAAGAAAAATAAAGAAAAGCTATCAATAATTCATCTCGGCAAAATCACATGTGCTTTAAATCCAAAACTCGACAAGTTGAATGAACCTACGAATCTAACTGTAGCCTTATAATACGCAAGCAAATTCAAAATACACAACTACACTACCAATCAAGCAAGGATGAGAACTGATCTCCATTTAGAACATTACTAAACTACTCTAATCGCAAATATAAGTTACCACACACATCATGTCCTTTATCCCCGAGAAGCAGAGGCGATACCCGGGCACCCATTTTAATGTATTTTATGTCCCACGGTCTGATAGAGGCGAAATTATCGCTATAGAGGGCAGAAACATCAAACACTAGCCATATACTGAGCGAGAAACCCAACCCTCGCCCTACCTCAGATCACAGAATTCTATCTACTGCGCACGTCATACAACTACGTCCAGGCAGTATTCAGTCTATCTAGGTTATCAACATATCTAAAACCTAAGTATCAGTTCAAAGGATTATTACAATTACGAGGGTTTAAAACCGTTTGAACGACGCATGCCTGCAAGGGGCAATTAATTATTCTACCAGCCCGGCCAGTACGGAGGTAGTCATTGTACGGTCGAGCCCTTCCCGACCGCCCATTGTCTTTGTATGAAAAGAATATTCACGCCAGTTTAGCAAATCAGTAACCGTCGCCTGTGTACTGATGGTATTTGATACGCAAGATAGCGTCGTGTGCGATCCGCAAGTTATAAACGTGAATGAAAGTTAGATACATCGTTTAAAAAAATATCAAAATGATTTCACTTTACCTGTGGTAAGTACTGTTTAATTGACTCAAAATTTGGGTCGACCCCACATTAAAGGGGTAAATATGAGGTCAAATAACAATATACAGACTACAATCAATACCGTGTATAATATAGCTATTTAATTTGTGTTCAATATGTGCATCGAATGCCACCGTAACAAGCTTTTGATATACCACACCGCATTCTGATGCTGGCTTCAATTAATTTATATATTATCAAAATAGACTGCCTCGGTGGCGTAGTTGTATTGCATGTCCGGTACAATAGCGCTCTGAGGTCCTGGGTTCGAATCCCGGGTCGGGCAAAGTGATATTTGGGTTTTTCTGCTCAGTATCAGCCCGGAGTCTGGAATTTGTGCCCGATATGGCGATAGGCTCGCCCCCTATCACATCATGGAACGGAACATACTTGGCGAAAAGTGGTTGCCCTAGTTGCGCCTCTGCATACCCCTTAAGGGGATAAAATGCGTGATGTTATGTATGTATGTATGTATTATCAAAATATCAAATGGCGTGTGTTTCTGCTGTAATATACTTACGCCTTAACAGCAAAAGGTTAAGTAGACAATCATTCCACCCATAGTATCCGTTCAATGATATGGTAGAGAACAAGAATCATCACATATACGGCATTTCCAATCAATCGATTCAACTTTGAACAGAATTTGTATTATATATTTTTTTATTTGGGAATGGAATCTTAATCACGTGGCCACGCCTCATTGCGTTACTATTAAACTAAATCCCAATATTCAGGAATACTGTTAGATTTAAATACATTCTCACGTTATATCCTATAATGTCACGATTCATGAAATCTATACACGGATTCTTACCCACAGAGATAAGCCTAAAAAGCCAAAGCATAGCAAAATTAAAAACAATACTTTACAACATATTGAATATCATATTCATATGTGGCATTAATGCAATAAAATCTCCACATGAGCACGCTGCAAATTAACAAACATAACGTATTTTCGTTCAAAAGTAACTTAGTCGGGATATAATTTCTTTGATATTTAGTTTCATAGAGCTGTGTGCTGTAAACTAGACTCTACTGTGATAACGATAGAGTATAAGTTTCAATGTAGGTTCTGTTGATACCAATCTGCGCGGTCCGTAGTACTGGCGCGGCGACGAGTTGTTCACAAAACTTGAAATGTTAGAGTGATATAACATATTGCTAGACTTTACAAGTGCGAGCCTATTGTGCTTAATAAGACGCATTGATGCTTACATATTGGGACAGTTAAGGCTTAGTTAATTGATTTACATTTTCGCCTTTATGATATAGTGAAAAAATAACAGTAAATAGTTTTTTTATGTTACTATAGTTACATAAGATTCTAGAATTTTAATCCAGAACTTATGATCCTCAACGTGTGACGATAGAGATAACTTTAAAATTGTACGTAAATAGGATAAAAGTAAAGTTACTTAAGACATAGCATTTATATTTTAATCCTTCTGCTTACGCTGCTTATGAGGCCATATTATAAACTCGTGTTTAGTGTACAAGCTAATATGTATTATTCTGGATGTCAGCTTCACATTTGACAGACAGGCGCTTCCATAAATCTCAGTCTACAGACATTACGTAAGCTCTGCGCACTTAATGAATTCCTATTGCTAAAGAAAATTTTACTTCGGAAAATTCTGCTTTTGGTCTAAATGTTCTGGTTTTATTTAAACGACTTACTGTTTTAGTAACATCTTCCTATGTGACCACAACCATATTCCAAAGGGACTCAGGTCCCGGTAATTGTCAATTTTGTTACCCGACCTGGGATTCGAACCCAAAATCTCTAGGTGCGCGATCTAACAATGCTTGAATAAAAAAAAAGTAGGATCTTCTAATCGAATAGAGTTTTTAATAAAATTATTGGCCACGGCATAAATATAACGCCTTAGGGCATAAGTTTAGTCCCTAATCAGAACATAAAAAGTAAATCATTTTACCGTATAAACTCTGTGTTGTAGTTATTTGAAGTTTTATTTATCCGCTATATTCATGTTTTTAGTACTTCTTTTTTTCAAAATTAAGTAACGTACATATAAATAGATGTTCAATTATTTCATTGAAATTATTTTTTCATCTATTGTCTACTTAAATATATTTTGCCTGTCGGTGTTTGTGGTATTTGTCTCAGGGCTATATATCCCTATAGTTCTAGGATATGATCTTTCTTCTCTTCTTTGTTGTGTTCTTCATTATTAAATTTTGTGCCCCTGAAAGGCCTTCGTGGTTTTATGTATAAGATTTTTCTATAATTCTAGGATTCGACGAACTAATATGTGAGTTAGAATAGCCCAAATAAATAGAATGGCCAGTAATTTTTGTTAAAAACCATCAAATGACAATGTAATCCGATGCAACGTTCCGTTTTACGCAAACAACAAATATTTGACCAAACTCATACGCTATTTGAAATGAGAACGTTTATACATGGTATTACAATCAAAGGCTTCATTGGAGTATGTTCTGTGTT
The DNA here is from genome assembly GCF_014839805.1 of Manduca sexta. NCBI lineage: Eukaryota > Metazoa > Arthropoda > Insecta > Lepidoptera > Sphingidae > Manduca > Manduca sexta. The sequence continues at coordinate 9,147,355 of NC_051125.1, read as the reverse complement.
TATTTTAAAATTATTTCATTATTATATTATATTTTTCTACCTCGGTGACGTAGCTGTATTACAGTAGTAGGCACCCTTGCAGTGATGAGGTCTCGGGTTCAATCCCCAAGTCAGGCAGTGATAATGAGTTATTCTATTCAATATAAGCTCGAAGTTATGCCCGATATGGCGATAGGCTCGCCCCCTATTACATCATGGAACGGAATACACGACAGAAAGTGGGTGCACCATTTGCGCCTACGTCTACCCCTTCGAGGATAAAAAGCATGAGTTTGTGTATATTCAATTATGTTTTATTTTATAATAATTGAAAGCCTTTGTGTATAGGTATTTATGAATGAGGACATAAATTCATATAATATGTATTGTGAATGATGCTTTAATCCTTATATGAGAAGCATCAAATCCATCCTCCAAGACATGAAGATTTGTAACAAATACAACGTACAGTTTCGCAACAAAACATAGATGTCATATTGTGTAAATAATTTGAAAAATAATTAAGAAAATGTTAGGTTTCTAAAACAATGTTTATATTAGAAGAAGAAATAAAATATTAGAAGAGACAAAATATTAGAAAAAATTTAAAACTTACTCCACAACAGGAACTAAAAATATGAACTGCAGTACAAATCCGATTATCGCTACGTTATTTTTAACTTTCATCTGTTACGTCATTAGTTGGAATAAAATTATAAATATTTCCATTTCCAACTAAGCCTTTAATCCTTCAATTACCTCACTATCTAATGGTTTTTGAATTTAAACTGCAGAGTTTGTTACATTTCCAACAATCACGACTACATGCTCTGAAAACCAGTTCTCGCGGTTTTAATAATTAAGCATTCCTTAACCGGGATTCGTACTTACATAAAAAATCAGAAATTTACGTTTTAAAAATAAGCGCTAAAGATCAGCAGGTTCATCGTAGATAAGGGTATATTATACTGATATCTCTACATAATAAAAATGTTAAGCTCTTGCTTTCAACGCTTTATAATTCTCTCCTTTCTGTAATGAATCTAATTACATTTAAATTAATGTAGAACTTTATGTATGTATCGATGAAATATAGTCCAATTCATTTAACATCAAAAGAAGAAACATTGTTGGTGCAATAAGAACTTATAAATAATACGATCTTATGTATATGTATTATTAATGTTCCAATTATAAACTCCTTATCTATCTATCTTCACAGATAATAAATAATGTCTCAATTAGATCTAATAGGTAATAGAAAAACGTAACGCGCGAGTGGCGACTGGCGAGCAGTGACTCGCACAAGGAACGATAGTGATAAAGTATATGGCTGCGATGTTCACCGCAATCCTCGTACCGACGACAGCTCGGCCCCGTTTCTGCGCCAGACGACTCCGAACAACGCAGTAGCGCAACTACACAATACATTTTGGTGATTATTTAAAAAAAGTAGTTCCCAATGCCTGGATGGTGTTGAATATTTCACGGATGCTTCTAAAATATACGTCAGTCAGGCTGGCTCTTAAGTTTTAAATTTTTTTAGTGTTTCGCAGAAAATAAGACAAAATATATTTAAATAAATTGTCTACACTAAAACTAAGTACGTTTAATATTATAGTTTAATAAAATACAACCCTTTAGATTACCAACACAATTTTTCCTTCACCCCAATGCAAGAATACAATGGTTCAGTTCAAAAACGACATGAATGAATGTAAGGGTTGACTTTGAACTGCAAACAAAGCAAGAGCCCAAAAGCGGGAGCAGCTCACAAAACAAGTTCAAATAAACTATGAAATATTTTCTTAAATCATATTCTCAGGTTAATTACACAAACTTGTAATGTGTCGGTTAGCTTTAAATGTGGGTGGCGTCGTGGGCGTTGTAAAAGGTTAAAGATAAACATGTCAGCGGCGAAATCAAAACATAGAGGCACTAATCCCTAACCTTTGAGTGGATATGTTTTTCTAAGCATATTTTATGTTTCAATGAATATAATTATGTGTTTTTATATACTTATAATTGTTTCCAAATCTACTCCGAAGAAACGATTCAATAATAAATTTATAAAACCTCTATCAAATTCCGCTTTTAACAAGCTCTCAATAACTCTACAAAATTAAAATATAACGTCACGTCATTTAAATCACTTGCATTACGTTTTCTGCTGAACTGTGCATTTGGCGTCGGCGGGGCGCGGGACGCGGGGCGGCAGCGGTCCGGGAGGGGCGGGGAGCCCCGCTAAACGGGATGCGCGCCTCCAATTTACATTTATGAAGTCCCGTAACAGATTCCGGGATGTTTACTTTCGATAATTAAAAACGTCTCAGGTGTTGCGTGCGGGCCTGTATTGCACGCCGCCGACTAAATAATCGACTATCGTGATTGTGCGCGATCGATAGCCGCGTATTTGATTTAGTCGATTATCCATTTTAAAAATGGAATTTGTTTAGGTTAGGATGTTATTGGTTCTTAACAGAACTCTTTGATTTCTTGTAATGGAGTTTATTTAGGAAGCGGTTGAGCATTCTTTTTACTTAGCCTTTTTGAAGTTGATGTGTGTTACGCGATAAGTCACCTTAACGGACAACACTAAATACATTAAAGCTTCTTCAAGTAGTATTTAGAGCTATGAGTTAGTGAATCAAAACCGCATTGGAACACGAAGTCCCCTCGATGGTCGGATGACCTGATAAAGGTCGCAAAGAGCTATTAAATGGAAAAGCCTTTTGACTAAAGATCTTATGAACAGACTTAAGGTTTCATTTAGACGAGTCGAGTGGAGTAACTAGAATTATATTAGTCACAGTGTCTTAGTAAAATAATTAATAGGATAATGACGTCATTTCGTATACGCAATGATCATAATAGCTTCTATTTATTATGGTACTGTAGACACTGCAAAATATCACCACATTAATAACTGTGAAAAAAAATTATGCAGAGAAAATATGGTATCGATTCTTCGTTCCCGAGCTCAAGACGATAAAGGTTTTGGTTTGTATAATCAAACCAAAAGGAAGCCTGCTGATACAAAAAAACAATTATAAGATATATAATACCTTTTCTTTTTTAGTACAATATTTTTTAATAAAAAAAATCCTGTTACACACTTAATAGCTAATATCTTTTCGATAACGGAATAAGTATCTCCATACTTAATTTCTATGATGAAAAATAATTAATATCATTAGTGAGAGGATTTACTTTACAGATACACTACAAGTTCGCTAGTGTATTCAACAAATCACACACAACAGTATTAGTGTAGGCCACTTTTTTAGCAGCCAAAACCCGATGTCGAAAACGGAACGGCATTTTACGCGCGAGCCTTTGCACGTGTTTATTTTCTCTTTGTTTGCGTATTCATTGTTGGAAGAAAACTACAGTCGCTCAACGGTTTCAAATGTGTATCTTTAATAATAGGAGGCAGAACTTGGGGTTTTTATTAGAACTAAGTTGATATCTTTTTGTCAATAAAGGAAATGTTACTAAAGCGTGACTATTCTTAACGATATATATTGATCATGAATGGAACATATACTGCTATAATTTCTACTCATTAGATTAATAAGGTAATAAGTATGCGAAACCACGAAGGACGTGGCTTCGATTCCGAAGAAATAACGTTAAGAAGTCATGGATGCACTTGCTTCCCTTTCTAAAGGTAATAAAACCATAGGTAAATACAAAACCTATTACATTCTACGATCAGGGTCAAATACAAAATCAATTAAGCACCTCTCCTGTTGCACGAACCCTACAACTTGTAGTTAATCCGTTCTTTCCTAGGAAACACTTAAACACCCATATTTTATTGTTGCCTTTATCACAAACAGCAGTTCTTGTTTTTACCTGCTTTAATTTAGCTCTTTTATGAACTTGAAACATACCTCAATTAGGTTCTCATTTTAGTCGCTTTCTTCATACCTGCTTAAAACTTACTATATTATCTAACTAATACTTAGTAAATTTTCTGACTTCTTACTTCTTTGTTGACATCTTAGATCTATTTAAATCATTACTTACAAGGTTATCGTCATCAGTCACAGAATTTCCAATATTGAAAATAGTCTTCCCTAAAACATTCACGAACAGACAGATTTTACATTCTTTGTTACCAACTGTATGGAAATCTTTAGGAAGGCCCATATTCAATAGTGGAATACATGTGACTAATGACCTTACTTCTTCACTTAGCTGTTTCATTTACAAAAAAATTAAACAACTTCTAAAAGTGGAGGTGGTTCTAAATTTGACGTGTATTTCTTTTCTTTACTGCTTGTTTCCATAGAAATCAGCAATACTTATTAACCCATATCGGAAAAAAAAATATTCGAAAGAGTATACCTCCAAATTGGTCCCATTGATTTTTTTAAAAATCCTTTCAGTAGTTTGGTTTTTAAATTAAACTAACTGGAATGACCATGTCATCCAAATAAACGAAATTGCAAATCTAGCTTTCCTTTGACTTTTTCAGCTGTGTTTTACTCAAAACACCTCCCAATCAATAACCATTACATAACGGAGAAAATCTCCGAGCATCAGCCCATTTCACCATTAGTGGGACAGGAGTTGCTTCCGTTCACTGCATCACTATTCAACGTGCGTCGCTTGCAACTGCAAATTGACCAGTCGCGACTCGCTTGCTTGTATTGTGCATAAATTATACCACCATCCTTGTTAATCTTCCAAACGCAGATTGGTAAACATGGAACATTTAAATTATTTGATTTGTTTGTGTTATTTGGTTTTTCATTAAAAGTGAAATAGAAAAATCGGTTGTACTTCTAGTATGTTTCAATGAAGCTGATTGACAATGTAAACGTACTTGTATTAGGTATACATACATGTACGTATTCAACAATCAATTTTTTTCATATATTTCAATGATCACTACTATTTCATACATAAGGTTTTAAATCGCGTGAATATAAAAACCCTCTTCATACATCGACCTCTTTACATTGTCTGGAATTATTTAAACTTCCTTCTACTCCTCAATGTACTTCGCTATATCTATTACAAGGAATTAGCTCTCGCTTCCCCCTCGTGTCGCCAATCTGCACTCAATAAATCACTCTGCCCTTTTAAAGGTTTAACGGGGACAGATGACTTACTTCGAATGTCCAGCAACATTAGTTAGGTAGGCGGTATACGTCATTAAAATGTAAGCTTTACTTAAACATTTACATAAATTTTATGTTGATGTATTTGATTATCTAGTTTGTTTATTCCTAAAGTAAATACTATACCTAATTTTTTTTATCTTAGAAATCTTACTAATGTTGCGAAACTTAGGGAAAAAAAATAAAAACGATATAACATTTTACGGAATAATAAAATCATATAAATCTTCTACCAGAGACATACACAATAAGAATTTTACTTCAGGCAGTCTTTCAAACGCAACCACGAGTAAAAATAGTCATTAATACAAACCAATGCGACACATCACAAACACATAATTATAAATTGAAGAATTTACATTCCCACATTGGTGTCCGTTTTTAAACATATCCCCTATCGTGTTACGGCGCGGAGAGTGCGTGACGTCACGCTTTCACTAAGCAGGTGTCCACTGATGGTAAGCCACTGACTATAATATAATAAATCATACCATTTGAACGACAAACAGACCACAACGCGCTCTAGTACGTTTACAGGGAGTTTATAGCAAGCAAGGAGTGAAATCAGATGCTTCTAAGATTATTCAACTGTTATTAACTATTTTGTATTATTATTATTATTTAGACCTTAAGGTCAATTATATTACGCATACGCACACTCATACGCTCTTACCAAGTTTACAAATAACTGAACTGCGATGCATCGAATGTAACTTGGGTAATGCCGCATGTGAGAATCCTGGTACCTATAACATAAGTTTAATCTAACCTTGGGTACCAGCGTTCAACAAGCACGTTATAATAATTTGTAATATTGTATTGTATCAACTAGCATAATTTTATTTGTAAGTGTATAATACAAACTTTTGCCAAATAAATAAATTAAAAAAAGAAAACTTTTTATATTATTATTGCGCATTTAAAGAGAAAGTGCTTGATTTTCGGGGAAAGGGTCAGTATGATATTAATAAGCCACTTATAAAATGATATGAGGGATTATCGATTAACGAGACTTGTCACTATAAAGGCCACCTTTGTATAAAGAGTATATCACAATTAATAAAGGGAATACAATGCTTCGAATAAAAACACAAATATCCGATTTCTCATTCCAAATAAATGTCGGAACATCGATAATCCCCTAACTCACGAAACATTTTCAGTTTTCAAAAGCTGCACTAATCAATTGACATAAATGAACTAATAAAAAGATGCTACCTATTTCCAAAATCGATTGGCGATTGCACTAATCAATTGGCGAACATAAACGAAGAAATAAAAAGATGGTACCAAATAGGAGCCTGTGTATCTGATATGTACTTGAAAACTAAAACGATATTAGAAACAAATATCGACATTCGAATCGATGTTACAAAACTTAGCAAAATGCCTAATTATTCTTCAAAACTTTCCAAACGTAAGAGTATTGAATGATTAATTGTTTTTTATGTGATAGCAATAGTCAATCTCTCATGAAACAAGCAGCGTAGACGTATCTAAACCTTCTTTAAAACAAACAGATTCAATTCAAAATGTTTTATTTTTTTAAGCTAACACTTAAAGTAATTTCAGAACACACCAACGCACACACTGAAACATAGCCATTTAAATAATTTAAATTTCTAGACAAAGTTTTCATAAACGTCTACAACCCAGTCTGGTATCAAAGGCTTCAAGCCTTAGATCATTCCAGTAAAGACTACTAACAATACCAAAAACTAATATATAAAATAGTCTATAGATAATTAAAACCTTGTTAGCATTGCGTTTAATAGAATTATTTTAATGCTTAGAATAAACGTGGCCAAACCTCACAACGGTCTTTATAAATAGAATTATCAGACGTTATAATTAGACCATAATTATAATTGAGTTTATACCTAGTCTTGCCATAAATATTGTAATAAAGAAAAAAGAAAATTGTTAACTGCAAATAACATTTATTACTTTTACAGTGTGTCAGTTTAATACATAAATATAAAACAATTAAAAATATAAAAAGCTTATTCGAAGTGGTCTCCATTGGCTGCAATACAGTCCTTTAAACGATGAGGCCAGTTATCAATAGAAGCACGCACTCTTTCCATGGGAAAATTCTTCACTGCCAATCGTATAGATTGTTTTAGGGACTCAAATTATGATGGCGTTTAGAGCAAGCTGTACTCTCTAAAACTGACCACAAATCATAATCCAGCGGATTAAGATCGGGACTAGACGACGGCCAGTCTTCAGCTCTGATGAAGTCCGAAACGTTCGATTCCAACCAAGACTGCGTGGACCGAGCTTTATGACCCGGCGCCGAGTCTTGCTGGAAGGACCATACTTGGTTATTGAACATGGTGATGTTAAGGGGCTTAACTACCTTCTCAAGAATGGTATCTTGATACACTTGTGCCGATGTTTTGATACCTTTTCACAAAAATATGGCTCAGTCACTCCTTCATAGCTAACACCCCACCAAACCATCACTGAAGTCGGATAATGTCCACGTTGCACTCTGTCGACTAATTGGGAAGCTTCCTTAGAGCTTTGAGCATAAATACGGTCATTTTGTTTGTTAAAATGTTGCTCAATTGTAAAAATTTTCTCATCCGTAAACAAAATTTTTCTGTGACCTCCCTTTGCGTACCGCTTCAGTAGTTGTTTCGATTTTACCACCCTATTCTTCTTTAAATTATCAGTTAAGAAATGGCCAGTGCGTCTCTTATAGGCTGCAAGTCCTAAGTCATCTTTTAAAATACGCGACATGGTTCTAGGTGCTATCTTCATTTCCCGAGATAAAATCTTTTGCTTTCGGACAGGATTTCTTCGAATTCTTTCCCTTACTGCTTTGACCACCTTTTTCGTACGAACACTACGTGGACGGCCAGATCTTTTCTGTCACAAACAGAGGAGGTCTCATTGTACCTATTAATAGCCCGGTACACAAACATTTTACTAATACCAAGTGTATGGAGAGTTTTAAAAATTGCATTTGGCTCCATACCTACTTTGTGTAATGCTATCACAGCGATTCGGTTCTCTTTATCACCCCACACCATTTTAATATCGCAAAATATTTTACAATGTATTGGCGCCAAAATGAGAAAACACAATGAACAATCGTATAAAAATGACAGATTCGAAATTCAAATGTAATATTTTTTTATAATTAAGTGTAACAGTATTTATGGCCAGACTAAGTATACATCGTAAACGATAACTAGTAACTATATTTTAAAATAAATTTCGCTAAAATTATCCGATAAGTTTATTGCGGCTATAAAGTATTAATTTCTTGTCATGGATTGTATCGCTGTTTCATTAAATTTAAAATGGTTTTTATTCTATAGTGTTATGGCTGAACACTGTAGTCCGAAGCATAAAAGGTCCTGTTCAATACCGATTATTACAACAACTGTACCAATTAATATGTAACCGATACAATAGACATAAAGGAGTATACACAACGATGGTTAATAATAGCTCATGCACTACGTTGCCAGTAATGCAATAGTGAAAACAAAGCTTTATTTATAGCATGCTGGGAATGTATTTTGATGGTTGTTATAAACAAACTTGATTTATAAAGTGTATGTAGGCTTATTTTTGCGCTTCTACATGAAATCACATAGGTCTTTACCCCTGCAAACATTGTGCTGAAAATGAATAACAAATATTTTCGCTAAAAATCCTTGTTTTAGTTTTCGAATTTTTTGATAATATTGTAGTTTAGAGCGAATAAAGTATGTTTGGTTGAAAATATGATGTAGCCGCTTCGACATTTCTCTTCGTCTAGTAATAGTGGCCTTTGGACCAGTAAAGTTAAAATTATTTTTTATTAATATTTGTTTTTTTCAATACTTACACTTTTATATTTTACATCTATGGTTTAGAATAAACTACGGTAAAGTGTTGTTTTCAAGAAGACAAATATGTAGTTTAATTTATCAACGCAACGTTAAATTGACCTTCTAGATTGCACCACTTTAGAATAAAGGTTCGAAGTAAAAATGATGTCCTATGAACTACATTCGCATAACATTATATTAGAACTCATATTATGCACGATAAGTCCCTAACGCATTGTTCACTAGATGTCTGTTTATCACTGCACATTTCACAGCACAAAATAAAAGTATTCGCGATTACACAGTTCGTGATTCGGCCAGAATTCGAGACCGAAGGGGCCTTTTAATTATAGTCGTTATTTCCGATAGTGTTAAACAACCTTTTAATTATGACGCGGGCCCTTTACACGTTTGCTCGTTCGCTGTAAACCATAACGTTAACGTTTTGTGTAAAACTAAAATGTTTAACTTCCAACTCGGTTTCGTATTAAGACCGTTGATAACATCTATAGACTATTAAATCTAGGAAACGCTGCGCGCAAATCTATATCGGTTGCTGTGTGGAATACTCGGTTATAAGTATTGAGATAAGGTACAATCTTAACTTATTTTATTGGGAAACGTTATAAATTCGTGTTTAAGAATACTTTGTACCGCAATGCAAAACATAATAAATAAGTTTATGCGCGGATGCGGTACATGCCAATGCGAATGGCGCGAAACGGCTATGAACGCCGCTTGAATCATTCTATATGAAAATGACGAATCAAACTCCAATAAAAAAGTTTGAACAAATTATTTGTAGATATAAGAAAAGAACAGGGATTGATATTAAGTTAATTACCTGGTCGAGCCGAAACGTCCTTTGTCGGTCGACGCGACCAGAGTTCATTGATTCCGTTTCTCTGCGCCCCTTCGCTCCTGCACCAGCGACCATGTTTGTAGACCCACGCAACACCATACAACCACGCCTTTTTACTTAGCATTTTATACAGACGCGGCGGGCGGAGCGGCTCAACGTGGCTGGTTGTACGCTGCCAACATGTGTTTATGGCAATGGCCTCTTAGGCCCGTTCATTCCAAATTCAACTGTGATTGTTGCTTTTAAGGTTTCAATTCGAACGGTTTACGATTGGAAAATTTTAGTAAATTTTTTCATCGTGAAATTGATCTTGTCTGTTCTAAAAAGGTTTTAATTAGATATTAATTGTATTACGTTGTACGAGTGCACTGAGCTTTTTGTTGAAATGATGCGGTGCGCATAAATTACGTTACTACCACCAAATTTGATTTGAAGGTGACAGAGCTCGTCTACACGATGCATATTTAATTTAGTACAAACGCGTAGGACAGAGTGTAAAGGTCAAAAGACGAAAGGCCGAGTCGGTCTAGTGAATTGTGTTGAAAGTGGATGGACATTTGACACGTTACGTTGCACGCCCTTTGGATGCAATAACACAGATATTTCGCGTGGTATTAGCATACATCCAACATCACATATACGAAGAAAAACTACTTTAATGAACGCGGCCTACCCTTGGTTTAATTACACATTCGACTTAGGTATTAAAAATAGTATACGAGAGAAAGTGCGTTATAGACATTTATTTGTTATGCGCTAAACATAAATACGTCGAATGTATCTGGTTTTAATAAAACAATTTGTTCAGAGCGCGCGTGGCCCACATATTGATCTTGAATTAACTACAAAACGCTCTCAACTTATAGTAGATAAATAAATCTCAAACGACAGCTTGTTAAGACTTCTCCGTGAGCTTTTTACTCTCTATTTCTCTCGCATAACATTTTATTGATTTCCTTATCTTGCGGGCTAGTCGCTGAGTTTAGGATGCCAAATGTTGAACTCTATGGTTACTAATGCAAGTGTAGCCGACCAGGTTCATTTTGAAATAGCTCACTAACATTACAAACTAACTCCCCTTTGCAAAAAATATCCATTCACTCCAATACATTCTCTTGTGCGCATTTTTTTATCCTGTTCACCCTCGCTCAATGCAAGTCACATGTTTTATTCGATATCTTAGCTTCCTGTTGCGGCACTGATATGGAATTGTATTTGACCAAATTCTCAGACAGCTATATTCTTTATAATAATCTTTTGCATTATGCGATGTAATTTTAACAATGACTCTTATAGGTAATTAAAAAATGTTTTAAATGACTTATTAACACTTTAACGATATAGATATGTTTTAAATATATTCAATAAAAAATAGGTTGCATTCTTGCATTGTAATCCGCTGATCAGGATCTTGTTAGCGCCAACGCTTACTGACAATTGTATTCTGTAAATATTTTTATACAATTAATGTTAAGTAACTTGCTTATTGTAATCATTTAATACATATATATTAATGTCCAGTATTTTGCCATCAGCTGGCATTAAATATCACTCAACATAGCAGAATCATCAGTACAACTGGTACAGCGTTATTATTATAAGCGGTTAGTGTATTCCTTAATGTTGACAGCGCAGTTACAATGAAATATATACGCTACGTTTATTTGAATTAGATTAAAAATAATTTGGCAACCTTTACAGTGCCCCCAATGATTGTTGGAGTTTAGGGCGGAAATTCTACCTGGCCGAGACGAAGCGGGTGCCGATCGTGTAAGCGCAGCTTCGACGTCCGGCACGCAACCTTGCGATTGATTGACAAGTTTTGAAGGTCATTTATTTTGCGCTGTTTGATGAGGTACGGTCTGCAGAAATTATTAATGATTTTTCTGTTGTAGATATCTAATTGTGTATTGTAAAGATATTTTTTATTTGTATTGTAAACGAGCAAATTTTACAGGCTTCTGATAAATATAAATAAAGCTTTTTTTATATCTATGAATAATAGTGAAACTTCTATTGACATCTATCAAGTGAAGCAGAAATATTTACCAAAATAGATAATATACCTTAGCATATTAGTAAGTTGTAAGATATAAAACTAATATGCATGGTTACCTTTTATATAATACTAGCTTCCGCCCGCAGCTTCGCCCGCGTGGATTTCGGACTTCAAAAATGGAGGAGGTGCTCAATTTGTCGGGATGTTTTTTAATGTATGGTGGTATGCAGGTGATCCGATTGTCTGGTCAGGGTCTGATGATGGGATCCTGGTGAAATCGAAGGAAGCATATAGCATGATTCAGTATTCACGCGTGATGGCTTATTATTAGCGTATTTCATGTATACCTTTGGTGTTTCTATACCGATTTCTATGATTCTTTTTTATGGAATATTTAATAATGTTAACTTTTTTAATTAGGGATGACTGAGAGTGTTATAAACGTAAGAGTAGACAAATATAATGAGAAAGCTTCGAACGGTTAAGCTATCGGGAGTTACACGTGTTATTGTGAGTCAACCATAAAAGATAGACATATGCTGTCGTGGGATATTTTTAATATAATTTTAAGGAGAACATTTCCGTCATACATGATTTCTGTGTAGCTTTAACCATTAAGGTTGCACACGCGACGGAAGCTTAAAAAATGGAGTAACTTTTCCCGTTTTTCCAACATTTCCCTTCACTGCTCTGCTCCTATTAATTGTAGCGTGATGAAAAGTATACTATAACCAGCTCAGGAGTATGAAAAATAATTGTACCAAATTTCGTTAAAATCCGTCGAGTAGTTTTTGTTTCTATAACGGTTATACATACAGACAGACAAAAATTTTACTAATTGCATTTTCGGCATCAGTATCGATCCCTAATCACCCCCTGATAGTTATTTTGGAAATATATTTCATGTACACAATTGACCTCTTTACAGATTTATTATAAGTATAGATTGTTTTAATTCCAAACTAAAATTCTGAATCTAAACTAGCATCTGCGACTCACTATACAATACAAAATCGAAAGTTTGTGTACTTATTCATGTTTGTTAGAAAAAAACGTAGAAATTTCTAAACAAATTGGATAAAGTTTGGCATTTAGATAAACCATTTTCTAGATACCAAAACTAATTTTCAAGGGAAAAGTATTTTTTTATTGCTTTGTATGACGAGACGAGCTTGCCTTTCGCCTGATGACAAGCGATACGACCGCCCATAAACAGTAGAAACATCATCCAACACCTTGAATTCCGAAGTATTGTTTGGTATTCCACTGCACTCGCCATCGTGAGACATAAGATGTTAAGTCTCATTATGTCCAGTTACACTGGCTACTTTTAACTTTTCATTTGAAAAAGGTGTCTCATATAGCTTCTGCGAGCAACACGAAGTTATACATAAAATTAAAACATACAATTGATATTTATTTAAAGTTAATTTACATTACACTAGCGATAACTGAAGTGCGCAATCCGGAACGCAAGGACTTCAACTAGTGATGAAACCGATACCTCGCTCTTAAAAACGACCCCAATTTCATAACTTTTAGTTTTGTCTCCTTTACATTGCATACAAATTAAATATAGTAGCTGGCAAATAACTTGAGCATAGCTGCGTGGAGTGTGATTTTCTGTACGCAAGTGTAGTACTAACCCACAATTATTCTAAAGGTGATACTCACATATATCAACTAATATTACAAATGCGAAAGTTTGTGATAGATGTATGTATGTTTGTTCGTCTTTCACGAAAAAATTACTGAACGGATTTGAGTGAAACTTTACAGTAATATTGGTTATACATTAGAATAACATATAGGCTATAATTTATAATGATTTTGTGTAATTTGGTCCTAATATTTATACATACAAGTAAATCGAAAAAAATTTATCCCGGAATACTCCTTCACGCGAGCGAAGCAAAAGCTAGTAATTTATATTTTCTGAAAATAACTGTAAATTGAGAACTGTTCCAGGGCTGATGAAAGGCGGACGATAAATCGAAAAAACTAAAGCAAGATCCTGTGATATGCTTCGAAAATTGTGTTACGCCGACTCTACAATAAAAGACTGGCAATAGAGACTTAAACATTCCAATGTCTTAGAGTGTCAGCTGCAGAGTAGTGCTTCGGCAGTTTCAGACGGGAGCAGTTTGATCAACTAGTCGCATATATATTTCCATAAAATACTTTAAATGTATTATACTTAAAATTGAAATTACAAGGTTTCATTCTCAGTTTGGCTAAAAAATGTTGAGTAATTTTCGGTTATATGATTTCTCCCCACTACTTAATTCATATTGATATGAATTTTAGTCTGCTACCTGAATGTAACAAGGTACATTGAGATATATTATGAAAATATATAAAAACTGGCGTGGAACTTAGCTGCATTACATCTCTACCTACCCCTTTAAGAACACGCTGTGAAGAATGAATAATACATTTCATGTTTATTCGCAACTATATTACGAAACTTTTAAATTGATTTACACAAATCGTCCCCTCCCTCCTAAAATATGGCCTTTCAGCGAACCGTGACGAAGCAATTAAGCAGGCCGGCGTAATTATAGCGACAGGGTAATGTTCACGCCTCACCATGGTCAAAACTTATAGTGAATCAACATTTAGTAAGGTACCTCAGACTATTGTAAAATAATAATATTCACCGGAAACAGTATTGAAATCCATTTTCGATACTATGTAAGTTTTATCGTATTAGAGGGTTGTTATAATCATTATAACATAGGGATTGCGATTATATAACTTATCAACTTTATTTTAGACTTCATTGTTCGATGAATTATTATGTGATGCGATTATTAAACATTTATAATAACAGTATCAATTGAAAACAGACTTAAAGATAGCTGGATTAAGGCAGAATGTATTATTATGTCGTTTCTTGCGGTTAAGCCGGCTTGAAAGACCTTTTCCGGTATTAATGTCCCACTACACTTTTCGGAATAAAAAGTATGTTTAATTTAACCCTGGACAAAGTTTACTTGCGTGCCAATATTATCCAAAACGTTCAGCGGTTTCTGCATTAACGTCTAACATTCAAACCCCATGTTCACGAACTTTTGCATTTATATTATTACTAAGATTATTATTGATCCCAAATCCCTGCGGCTAATAAAATCGTATACATTTTGTTCGAGTTTTCGCAACCGTTGTTCGTGCCCTCATCAATCTCTTATGCATTCCGATTCCCGCTACTTTATTATACCTCATTAGATTAAAAGGTTATCGCGTGTATTTTTATCGGAAATGTGGGGCTATTTTTAATAAAAATCACGTGTCGATCCTGAACGCTTACTGTTTTATTGGGCAAATTAATCTGAACTGGTTTGTGGTACCTTTTTGCGCGCTTTTGTTATAATACCACCATTAAGGTACAATGCGAGTCTTGGCCTATATTTTTGTACTATGCTAGGTTATGAAGGCATTTTTGCTATAAATACCGGTTACTAAATAATCGATACGCCCCTCTGCCCATTTTTCTTCCCGCAAAACTCGGCAGTTCACGCTTCCCATAATATTATGGATGTTTATGAGGAGTAATTCTACCCGTAAACTCCGCATGAACATGACAATTATGCACATTTTTGACTGGTTTTTAGTTGCTTAATTAATAATGCATATATATGGTTTTCTCTGTGTAACAAGATTTGCGTGATTAAGTTAATTAATACGAAGTTTCAAATTTTAAGAATTATTCGAGGTATATTACATTCAACGTTAATTATTGCTTAATTGTGCAGCTATTCATTTATCGATTACCATTAAGACATAGCTCATGTACTTATTTAGTATCAATTATACTAAGAAAATAACATAAAGCAAACATGAGGAAGCCAAATTCTTAACATTTACTTGTGGTTTTTATAATTGTTACCCATTAATACAAGGGGAGGCGGGAGCTCCGCCTATGCCGCTAGTTTGCATTGCTAATATTTCCTCCAATTCTATAATTGAGTAGTGTTTGAGTTAGCTTAACTTTACAAAATTACTAACGTAACCGTTTGATACTGTAACAATGACATTTATTATGAAAATATGAAAAATAATTTATTTCTAATAAAAGCATAGCGGTAATATCGTTTGGTGACAACTAACGCCATCTAGCGTTATCTTTTGAACTACTCTAATGTAACCGATGTTCTGTCGGCCAGGTGCAGCGTATTGGTTAACTGCTTAATATTTTTAATATTTAATTTTGTCACCAATTTGAAGATATATTTGGATTTTGGCATTCTACTTTATTTATAAAAACTTGACATCACGAGTAAAGATTGCCATTCATAAATTTATATGTAGCCTGTAGGTTCAAATGGAGTAGGGACAGTGAGCTATAAAAAAACCTATCCAATCTAAGATTTCAGTAATTCTTGTTTAGATTCTAAGTTTACCCTTAACTAAATCCTCCGCAATAATTTATTTTACCATAATTGTTCAATATTGTTATGCACCTTTATACACTTAAACCGGCTAGCATATTTCCAATAGTAAGCGTAAGACATAAAAAATATGTCTTAATAACGCAGAAACGATAGTTACAAATTAAACTACATACATGTTGAGTTTTTCTAATTTGGGCTTCTATTATAGCTATAGGTAATATTTAAAATATTGTAATCGTAGCGTTAAGTCTGCTGGAAACATCTGGAAAACATAATAAATAAATAAAATAAAGTAAATTCAGTGTGACTGCTGCGTTCGTTCTAAAATACAACAAGAGTCATAATACTCAATAGTTACATAATTTATAATTATTTAGATATTTTCGCTATGCCCAGAAGATTCAAGATCGCTTACATTGGTATCTAATTGTTTGTGATGTGTCGTACAGGAGATGCCTTTACCCTGAGGGTTCGAAGTGCTATATTTTATTTATTTAATGGTCCCTCTCCCTACATTTCCTCCCTTCGTATTGAAAGATTCGGATAGCCACGTGGTCACAATACCGGGCATTGTACGTTAAATTGCCTTTAGACAACTGCTTAAATAGGAACCGAAGACACCAAAAGTAAATAAAACAGTATGTTTGTAAAAATACGAACGAATGTTGAATCTGTTGAAACGAATTCAACTCAGGTTATAAATGATAGCCCAGGGACCAACTTCATTTTTTGTTTTAGTACAAATGTTTTCAAAGCAATTATGTCTAACCTAAAATCTACATTAAAAGTAACTTTTTATTAAAAGCTATCTTTAGTTTTTTTTGGTCTTGCTAAAGACAGCCTGTATCCTTTTTGGTTAGGATGGTTTCTTTTTAAAGTTACTTGAGCTAGTTTACACACTATCGTGGCGAATACAATGTTAAAGAAGTTCGAAAACTTACGGGATATACACGCACGGTAGTGCGCTACATTCGCACTGGAGCGAGCAACAGACTTGATTTTAACTTTACTTTCACTACCAACCTGCCGCTATACATACCATCACGCTACGTTACTCGCTGTGTAGACAGAGGCACATGGCGCGCCTTCAAACGTTTACATTTGCAGTGTATGTTGTTTAGGAAAGTTTTTACATTAATAATTTTGTATTGATTTTTTATTATAAATTGTAGCGTAGGGATATTTTCTCTCGTTCTACAATAATCGATACAGTGTCGTGAATGAAGTCAGCTGTCTTTTCATTTTAAGGAAGGAGTTTGAGCTGGTGTTAAACATTGGACCAAAGTAACTAGCTAGGCATGATTCGTTTGTTAATAGTTGTGATAAATATATTTTTGAAAAATAAAGAAGGGGTCATTTCAAGTAGCTCTCGGTTTCTAAATAACAGCAATTTAAAAATTCTTTTTAACTACTAATCTAAAAAGCCGTCCTGCTCAATAACTGGACCTGCGTGCTCTATCGTCCAAACTTCGTACACTTCCGACCCAAACACGACAGTGGACATATTTATACACGTAGATCTTTAAGATTGCATGCAAACAGTAAATATTTTCCACGCTGACATCCTGGTTCGATTTCTATCAGCGCATATAGTAATAAAAATAATGTCACCCCACATAGGGGCACGGCCTCCACACGCATTGTTCTCTGGTTTGTATTATATTCTACGCGGGACCTTTATAAATCTATCTCTAATTGTGTTATACGTCGCCTTTTGTCCACATGCTGATGGGAATTATTTGTTCGAATTAATAAACATTGCTTCGGGTTTCAATCTTGTAATGTTTTAAATTATGTCACTGGCCACTTAATTTATAATTATTATATCATTTTACACTTTAAAAATCAGTTTTTTTAAATTATGGCCAGTATTATTGTACTTATTTATAATAAAAAAGATACATTAAAATAGGTTTTATTAGCAGTCTTCTAAAATAAGGTTCTGTTACATAATTATGAATTATCATTTAAAAGATTTTGCTCGCGGCTCCGCCTGTGTTAATGATCGTTTCGGGATCAAAAGTAGCCTTTAGCACTCAGAGATAACAAAGTTTTTTATTGGTGAATTATTTTTTTGAAATTGGTTCAGTAGTTTTGGTTTTTGCAGTAACATCCGCGGTTGGAAATCCTGATAATTGGAAATCCGTACGTACAACCGAGGTCCGGATGGGTAATCGATCCATTGTGCTATTACTTAATATTTCGGTTACATGACGTACACGTAACTAAATTCATTGTTTGTTATTGACAAAACAACTACTACAATTTATTCTTGCTTTTGAAATCTCTACGTCATGAACAAAAAATGATGCACCATAGAAATAACAGGTTCTGTTCGATATTTTATATCCTAATTCTATTTTCGGTAAACGTAAATATTATTTGCATTAATACACAACGCAAACACGATTAGATTGTCATGTTAACTGGTTATAGCGTGTATTAATTAATATTAATTAAAATCACTTGTTACACATTCATATTTCTGACAAACTCAAACGGCATTGTGTGAAACGTCAATTTAATTTTCTATTCGGTGCTTCAAATCCAAATCGGTTTTCTAGCGCACAATTTGAAATATGACAATGGAATTTATATCCACGCAATACCGTCCATTTTAGGTTACCCCGCCCGCAAGTAAATCTTTGTTGAAACTTCTTTCATTCTGTGTGGAAAGGGGAATGCTCATTTGTGTGCGTCTCGTGTCGTCGCGGAATATGTGTGTCCTGTCCTTTACTACGTTAACACCCACATCGAATAGGTTTTGAATTTTTGTTACACGTCGCTTTTACCACGTAAATGCTGTTCCGTGCACGAATAAAACCGGTGATGTAATCCGAACGTTTCAATACCTCGTTACACTATAATGAGGCGACTCGACAACCAGCTGTGCATTGCGTTGATAACCATGTTTCGTTTTCGTGCCACGAGCACGTCCAGTCATCACCAACGTTTGCTCCAATAACAAATAAAGAACTCGTTTATTGATAACATTGGGTGTTTGGTCAAACATTTGGTGAAACCCGACAAATGTTTATTGTGCATAAGCTCTTTCCAACGTTAAGGTGAATAGTAGTATTTCTTAATTTGTTAGGATAATTTCGAGATTATGGAACGCGTTGCCCTTCTGTCAGGTAGTGCCCTGCATACAAAAAGCAGCCTATCGGTGATAAGCTATTGTATTGTAATTTCGTACGAATTATCTGTTGCCATGGGGTCCGTTTACATTTTTTTACATTTCGAATATTCTCTGTTGATGCGGGTTTTGAGGGACAACATAAACAAAATAATGTAAAAATATACATTGGCTTTAAGTTCGGACCCTTGCATTGATAAAAAATAGTGAAAACAAAGCACTTCGAAATACAAGGAGATAGTAAAAATGTTAAAGGGAAGTGTGTTTCTTATGTCCCGCAGCAAAACTTACTGCGGGAGACAATATTAGAATATTATGTTTAAAACTAATACATAACGATGTAGTTATATTTTATTTATTTTTTTATTAGACAGCATTAGGTAACGGTCTGCGTAGTCACGGTTCCAAATATGAAAATTCTTTGCTTTAATTATTATTGCATTGTATCATGCCTAAATAATATAAAACACGTTTATTCCACGAACAGACGCTAAATACCTACAAAAACTATCATAACATTATTTAATTCGCTTTTGTTACTAACACTCTTATGGAATTTAATCCTATAATAAATTAAGATAGCATTTTGAATTGTCTGTCGGACAGAGCCGTTCACAAAAGTTAATATTTAATAAAACCGATATTCTTATTCATAAATTTCTGCATCGTCCTAATTTAGATTTTCCCTGTCCTTATTCCCTGCCGCTAGAAAGGGCACTGCCTCCCTCCCCTGCCCGCTGCACCCCCTCATGTGACCCGGAACACTTTATTGCATTTTTTGTTAGTCCTACTCTCTATTACTCGGGTAAAAATCAAATATTTCATGTTATTGCATCTCTTACTTATAGAGGTAGATTACTTAATTGATGGTTAGCGCTTTAAAACTATTTTTACGTGCATAGCAATGTAACACTATACCTGATGGTAAGTGGAATGGGGTCCAATAGAATGTCGACTGACAAGAGATGATTACCCCTCAACAGTCGACACAATTATGTCGGCCTGTTGAATGTAAGACTGATCCCGGAACACGATACAATAGGGTATGTGAAGTCCGCCAATCGCACTAGGCCAGTGTGGTGGATTAGGTCCAAACCTCTCAGCAGTAGAGGTCCGTGTCCAGCAGTGGGACAGTAAATACAGTACTATTTATTTTATGACGAGAGTAGTATAGTTCCACAGGGCTAGTATTATTCATTTTATTACGAGAGCAGTGCAATACCACACTAAGTCAAAATACTACTTGTAATATAGCATCGCTAGGCATGCCATATTTCTCATTAAGTCATTGATTTTTAGTATATTAATAAATAGTGACAACATTATTACAGATTAAACAATTTTATCTCACTAATTATCTTAATTAGTACTTAATTATTTTAATGGGTATTCGTATTGCATAGTTTGTAGCTTGATGTGAATCGTGCATTCCAAGTTTGATGGACCATTAGCGTGCGATAAATTTCAACAAGTCATAGTTGTATTTACTCTGTACTACAATACATTAAGGACTATAGTATATTGATGTAGATGTTTTTTCTAAAGCTTTAAAGTTACTTTACCCGGAGTTACTGTGATGAGGTTACGGAAGAAATTTTTAAAAGAGTATTCGACACTTAATAAATGCATAAATCGATAGCTCCTAAGTAAAGTGTCGTATCTTGAAAAATTGCGACATTCACATTTAATCGTTTCGTTATCTAGGTACTGTTTACTACCAAACCAGTTTAATTCAAAAGTTAATAAGCGAAAAAACACTTAATAGGTTTTAGTAAGACACAGTATCTACGTAAAATAACGGTAAAAAAGGGAATATCGCTATTTTTTCAGATACGACAGTTTACTTAGGAGCCATCGAAATATGCATTTCATTTAAAGTCTTACCCCCTTATTCATAGACGTTTTTTATCTAAGGACAGAGCATTACTGTGATAACAAGTCTGTTGCTCAGCTTTGTTTATATGACGACTTGCTGTTTGTTCAGCTTTGTTTATCTGACAGCCAACTAGATTCAAGTTCCATCTTAGTATTAGCCAATCACAACGGCACTATGTCTATCTGCGAAGGCTGCCATGCCGTCGGCACTGAGAAACAGACTTGTTATCATAGTAATGCTCCGTCCTTAGATAAAAAACGTCTATGAATAATGGGGTTATAATATTCGATTCCGCTCGGATAGCGACCACCGTACACAAGGTGTAAAACCTGCTGTCGTTCCACCCTGTGTGCCGCGTTTCAGAATCAACCTGGGCATATGCAGTTTCTAACAGGCCACCATAATTATGTCGACTGACGAGAGGCAAGCATCCTTCAGCCGACTCTATGTAGACTCTAGGTTTTAGACGCTTCATTTTATAGGAAGTGAAGTCATTAATATAAATTCACCGATCCATTTCAAAGTACAAAAAACACACGTTTTTACTTTCATGTGTGAGAGTCCTCCTAGGTAGGTACCATCGCAATTTTAATTTCTGCCGCCAAACAGCAGTGTGTAGTCACTGTTGTGTTCCGATTTGAAGGACATTGTAGCCAGTATAACTACTGGACGTAATGAGACTTAACATCTCATGTCTCTGGATGGCGCAGTCGAATGCCAAACAATATTATGTATTTCAAGGTGTTGGATGGTGTTTATACTGTTTATGGGCCGTCGTCCATTAGACGAACGGCAAGCTCGTGTTGTCATTCAAAGCAATAAAGAAAACTGTGTCCAGGTGCTAAAAATATGTCATGTTTTAATCAAATTGTGCGAAAATATCTACGTGAGCAGTGATATCGACGAAATATTCTGTCGGAGCGAGTGCCGCTAGCCCGAGGCTGCCCATCCTAATTCGCCAGAATGAGTGGTGCGATTTTAATCGCGTTACATACGGCACCGAATTTTAGCCCCTAATAACTTACATTACAGAATCAGTTGGGTTTATAATTGATTAGGTATTTTAGTAATAGAGTATGATATTTAAATATACTAATATGTCTGTACGTAGGCGTGTTTATGTGTAATATATTATGAGTATTTATAAGCTACTTTTCTATAAAAGGTATGCTCTGTTATTGTCATCTACTGAAGGTTGAGAGGACTATACTGGATTTAAAAAAAATCGTGTTGATCTTATTTTATAATCATACAGTATACTCTCTGCTACATAACGCACCGTCGCGTCATTTAAAAAAAAAAACTAGAGATATTTATAAAAAAAAAACACTATTCTCGAGAGGGTTGTGCCCTCGTATGAAAATTTAAATAAATTAATTTATTTCTTATTTTACAAGCATATAATTGAACTGCTCTAAACAACAATAAAAAAAAACAATTATATATTTTTTTCTCATCTCTTTACCATGTATTGTAGTCTTTACCTTAAACTGATTTTGAAAAGAGCAACATCAAAGTTTCTTGCCCGTTCTTCTCTGGTGAAAACTGCTTTCCGAAATGGTGGTAGAGTTAATATTAACGGAATCTAAATAATATATGTATAACATTTTATAGACTGCCTCGGTGGCGTAGTTGTATTGTATGTCCGGTACAATAGCGCTCTGAGGTCCTGGGTTCGAATCCCGGGTCGGGCAAAGTGATATTTGGGTTTTTCTGCTCAGTATCAGCCCGGAGTCTGGAATTTGTTCCCGATATGGCGATAGGCTCGCCCCCTATCACATCATAGGACGGAACATACTTGGCGAAAAGTGGGTGCCCTAGTTGCGTCTCTGCATACCCCTTCGGGGATAAAATGCGTGATGTTATGTATGTATGTAACATTTTACGGATTCAAATAAATTATTTTATTTCATTTCCTTTCATAGGTATTAAGTAGACATAATTCCAGTATCATAATCAATGAATCACCGTAATCTAAATCAATTAACTGATATCGATATTTCATAATAAAACTCAAGCGCATGATCAAACCACATTCACAACCTTAACTCGAAAAGGAATGAATATGTTGGGATTTATTTTTAACAATAAACAGATTATAGGGCCGGAGTGAGACGTGGATCTTGGGGCGAGGGCGCGGGACCGGCTAATATAAATATTCAGTTGAGGTTAACTTAGGTACAGTCGGAAGGCGCGGCGCGGGTCCAGCCTCATTTATTATTTTACAATTTGATTTTGCGCGAATTTTTAAATCTCAAAATATTTAATTTGTAATTATGACTCAAAGTTTAATAGAATATTTATCACTAAGCTGAATTAAATAATATGAAAGAATACACCAAATTATATTAGAGTAGAGTTGCCCACGTGGCCGTTTATACAGCAAGATAGAACATAAATACACATGTAAAGTGAATGTTGAAAAAACGGTGTCATATAACAGCTTAAACGTTACGAGCGATGTGTCACGGCGAGGATCTAGAATTAAATTGGCCTAATTGTTACGACAACCGCACAGCATGCATTTGATTACTTTTTGTACACTGCCGGATCCTGATGGGCACGCTGTTGCCTTTAAAACTCGTATATTCAATACGCGTTTAAACGTCTTTATTTAAATGCAAATATGTATATAAAAATAAATGTTCAAATAACTTGAAATTGGTTTTACGGTAAGCAGCATGCAGCTTATTTTTGCCAGTAAATAAGTTCGTATTGTACGTGTTTGGATTTGAATCTCAAAATGGTAGATTATAAAAAAAAAACATCGCACTACAGGTAAAAAAAATTACTGGCTAGTGGTCCAACTTTTAGCAAAAAAATATTTTGTAATTCAAATTTCGAATGAACATTCAAATTATGCGATTGTTACCTCATGACATAAAAACTACATTATAGATTATTCATACTTCCCATGCGCCGTCAGGAAGTTGAGTTAATAAAATAAAATGTGTCACTTGTATGTTGGAGGGCAAACAACGTGCGACGCGTCGGTGCGATGTGGACACGATGAATATGGAATAATATTAAAAGTTATAACATGTAACATTAGGCAATATTTAAAAAAAAGTACTAAGAAACTCCGCCTCCGATAAACGATGATAAAACGCAACACAAAGCTTCAGTTACATGCATTTATATTTCGAATAAAAAATTAACCGTCAAAAACGTTGATTCAGAGTATGTTCTTTGTTATCGGGTTACGTTAGACGATGTTTAGGATAAAACCTCAAGTATTTACATAAAGTACACTTAAGTGCCGCATAAATCCGTCGCCTTATCAAGGAATTCTTAAAGTAAACAACCTAACACACCTAGAAAACTGTATTCAGTAATGTGTTTCGTCAACTATTGTTACTAGGGACTAGCGAGCTTTTCGATTCAATACATTTTGGGTGACTAATAACCAGAGGAAAAATACCGGACCTTTCAATTATATGGCGCTGAACTGAGCTCTATATTCTGAGATATTAGGCATACTTTACGCAGGGACAAATCTTCCACAATATTGCTTGTTGACAATAATAGACAAAATAATATTAGACAGATTCTGGCATGTAAGAAACTTAATATATACCGTTATACCCTTAACACTTTGCTCTATAACAATCATAAATACAACCGACACTATCAAGATACAAATCTTACGCGGAGCGTATCGAAACTTAGCGGGACCTGTGATCCAACACCCAGACAAAGCAAATATTTGCACAAACATTTGTCCAAATGCAGGAATTGAAATGGTCCCTGTTCATTCAATTCATCATCATAAAATTTTGAATCTAAACTATTCAACATAATTGAAAACCTTCGATGGATTTATTGCCTAAACTTCTTCAATCTAATAAGCTACCTTGATTCGGAAGATGTACAGAGCGCAAATGACTATAATCTTAAGTTATTTGAAAAACTTGGTGTAACGCTATGCTATTCGATTTACTGTGCAGCTTGCAACCTTCAATATGCCGCATAACGCAACCGGAATATTTTTACGACTTACCGTTGTTTGAAACTAATAATAACCATAGGAAATCAGCGTTTTGTAATTACATAATAACAGAGGCATCTCCTAGGCATTCTAGGATCATCATCCAGTGTAACTAGAGCCCTGATACCTTTCTCATAACACCGGCTTGGAGTTCAGCGTCGATGTATAAAATGGGCAAACCTTTTACTGAGAATTGGACCTTGAATTGATTGATTCACCTCGCCAGTGGGAGTTAGAGGTCATTGTGTGTACATTGTTTTGGCTAATATACGTCTTAGTACAAAGATTTGAAGAGAATTGATCGGTAAATATAATTTAAAATCAATTTCCGATGTAGAACGCTGGGTAAATCAAAATGTAAGGGAAAGAGCATAGGTTCCAGCGGGAAACGGTTAATTTGAGGCTAAAATATAAATCGCTTAGTTGAAAGAACATAAATGCACCATTTAAATAATTATAGAGAAGTATCTAGAACAAATTCTAGGGATAAACCAAATATAGAATTGAACGTTATACTTTTTGTAATTCGCGAACAATTTTACTAAAGAAATTCTCTGTTTTAAAGATGTGTTAATTTTGTGGTTGAACATTAAACAATTTTGATTTAGGTTATATAATAAAGGTAAATAATAGGGTACCGGACTCATTTTTGTTCTTTACTATTATCAAATATTTACATAATATAAATTATAACACAGAAAGAATTATTAAAATCCGGTAAAAAATCAACATGTTATAAGTCTTTGAATTTCGGTGGAATTTACAAGAAACAGAAAAGAGACAAAATATCGGGAATTACGACGCGTGCTAAAGAAAGAGATGAAGCGATATCCCCACATCGCGCCCACTTCTGTACATTACAATATTTTAAATATGAATTACTCGCTCATTTTTTAACCAATTTTTATGCAGTTTTCGCAGCAGTGCTTCTTTTTCGTATTATTAACCATTACATATAGAATAATGTACAAAATCAAGCATAGGCCGGTCCCCTATTATTGGCCTTAACAAACAGTCAACGCCCAACTTAGTAACACTCTTATCTAGTGATAATTGACCTATATTTATGTTTTAATTTGAAAAAATAGTGTTACTTCGACAATCCAATTAGAGAGCAATATTGCCTTTCAAACAATGGATTCCGAATTGAGTTCCGGTTAGTCTATTATATTTTTGAATTGATAACATCGAACCAGTGATCTGCCTGCACTGCTGCAGTTAGAATTTTAGCCACTAATAAACCGATAGTTTAAACCTAACAGAGCATAGATACAGAATATAGCATAACAAAGTTCTTCACTAGTAGCGTATCAAAATTACCCTGATATTTTATGAGTTTCTTCCAACTTTGTGTCGTTTTTAACTTTATTTTCTTCTTAAATACCGCCAAAAAAGTATATACACACATATTATCACGCATTTATCCCCAAAGGGGTATGCAGAGGCGCAACCAGAGCGCCCACTTTTACCCAAATGTTCAGTCCCATGATGTGATAGGGGGCGAGCCTATCGTCATATCGGGTACAGATTACAGTACTCCGGACTGATACTGAGCAGAAAAAATCAATTTGGCCGACCCGGGATTCGAACCCAGGACCTCAGAGCACTACTGTACCACGCACACAGAACAACTGATCCATCGAAGCACAGTTTTAAAAATATATAAAAGTGTATAATTACAACACCGTCTTTTTCGTCCTCTATTTAGTCAAGTATTAAATGTTTGGTATAGATTGTTTAATAGAACTTATTCCAGCAGAAATATTCCCCAACAGCGTATCAAATCGCGTCCCCAAAGCAATGCTTACGGGAAACGCCCCTTATTATACATCTTCATTACATATTCTCTAGTTATCTTCCTTTAGCTTATTCATTATTAACAACTCGCAAGGAACGTGGAGTTACGTCGAGTCCTTCGCGGAAAATAATAATTACATGACCCACAATTAACCGAAACGATAGCTTATCGACGAGTGTAATTATAAAATTCATATTATTCTCATAACAACTTGATGAAACAATTTGCATTGCTATTTTTGTTGTGTTTTGTATGCAACTCCTTCTGGGTAGTGGATAGAAAACCTTTGTCTTTTTCTGCCAACAAATAGCAAGTTATACTGTCTTCCTATTTGAAGAATGGCATTTAACATCCAACGATAACTGCAATACAATAACAATTCAATTAGTGATTCATAGTTCTGAATTGTATTGTGGAGCGAAGAGCTTATCATCAGGTGAGTGCCTTATTCACTTCCTTGTTACTGATCGCATTTCAGAAAGAAAAATACTATTAATATGTAATGGACGACTAGAAGGTATATGACAAAAGCTACTTAACTCTATAACTCTACTTAATTTTGTTCGCACTAGACCTGAACTGAAGAACGAGTTGATCATGACATAACCTGGTAGGCTGATATAACCAAAAATAATATTCAAAGGTTACAAAACTAAACGCGCATGCCATCGAAAACGCCCACACTAGATTCTGGGCCAAGCATCTAATTGTTCGTGGAAACTAACCATAGAAAACTATGCACAATAAGTACTTACCTAACGACATGACAGACTCAAACAGAATGTGGCAATAGCTTTATTAAAAAAAATCATATCTATATATACATACATTGTAAAACGGCATCGAAATAGAAAACCAATGGAATATAATTTAACAAGTAAAAATATAAGTAATTCTTTGAAAAGGAATAGCTAAATATAAACTAGTAATGATGTGTTATCTTGATTAATTTGTCGGGCAACTAACTCCGCTTTAGCGACACTTACGCCATCTATAAAACGGGAGCATAATCAACCAAACGACGGAACACAAGAGAATACAACTGAATTTAAGAATTATCTACAGCAATGTATATTGAATAAATCGCGAGAGCCAAGGTTTTGCGCAGTAATTCACAACTCCTTTCACGAATGAAATCATCACCGAAAACCACAATTGCTGGCCTAAATACTGATACTATTTGAACAAACATTGGGCCAATGGCAAAGCCGTGTTTACGTGCAAAATAAAGCTAAGTAGCCGGAAAATGCATTATTTAAATAATTGTGTATCGCGTACGACATTGAAAATTGAACGTTAATGAACTTTTAAACTTGAGTCGTCGAGTTCGAGCCAACTCGTAAACATTTGTAGAGTGCGGGTTTGGAACAAAAAATCTCTAGCCGAGGTGACTTACCACGACTTTCTTGTTTATATTTTGGGTCTATCGCCCTTTAACATCCATCCTCGTTTATTATTTACGCCAGATTTATCCCCTTAAACGTATATTACTCATTCAAATGATTACGAAGGCAAATAATCCCAAGGCAAATATTTTTACTCATAATAAAAAGAATTTGTCTAGTAATGTCTCCATCGCCATGAAAAATACTTGGTTTATGTTTATTATACGCAATGTTTTTACGAATGAGGCCTGAAACGCTAAAATATCAAATAAAACCACGCAGAACTTGTATAGTGACCGCGTTATTAACATAAAGTATGGGAAAGTAAAAATAGTAACTGTTCGAAAAGTCGTAAAACTAATTCTTTAGGTGAGTGCTGATAAAGAGGCTACGTCGAAGTAGTGTAGCAGCCCTGTAAAATAATGGCGTCCCATTCCCGCCGTGTGCACGTGCGCTACGACGGCGCCCGAATGCCACCGAAAGCGGACGACCACCGCTTGTTCCGTTTTTGAAAATGTCGTATAAATTTCTACACATAATCGAAAATCAATTTTATAGTCTAAAGAATAGAGTTTTATTTCCTATGCAGAATTCTGGATACATGTTATCTTTACTTGTAACAGCACCGTATGCCCTCGAGACGACCGTAGCGCATGCCAAATTACGATGACATTTTCGTTCTTACAATATTTCCATTGAATATTTTACTCTTCCGTCGCACTGTGATTATGGAACAAACTGTGCCATGTATTCGAAATGGAATATGAACGCGATACGATCTGAACAGATAAACGTATCGGCGTGCGGCTCATAACTACTCGCTTTGCGACGTATCGTGTTGATTTTCAAACCACTTTACTTGACGATAATATGTTTTTGTTTGGAGATAGTTATTATGTTTCACGGCGATTGAATCACAGTATTGTGACAAGTTATAGGTCCAATTAAAGATTGAACATTATTATAAGCACTATTTACGAACAGAGAAACAACTGATTAAACAAAGGAACGTGATAAAGCGGTCATTGGTTTGTTTGCGAATATTTTTACTTTTATTGTAGTGCTAATATTAAGCAAGAATATTAATTTTTATGTGAAATAGTATTGAAACAAATGCTGGCCAGATGTGTGTTAAATAAAAAAAAAATAGTATGAATATTTTTTAATCATTCGCATAGTTTGCGTCTTAAAAAAGGAAATAGATAATAAAATTGATTTTAATATCGACTACGAATCTTAATCGGGACAACGATTATAAAGTATTATCGAGGTGGTCTCCGTGTACCGTATTCAGAAACAAAGGGGGTAGTTGGTACTCCCCTCTCTCTTTAACAGCGTTACAATACAACTACTACATAACTAATACCAATAATGTACGACCACACAAGTTTTCGATTCTGAAATACTTCGACTACATACAAAACCCCTTAATTCCGCAAATGTTATATTTTTAACAATTCCCCTATAATTTTAATTAACAATCAATTATACGAAAGTGTAAAAGTATTTAGAAACAGACTAACCGATCGTCATTGTAAGGGTGCTTGCACACCGGAGCGGAACCCGGCCGGAAATCGAACGCAGGACTGCGGGGTCGCGTGGCAAACATCCTGCGGTCAGTAACCCCGCCGAGATGGGACCATGTGGTGCTCGCTAGCTCCCTACTCATGTGGCTTTTTACCGATCTTTGTAATACTTCGTTGGTATTTTTAAATTTTTAGTCTCTCATATTTTACTATGAAATGTTAAGACATTTATAATTGCATATTAATTTTAATATAGTATTAATTAAGTTTTCTAAATTATAAATATACTTTACCAGTGATGGCCTAAATGGCTGCATGCCTGATTTTCATGAAATCACGACAATAGAACGAAATAACAATTACACTATAAGAACATTAAATTATAAAATATCCTGTACCCCTATACTCGCCAAACTGAAATCTATATTTAAATGTTTCCGCTATCCCTGCATAATATGTCGAAGAGAATTCTACAATCCACATCAATCTAATTATAATTTTATTAACATATATTTTTAAACATATATATTTAAGGACAGACAACCAATCAAATACTTCGAAAAAAAAACATATTTAGCATTTAGCATGCTCCACTTTGCTCCTGTTAAAGTTGCTCCTTGAAGTTCTTTTTATAAATAAAAAAATATATCCGATTGCTGTACGTTCTAAATATCCTTGCTTGGTCGGTTTGGATCATCGGCCTTAACCAATAACCTTGAAAGGAGATGGGCATCACTCATCCGTCACTCCAAATCAAACGACATGGCTAAATCCATATTAGTTAAATACTTGTGATCTAGTTACAAATGTTTTGCCATAACAGCAAATTGCCTTACTGGTTAAACGATTAAATGGTGTTAGCGCATCTAGGCTGTTTTTAGTTCAGATTTAAGGATTAGTCATTAATATTAAATGCATGCCTATGTTTATGTTACTTAAAACGGTATTATGGTTGGTTTTTGAGAAGTACCACCTTACTACACTTAGATCTTTAGTCAATGATTAGTCGTTGAAACTGCTAAAGGTTTGAATCATAGACTTAAAATTTGTGTAAGTATTACCATCCATACATTAAGCATCGTTTATTCATTTCAAACATAATTTAATTTCGAAACGTATAATATTTCCGTTCATTCCGTTCATATAATAATTTGAATTGCGCAAAATGAAGCCAAAAATAAGCAAACGAATTTAATTGACATAACATATCCGTTCCCATATACCTGAGTGTAATGCCACCTGCATCCATAAAAAACAATAATTTATCAAAAACATTTAACGTTAAAAGTGTAAAACAAAAATGAAACGAGTATTTTATTTAAAAATTGTGGATGCATCTCAAATATTTGTTGCCTGCTTCGGTTAACAGCTTCTAGGAAATATGCTTCCACCGAGATCGCTGTGTACTGATGAACATTTATCGTTATGTAATACGATTTTTTTAATTATTAAAAACTTCGTTGTTTATTTGAAATTGCAAGCGTAAAGAGTAAAGACTTTTCTATGGTGTCTGATTATCCTAGACTTTGGACTTTGATCAGTTGGATAAGGGACCATAACATGCGTTACAAAAGGCTGGTCTGACTAACATTCTTAGATCACGGCAATGATGATGCTTGATCTTAGATTTATTGTTATTAAATGTTATAGAGCTCCAAATTAGGTATTCGAACTCCTTACAGTAATCACCATAGTGTGTACCACTTCTGAGTGGTACACACTATGGTATAAGCTCTGGCTTATTATGCCGTTAATAGAACTGTTTATAGCACAATTCATTATATACATAGGTACATGACACGTAAATTTAAGATCTATAGCACTTTTAACACAAATAAGAAAAGAAACGAATAAATTAATTGTACTATTCTTTACCGATGTCTAGTCAACAATCCAATGATAAATTGATAACTCTATAACGATTCGTCAAGAGCGCGCCACTGGCTAATCGTCAACTCTATTCATTACGTACCAGCGGACAGGCTTCCGCAAGTCGTCACTCCATCTAGCTCTCTGTTCCTACACACCGTATAAAAAATCTCCGCTCTAAAACGCGCAATCTAAGCCCCTGTAGCATAAATACGATGCTATCGTAGCATAAATTTATTTTTTAAAAACGTGTCAGAGAACTTAAATAATTGCATTCGTGTTTATGTTAATGAAATCGGTAAACATCTGATTGTAGCTATAGTAGCAAAACACGCTGCATTGATGCATTGTTCATTGGAGGGACTACTAGCGCCATCTATGAATCGTGTATAGATATAGCGCACTTGATATCTTTTGGCTTTGTTCATAATAGGGGGCGTGCCGCAAATGATCAATACTTCGCATCGCATTTTAAATTTGGAATAAGTATAATAATTTTGTGCCAGCACTTTATAGTGAAACGTGCTTCTATAAATAAACGATTTAATTTTAATTTAATTAAACCTGCTTTACTTATTACGTATTATATTTCATAATAATAATAATATTATTCCATTCCAAGCCAGAAAATAATTAAAATAAGTAAGCCAAATTTTCGGTGTGAAAACCAAAAATATTGATTAAATTAATTTATTTAAATGGCCAATTTTTATAGCTAGATAAATTTTTCGGGTTATTATTATTATTCATATTTTTATAGAAAAAAATATATTATGTTTAAAATAAAAAAATACACATAATATATTAAGTATTCTTTTTACAACAAACTAGATTTCAAACTTTTTAATATACTTAATTCTTCATTTTTTTGCATCTAAGTACATACATGTACAGTTTTGCATTCAAGCTTCACAAACCGCAAAAAAGGGGGAAGTTGCAATCATTTTTAAAGCCATAATTGGGATGATACCCGTTGTGCGACTACATCAAGCGGGTACCACCCTCCAACCTTACTGACCTTTGATATATCCGATACAACTAACCTTGTAAGGCTAGTAGCTTTTTAAATTTAGAAATAAAAACTAACTTTAAATTTGATATTTCCCTAATTTTTATTGCTTCTAGATTGGAGAATCTATAATGATGCGGGTGTTTTATTAATAATTGTAAGAAAAAAATTAATAATTATAAAATCGATAATTTATTGTTAAATAAATGAATTTATAATTATTATTTTTTTATTTAGGTACATGCCAGTATTATTCGTTTTGGAAATAGAATCGCTTAGATGAAATGATTTTACTAATAATTATTAGAGTGTTTATGGCTACACCCGAGTCGGGTTAACGGCTCTTCGAATAGATCGCGAAGCAAGGGTAGAGCGAGACAGCCGGCCTATCGCCGCGTCGAACGAGGGGCGGTAGAATCAGAAATTTGGCGCCTTTTTGTCAATAACTGGAGGGTCTTTTTACTGTTGGTGTAATTAATCCCTAAGCATTAACCAATATGCCAAAAGATTTAAGGTCATTTAGGTATCCAAATGAAGATCTACGAAAGTTATTATTACTCTAGCACACGAATGACGACACTACATAAATACTATGCTCATAATAAAAACGATATGCACGTATTTCGGTAATTTAGCAACCAATTAATTTGATATTTTATTGCTTATTGTAACTATTTTTATTACAGCAATTGCTTCCGTACAAGCCATTGCACGTACAGTCTTTGTTCTGTATCTAAAAATAAGCAAACAATTTCATATACATATTTGGAATTTTGGTAAAAATTATAAATGTGAGCTGTGACAAGTTCTTAAAACTCTGCAATCAGCAGTAGAGATATAGGTGTAATATAATTATTTTTACATCTCATTTAAACCCAAATACCAAAAAAGTTGTAGAATGCCAACTTCCCAGTCAGGACTACGCAACCACAAGCGACCGCGTACTAATATAAAGGTAATACGGCGGAACAATAATGGTTGTTTTTTTCGTGCACGGAGCCATATGGCCAATAACTCGTGTCCCGCCGGGCCGTGTGGTTGTGATGGCTGAACAGGTGCGGGTATTCGCTGCCTATCGATTTTATATTTTTTTCTGATCGATTGCTCTAACGTTTACATCACTATACTTTTAACTGATACTGGCAGGCGTGTTTATCAGGACTGGTGAAAATAACTTTATCCGGCCAGTTGCACAAAAGAATATAAAATATTTGTATTTTTTTAAAATGGAATAAGATCACTTAACATAATAGGTAATTAATTATTTTTGAATTGTGAATAAAATAAAAAAGAGTTTATGTATGTACCTTTTTGACTTAAAAACTTTTTGTAGCAGAATGCTAGTCAATGAGTAGGCCTATCTAATGTAGTGTCTCAAACTCGGATAAATGCATCATTTTAAATTATCTAGGGGTAGAATTTATCAAAATATTCCCCAAATCTGCAACCGAGCTTCTGATATTAAGAAATTTTTATATTTGCACGTGTCATTTTAAAGTCACAGCATTTTAAAATTTTGCTTGGGTAAACCCCAACCAACTATTACAAAAATACATTTGGATGTAATTTCGTACTCAGATTTAAAACTAAAACGCTACCTTTTAGCCGGAAATAATGGACAAAGGGTTTTGTCTAGAAAACGACATACGCAGGCGGAATTCTGAGTAAAGTAATTGCTAGTTATAAATATATTGACTATAAGAATAGCCATTTGTAAATGAAACTATTATTTATTATTAAAGTGTAATATTATTGTGAGAGTATTTGTGACATTTTTTGATATGAAACATTGAGCATTTGACAGACTACTACTGGTCGGTTTGTTGATATCTCTGTGAAAGTATTTCTGTAAAGTCAATGATAATTCTTCTTATTTAAAACAATATTGCGTCAGTCCTAACATGACTTAATTAAAATATTTCCGAGCACATCACGAACAGAGATTCACGAAAGCCTTACTTTGCAAATGGCTGCGTTTATTTTTACTTATATTTGAAATATCCACAAGCATTACCCGTGATTGCGGATATTTAAATATTATAAGCAAATTCATTTAATTGGATGTATTGTTGTTGTTTAGGGTTCAGTACATTATAGTATAACGGTATTGTTTATCGTGTGTTGGGTAAATAATTCATTGGAAATCTCTTTTGGATTTACCGAGAATCCGAGAAATAAATGTCAATTACTCAAACGCAATAATAAACATAGTTTTCTTTGTACCGATAAAGTGTTTTGATAAACTCGAATGAGACAATTATTTCGTGGAAAATTGAAATTAATATTTTAGTTTATAGCTTGAAATACTTTTTTTTAAATAAACTATAATTAAAACTTTGTTATAACTTCAAATAATGAGTTAGGAACCGAAGACATAACCTCTGATTAGCTTAAAGATTTAAAATGTTTATCGGTAATGTCTTCGCAACACGCATTCATTACAACGCCCGAGTTCTAAGAATTACCACTTCCTGCCTCACACAATGACGTATTGATGCTTGTTTCCTCCAATCCAAATTGCTTTATCCAAGGTTCGGATTTGAGGAGCCGCTCCTAATACAAATCGATGTAATTCTTATTGCTAAACTAGAACCATAAAATTATGCTCTTTATTTAGAGTATTCCTGATATACTTTTTATAATAAAATAACTATGTCTATCAAACTTGCAGAACAAGAACTAAGAGGCTTCCAGCAGTTATCATGATGATTCAAGGTGATATATATATTTTTTTAATTAGTCGTAAAAATAATTACTGACTTCAGTCACAAATATATATATTTGATTAATTAAAATAACTCTCAAAGACTGTGAACTCTCAATCTCTCTCTCTTTCTCTCTCTCTTAACGATCTGTATCTGTTCTAATATCGCATCGACCCCACGTGGTCGTGGTGTCCAACAAATTATTCAAACAGAAGGCTACAAATCTTCAATTTGTCCTCCGATTTACATAATTCAAATACCTACGTAGGTAACTCTGGTCCCTGAACTTAGGTCGAGATTAAACATGCTCTAACTTACTTCAGACTTAGCTTTATAGTTTAGTCTAGACTGCACAGAAATTAATATTAAGAATTTTCTGATGTGATAACATTGCGTTGTATGATCTTATTTTATAAGATTTGTCAAGTAAGTGGACTGACTGCTTCAGTGGCGTGGTTATATGGCGTGCGTGACGAGTATCGCGCAGTCTCGGGTTTGAAACCTGGGTCAGGAAAGTGATATTAGGTTTTTCTAATTAATCAGCTCGGAGTTTGGAAATGTGCCCAGGAAATGGTAATAGGCCCGCGCCTAGGTAATAGGTGTTATACCCATACCCGCCCCTGAAAAGAAAAAAAGGAAGAAGTGCTATGTATGTAGTAAGCAGACGTTGTTCTACCACAGACTTCTATTTGGCCCGACCAGAGATTCGAACACAGGACCTCATCGCGGTAGACGTACTAATACCGTTTACAATTACAACTACACCACCGTAGCAGTCAAGGTATATTAAGTAAAGGAACATTTCCTAGTATACTATACAATACTACCAAATATTCCTTTAAATATAAACAGAATTAAGTGAAAAGACGCTAAGTATGCAGTGTAGTGTTTGTATTTTTAGGTCAATGCATGTGTTTGCATATATTCGTTCCGCCTTTTCAAATATTTACTCGGAAGCAGCGAAGGAGTGCAAATTGTAGCTGCGTGGAGGAAAGTAATGTCGCATATGAGTTCGGGATAGGAATTTACACACACTCATGCCTTTTACCCCAAGGGGTAGGCAGAGACGCAACTAGTGCATCCACTTTTCGCCGCGCGTATTTCGTCCTACAATGTGATAGACGGCGAGCCTATAGCTATGTCGGACACAAATTCCAGACATCGGACTGATAATGAATTGTTATAAATCATGCTTTACGTAGGGTATCATCGACTTTTTATTTTCTCTTTATATATTTTTCGGAAGTTATGCAGCCAGTTTCTTTCCATTTACGTTAAAAAAAAGTCTAAATATATTATCAGCCAAATAAAGACAATGCAGTTGAAGTTAAAGTTATACTTGCCTCCATAGAACTATACCATCTAAACTCAAAAGCAACTAATAACATAACTCAATAGCCACTACATACAACTATCAGCCAAGTACAAAACAATTATAATTTTATCTCAAAAACCATGTCGAAAATGCATAGTGATAAAAAAATATTATTTGCCGAAAGCGCACTATAGACTCAAATATGCGGTCTATTCAGTCACCGGTCCCACCTGGCTTGCGGCCTCCACCTTACGACGAGCATACGATTGCAGGAGACACTATAATAAGTTTTTTCATACCTAGAGTCAGAACTGGTCATTAACCAGACAACTTTATAATGATCACGCTTTCATCCAAAAACAGGTGAGATCAAGTGCAATTTGGTTTCTGGCTAGTGAGCCAGGCCAGTGGGCCTTGTTGAATTATTCCTATGTAATATAAATAATTGTATATAACACTAGATTTTACCCGCAGCTCCGTCCGTGTGAAAAGTTTCTTCAGGATAGAAATCCTGCTTTATATTTTACCGGGATAGAAAGTGTACAGCAGGAGTAATGTATAATCGATTCAATAATATTAACAATCGATTTTTTTTTTATTGCTTTGAATGACGAGATGAGCATGCCGTTCGCCTGATAGTAAGTGATACGACCGCCAATAAAAAATAGAAACACCATCCAACACCCTGAATTACAAAGTATTGTTTGGTATTCCACTGCGCTCGCCATCCTGAGACATGAAATATTATGTCTAGTAGTTACACTGGTTACAATATCCTTCAAACCGGGACACAACCGTGACTACACACTGCTACTTAGTGGCAAAAATAGACATTGTTTTAATACCTACCTATAAATGATATGAGAGACCTACCACCAGTGCATATTATATTCTAATCTATATCATACCTGAGCAGTATTCTTACCTTATAAAATACCCTTTGATGCACCAATATAGACATAAAAGCTATAGAACAAAGCCGTTCCGCCCACTTGGCATAAAGGTCTCTAATACAGCCTCAGAGCTACGTTTCTATTAGTATATGATCGGTCGCCGCAGAGCGTTTTGCTAATCTACTGGATTACTAAATAATTACATGTGATTAACTGACATGTATGTTAGTTTAACTAAATATGGAGTATATTAAATTACGTGCAAAAATCGATACGATTGTGTAAATTGATTTTATAAAGGTACAAGATTACGCCTTTTCTTGGAGGGGGTAGGCAGAAGCGCACTGGGCAACTGTTGGTTCATAGCGTGCCGAGTTTATTTCAGTCACATGATTTAATTCCCTATTTTAGGTAAGAATTCTCATGGGGGAAGATGTTACGTGTATTTACAAATGTAAAACTACTCAATTACATTGTATTTTCGATGTACCTCTGATGATTGAACCTTGTACCTCTCGGTCCACAGACGATCGTAGACACTGTCTCAGTTTTAAATTGCGCCTAGAAATTACACATTCGTTATTTCAAACAAAAATTATAAAGTTGTAAGAGCTTCTCTTGGAGAACCACCATTAGGTAAGTAAATACCAAAATTAATTATCTACACTAATATTAAAGAAGTTGTACGCGCCATTCTCTGAGTACTACTCCAATTCCAGAAAATTCTTTCACTAATTGTGAACTACATTTTGTCTGAGTGCTGTACGCTACTTTTAATTCCAAAATTGGACATATTCGCCAACGTAGCGAACATAAGTTAGGAAGAAAATAAAAATACATGATAAGTAAGGTAATACTATGGTAACTGAATTATTTATGTGGTTAAAATAACGTCGACCATAATTCCCACGAACTTTAGATATTTAAAAGGTTAAAAAACCATTTAAAAATCTGTGCAAAATAGAAATAAAAGCGATTTTCGGTTATCAACATTCGAATGAACTCATCAATGTGTCCATCATTATAACATTGAAGACAGGTGAGACCGCAAGAGTGACCGAAAGCTAATGCAAACGCTTACATATGAAAACCCTAATCTCCTAAAGGTTCAGATTGAAGTGGCCCTTAAAGTTAATTTTCGTAAAATCTTACGGTCGGTTACGCCACTGACTGATATAATTTGACCTCATCATTCTGTACAAACTCCCACAATTCTTACACATTTATTTTCACTCGTGGGGGACGGGGCAGGCCATATTATTCTGGTCGTTATATGTAGAAATACGAAGAGAGGTAGGTGGATCAATCGGCCAACGGATCCGTCGACTAGTCAAGGCATTCTGTGGGTACGACGGATAATTCCGCAGTGTTTCGCACGAAATAAAATATGTTATAGCAACTGGCTTTATAATAAGAACTTCATTGTGAATTTCTCGTGTGTAATTAATAAAAACACAATGCGGCGTAAGATCGATTTTTATACGTTTATTGAGCGCAAATTGAGTGAAATAGAGAACTAATTAAATGTTGTGTTTGAGTTTTAAGCAACATTTTTCATAAATAGGAATGTAGTGTTAGATTTAGAGCTTGTACTGTTGTTTCGCTGTACAAATTGACAGGATCAGCTAAATAGATTTGAAAAAACAGCTAGCACAAAGTTCAAAGGGTATCTTAAGCGATAGCTGAGACAGATAAAATAGGGTGTAACGCCCCGATTTATAATACCAAGGGTAGGATTAATTTTGGGCGAAGTTTGTAAACGGTGGCGTTGTTAGCTACTGTGATGGTATTGAATGAAAAAAAGAAAGTGAGAATGTATTGTAAAAACGAGGTCCATTACTCGTTGCGCCCGAACCAAATTAATAGAAAGCGAAAGAAGACGTGAAACATATAATAAATATACAAATACGCTTTGTAAACCACGGTCCGAAGTTTGTACCGTAAACTTGTTTTCGGATATTCAATTTTGATTAATGTCTATACCTAAAGTGATGGGTAGAGGTCTAACGATTGTATATTTTGCCACCGGAATTTCTATGCCATAATGCGATAGGGAGCGAGCGTCCCCTATATCGGGGACAAATCCGACACCGGGAAAATTAGGTTTCCGAACGAAAAGCCCACGCAAAGATTTGCCCGATTTGGGATTTGAATCTGGTAGCCCTCAGTGTCGAGGTTTATGGGAAAGTCTAAAGAGACTTGGTCACCATTACGTCTTAATTTTTTTGAATAGATTTAAATTTGCACCTAGCCGAGCAAATTCCCGAGGGTCCACTCTCATTATTGGTATTTGGCAAGAATAGAATATCAAACTATACTGCCCACACACGCCACTGCAAATTCTCTAAGCATGAATAGACAGAAGCGTTTTATGAAACCGGGCAGTAAATCTCTACTGGGATCGCTAACCTGTCTAGTGTTATTAGGTCAATAAGCCAGAGCCCTGGAAAAACCCTTTAGGAACACCCAACACATCCTGCGTTAAAATGGATAGCTCCTAATAAAATATCACCAATTACAGGAGTAAACCGCGATGATTGACAATCAATGGATAGGGTTAATACGAACTTGTATTGTTCATTCATATATTAAAGAACATTTCAATGTATATTATAGCTATCAGTGGGAGTTATTAGACATGAAACGATTTGAGAAAAGACTTGTTATGTGCATTACTGTACACTATTAAATATGAGTCCATGTTTAGTTATTATATTTAGTGTCGTCTAAAATACCTCAATGTATGATACAGGCGGTAAAAAAAATTTACTAATGTCGAGTGCCGCATAAAGTATGTTATTCCTATTATTATAAGTGTTAAAGTATATGCAGATGCTTAGATGTGTATTGGGAGTAAGCACAGAAATAGATGCATGGAGGATTAGCATTAGTACACAGAGAGAACGAATTCTGGATACATATCTGGACTACTTTTTATTCCGAAAATTGCACAGTGGGCTTTTGTACCAGAAAAGGCTTTCTCATAGATGAAGTCACACTTAAAAGTTAATATTTCAATCAAAGTTAGTGATTTATTAGTTAGATCGCTTACTCGGAATTGAAAAAGAAATTCTTAGAACCGCTTGGAGTTATTTATCAAAATGTAGACGTAGGTATGTTAATAAGTTTCTGAAATGAGACTTCGTCAATAAACAGTAAGTTGAATTGTTTCGGTTTGAAGAACATAATATTAACCGTTGTATTATATGAGATTCAGGTTATAAACTCAGTAATAGAAGAAGCCCGTGATCAGTACAAGTGTAATATAGAGCTGGTATTATTATATGAACATTAATTCATCACAAGTCTTTATCAGGAGTGGAAGGATATGGCTTTATCCTCCTACAATATATACACAGCCATCGCCTAATTATTCATCGAACTATACACGTGTATCATTACTTCACATATTTTACGTTTTATTCATATTAATACGATTATTTATAAGATCTTTTATTGATTTCTCCTTATAATTGACGTCTTCATTAAATAAATTGTGAAAGAGGTATTTAAATGCTGTAAAATTCATATTTTAGCAAATTTTAAAAATTTTACCTCTATTCTTTCAAGTTTATGCAAAAAAATCTATAATATTTGAGAAGAAATATATATATTCATACTATAGTTAAGGCCATAATATTCTTGTTTGAAATATGTAAAAATAGGTGTTTATATCTAATTTATATTTGAAAATAAATAGCAATAATAATTTGTTGAATATATTTTTTTACAAAACCCTAGAACTGCTCGGTAGGTACTTATATTCAAGGAGTTCAATAAAACGCAAGGAGCGTGATTAAGACGAAACGCACTATCTAACCTACATAATTATAGTTCAAAATATAGGATTCACTTAATATTGAAACCTTTTTAAGCTGTAAAAGTAAACTTTCCCGCCCTCACACCCGCCGCTAGAACTCCTGTAAGCCAGGATCAGCAATGGCACGCATTTTATGACACCGACCGTCTTTAAGTCTCTGTAAGAGTAAACGTACTGAAAATAAGATAGAATTTTAAATATTAACATTATCGCCAGACATCCGCTT
Source organism: Manduca sexta (assembly GCF_014839805.1). Classification (NCBI taxonomy): domain Eukaryota; kingdom Metazoa; phylum Arthropoda; class Insecta; order Lepidoptera; family Sphingidae; genus Manduca; species Manduca sexta. Next base: position 9,105,613 of record NC_051125.1, on the reverse strand, counting down.
GAATTCTGGAATACACTATTCCATTTGATAACGACATTCTTCCAGATAGCAAATACCTTCGTCAATTTGATGCTTAAGTATAATAATAATAATAATATCAGCCCTGTATTATATACTGTCCCACTGCTGGGCATGGGCCTTTTCTACTACTGAGAGGGATTAGGCCTTAGTCCACCTGGCCCAGTGCCGATTGGCAAACTTCACACACCCTCAAAATTCCTATAGAGAATTTCTCAGGTATGCAGGTTTCCTCACAATGTATAAAGTGTAAATTAATACACAAATTATTTTTATAATCTAAATCTTGTAGCGTATGTTCTATGTTTTGACGCATATGCCCCATTGTACTGAAGCCGTCAACACCAAAGAATGCCTATCATGTCTTTACGATCATCGCATTCAACTCTTTAAGGTTACTCCGTGTTCTAACCTCAAAATAAACCTTTGCCAAAGACATTTTTTCATACAATTGTACGATTTCACGTGTTCAAATCGAATAAACCATACCTTTGACATCTAACACAGGGCGCATACGAATAGCAAGGAGAAATATCATCAAAGTGAATTACTTTTCAGGGAATACGCAATTTTTCGACGAAAGTGTTTGATGTTTCGTGATGATTCGGGATTGAACCGAAAATGTGTTTAGTTTTTTTTTATAAATATTCTGTCGGGACGAGCAAGTTCTACGTGACCCTACGCTCGACACTCGACAATCAGTGTTTAATCTCAATACCTCGCAATTACACTGGCTTTAATGGTCTACGCAACAATGCCTGCACATTTTTGCGCAATGAACGAAATGTCGTTTTGAACATTGACTCTGCTAAGTATTTACTAGAGGTAATTTTTATTATAAGTTTTGCTCGCTATTTGGGTTTTTCTGCTCAGTATCAGCCCGGAGTCTGGAATTTGTGCCCGATATGGCGATAGGCTCGCCCCCTATCACATCATGGGACGGAACATACTTGGCGAAAAGTGGGTGCCCTAGTTGCGCCTCTGCATACCCCTTCGGGGATAAATGCGTGATGTTATGTATGTAAGTTTTGCTCGCGGCTTCGCCTGTGGGAAGAGCCTTTAAAAAAACCAGAAAAAGTACAGCTATTTATGCGCCACCTGTACGACGCTAGCGCTATTTAAAATATTTCCAATGGAAGCAAATTACCGTGATAAAAAATAGACTATGTGTTAATCCACGACATGATCTATGTATGTGCCAAATTACGTCCCAATCCGTTCAGCTGTTTCTGCATTTACTTCTAACAAACATCTTATCCAAACCTTTTCAGAAGCTTGCAAATTTATAATATTAGAAAGAAGTAAGACTAAGATTTTCAAAGGGGTTGTATGAAAGTGCGCGTTTGCCTAGTTGGAAATGTAGTAGACTGCAGAGACGACCGTTTGCAGGTTCGAAATCCGACACACAACTCTGACTTGTGGAAGTAACGTGTACATTTTTTATTAATTATCGCTTAAACGGTGAAGGACAACACCTTGAGAAAACCTACATACCTGAAAATTCTCTATAACGAATTTCACAAGTACCGGAACTGTCAACCCACAAAGTCCCAGCGTGATGGACTCTCTCCGCTAAAGAGGAGGCCCGTACCCAGCAGTGGGACAGTATAAAATACAGGGCTAGTATTATATACTATAAAGAAGATATTATACTGTGCTTAAGCTTAAACCAACTTCCTCGGCAATTAACTGAATATTTGAATTTTCTAAAAAAGTTTAACGCATTAGGTAAAATCTTAACAAATAATAATTTCGCTTTATTAATCTCAGCATCAGATTATTAAATTATTTATTAGATACTTAAAATCTCGGAGTTAACACCCACGCGCCAACTAGACCAGTTCTTTGTTACTCCTGACAAAACAATTACCCATTAATTAATTATCTTTATATTCGATCTTATATTGAAAACCAATATTTAATTTAATTCTGAATGAACTTGTTTGGCGTTAACTCGCATGGTTACTAACTCGTAGTTGGAAGCTTAAAAATGTTCAATCTTTTGTACATTCTCACTCTAATAAAAAAACAATAATAAATAATGACGCTATAGCTTCCTATGAAGCAAGTAAAGAAATAAGTGTACCCAAATTGTGTAATTCGTTTCCGCCCCATGATGTGATATCACATCTATGAGTAACAAATTCCAAGCAACTTATGTGCATTTTAAGATCGAAAATCATTTTTTTTACCGCACCGTTATCACCTTATAACAATTACGTAACTTGTACTTTATTAACAGGGGAATAAAATATATTATTCTTATTCAATTTATTCTATAAACCGTCGCATGGTCTTCCTGCCTTCATTCAACAAAACGTTTTAAACATGTCGCATTTTAGGGCGAGTTTTACGACACGTCTGATTATTGTTGGTGATTTGCTTGCCACCCTCGGTGACCCGTGGGGCTTCATGGTATAAGCCAGTGTTCTAAAAGTTACGTCTAAGATATTCAGAAGTTTTAATCATTAATAAAATGATTAGGTAAACTACTGAATAACATTTATGTGAGTAGCAAAATATTTGTTTTGACGTCAACCTTCTAAAATGGCTTCATATTTTAACCGTAACTCATATTTACTGTTCTCATTATCGTATTATCGCTAATAAAATCTCGTATAAAATTCTTATATCATTAAAAGATATCTATTTACTTGGTGTTCATGATATTTATAGACCAAAGATTTCACGCTTGAACAATTCAAAAACATACATAAAAATACGAGACAATATAAAACTGTCGGTGTGTCCGTACGCCTCTGTGAACATGTCTACCCGTGTCATGAACACTATGCCGCTATTTACCATTTGTACACAAAAATACGTGCTATAATGCTCTTACTTAAACACCTATGAAAAACTATTAGTTTGGAGTCTACATTTTCTGTAATGCGAAGTTTAAAAACCAACTACGCTGTTCTTTGTTTTTGTTCTCGGTGACACTCATCACGCATTTATCCCCAAAAGGGTAGGCAGCTACAACCAGAGCATCTATCTTCACTTATGTCTCTGCATAACCCTTAACAATAACACCACCTCTGTATTACATACTGCCCAATGCTGAGCACAGGTCTCCTCTACTACTGCGGATTTAGGCCTTAGTTCATCACGCCGGCCTACTGCAGATTACACCTTGCTCTATATATTATCCTTAGAAATGCCGTTTAAGTAATAAAACCCTGTTTTTCAATAGCGTTTCCGTATTATTGTCTAACAGGGATGAGCCTATCATGTCATCAGGCTTCAATCCCTCCTCACAATAATTTCACGCATTAAAAATTGGGCCCAATGAGCGCAGAATGTTACTTATTCGAAACTCAACTGAATACTAGAAGTTAAAAAATTAGCAATGATTAATTAAATTATTGTTCATCTATTTAAATCGTAAATTGTTTAAAGAATTAAATAAAAAAACACATTTAAGAGTACAGAGGTTTTTGTCAAATTCACTCTAAGTGAAGATAACCGTCTTTTATATTATATGACTCATAAGTAAAACGAGGTCAGAACTACTTTTCCTTATTTATATAGATTTGAAAATAAACATGGCTGTCGTTTTCAGTCACACTACTAAACGCTCTTAAAATACTTTGAAATAAAACATTTAAAAAATATATTATCCTTCATACGTATTACAATTCATTATTCTTATGGTATGTATATTTAAACAGCAATGAAACGTCCGCCGGCAAGCCGAATAACAATCTAACACCGCTTTGATCATAATGCTTAGAGAATCAACAAGGAATTTGATTATTATTTTATTATCGGGGGATGGCGTTTAAATACTTAAAAGAAACATGTTCAAATGCGCATAAGATTTAATACTCAGGTATATTTTGTTAAAATCACAGATATAAGTAGATGCATTCTCAAATCAGAACAAAGGACATTACAATCTTACTATAAAATAAATGCTTAACATATTTAAATATTTTCTGAACTCTAAAAACAAGAAAATTTATAAGAATACCATTACTTCAATATTAATAAATTTATAAAAAACAACTGTAAATTTGCAAAATATTCACAAAACCACTAATTTACATAATAATTTGAAGACACAATTAATAACTTAACATAATTATAATAATAATTATTATTTAACAGGTTCTCAAAGTGATCCAACCAATCTCTTTAAACAAAAAGATGTTACACTATTTCTTCAACTTTTGGGGGAACAAATGGAAATGCGGACTTCGTAGGTGAGATCCGCGAGGGGTGGGTGCGGCGCGGCGCGGGCGGGAGGGGGCGAGCCACTGCGGGGGAATAATCGATACCCCCATAGAACCATAAGTAGGGTGGACATACATAGTGGATTATAACTTCTTTTGGCGCCAAAATGAGATTAGAATATTATTATCAGTATTTAAAGATTTAATACTGGATAGTTATTACCGAAATAAGTTTTTACGCTATTATGGAACCTACTCCGATTTTTTTCTTTTGACAAATAATTTTTACTTCACAATGTAATTCGGGGAATTAGATATATTGTATTATATTGTAGAGAATAACCATTTGTTATTTTCAACAATTAAATTATAACTTACATGAACGTCAAACAAACAAAATATTATTTTTTAATATCTACATAAACCATAGACTATCAGTTACATTTATAGATTTAGAAATCAATAATATATTTTTAAAAAGTTTTCTTAATTTGAAAATATATTCCAAACTGTTCCAATTTCAAAAACACGTTACCTATCTAAACACATCGGATACATTTTCAAATTACGTTGTCACCCGATTGGGCCATAACTAATACGATCCTAAATAGTTCCTCCTTGTCCCCTATACAATGATGCACGCCGATGCATTGGAGTTTACTAACCTCTGTAAGAAAGCGAATCGCACGGTGTTTTCAGATTTTATTCTCGAATTTTTTTTTTTGTCGGAGAGGTTGTACAATTGCAATTTAAACAGATTAAAATATATAGATGGTGCAAAATCAGAACTATTAAGTAAATATTACAATATTTTTATTTGTTATTTAAAATGCTCGCGAATCTGCCACCTTATCAGAAAAGTAGTCTAGGGTACTGAAGGATAATGTAGAGACCTAATAGCATTATTTTTTCAGAATAGGGCGTTGAAACAATAAACAAAAATTCTAAATATTTTTAATGTGCAACTTAGATGTGATAGTAACAAACTAAAAGTTATAAATAAGTACATAATATAAACACAGCTGCTTTAATATCAGATAATTTTACAGGCTTTTAATGAAGACGTGCTATATTTAAAAAACAAAAAAAGAAAAATATTATTAATTCTAAAGACTGGCCAGTAACGTTCTAAAATCAAATCTATAAAACCTAAGCTAAGATCACACAATAAAGACGAGTTACTTGAAAAGAACTTGTTTGAGCGAGCTGGGAGCCGCGCGTGGTGCGGCAAGACGCCGAGTTTTGTTCCACTCACTTTTGTTGAGTATTATTAATTGCCGCGCAAACTTCTCTGTAAAGCGTCACATCAAGAAACAATACTATATTGTGTTATGGACCTTATTTAGCTCGCTACAAGTTTTGTAATCCTATTAGATATTAAGTGTTTGATCAGGACGAAAGAAAAATAACAGACATGCATTTATGCGTTTATATGGCCGTAAATTCTAATTTCTATAAATCTATACATTAATATGTAAAGAGAAAACGTTGTACCCCTCATTAAGTATGTACATTACAGGTTCTCCCAATGCGGGTGCCACTGTCATGTTTATTTTTATTAGCGTAAGATTATAATTAAGTAATTAATTTAATTAGATTACACAAATTACGCGTGCGAAAGAGTTTAAGATTTAGCATAATTAAAGTTCTTATAGAGTTCATAAAAATAAAATGTATGTATAATGTGTTACAAATATATTACATTCGGATTTAGGCCACTGGATAGATAGATAGATCACTAGTTATTATTAACTTGTACAATAACTACTATTTAGAGTAATCTTTTCATCATTTTTTTTTTTGATCTTGTTCCCCATAAAATGGAAACTGCGCGTGATGTATAATTCCGTTTCCTTTGTTATTCCACGACAAAAATATATGTCTCTTTTAAATCAAAGCATACAACAATAAATTAATACACAAATGCAAATTTATTTTGTAACATCTAATAAAAATTGTTGACGGTTTCTAGATTTTTTATTGTTTAGATTACAAATAGTGCTTATAACACAAGAGGTAAATACTTACGTAAGTATATCAGACGAGGATCACCAACTTATATAGTATTTGTTTGGGAATTATATTCAAAAGGCCTAGCCATGCGCGTAACCAGTTTTTAGTACCGGGATGGTTAGAAAAATCAACGAAAATACGCATTTAATGGCATCCCATCATTTAACAAAATAACAGAAGATTGCCAGTCGTAGTCTAAAACCAATCAATTGTTAGAAGAAACTTTATTTCGAGGGAGGGGAATGAACCCTTAAAATAACCACCCTAGCCACGCCCATACCTGATTTCACAATATTTTTACACGTTTATAAATGTTCACTCTTTTATTTAAGAACTTAGACCAATTTAATCAAAAGGATAATTCGTAATACATATGTACTAGTTATTACTTATTGCCTACATTGACGGTACATATACGTATGACGATCTTGTCTCAGAGCTCTTTTTACGCTGGTCGCCGAGTTCTCACTAAATTAGCAGTATTGTTCAGTCCAACCGCCTTACGATTTATTTACAGCGTTCATTATCGCGAACTTGCTTGATATTGTTGTTTTAATAAAGTTGAGACGAGAGCCGGTACTAGATACAGCCCATTAAGTTTTACGCGGACGTATGTTAACCCTACCTTGGGTAGAACCTCAGGGGAATGTTTTGGAACTGTGACGAATAACCATAGTTAAAATTAAGAAAATGGTCTCTAAACTCTAAAGAAATTAAGGTTTTATCTAGCTTTAGGCTCCGCCCGCGTGGACATTTCGGGGATAAATATTTTCCCAGGAAAAAAATAGTCTATACTCAGGAGTAATGTAGCTTCCTGTTAATAAATAAAACGGTTTGGTAGTTCCTGAGATTAGTACGTTTAAACAAACTCTTCAACTTTATAACATTAGTATAGATTTGATTCGGGTCTGCCTGTGTCAAATCCTACTGGAATATATTATTGCCGGGATTTAAATGTACCAATGTGATGATATCTATTCTTACTACGACTACAATTTTTGAAGTAACAAAATAAAAACCTCTCTCCAGAAAGATAATTAATTTTTCACTCATCTCTCATCAAAGTAAAGTTGATAAAAGCATTCTATAAATAAAATCCAATATTTACGATGTTTTTGAACTAAAATCCCTGGCCTTTGATAGCTTTCAAGTTATTCGAACAATTAGTAATTGCTCATACACCTTTCTACCGACTTGTGAGACTAGTATGCCTGGTGGTCCCACACCTGCTCAACATCACCACTAGTATTTTAATGCGATAAATTTTACTCGCTATTCTGTGACAATTATGTTTGTATCATACTACGCAATCGTTATTGCTATATATACTATATTTTTCAAATCAGAACAACAGTCATTGGACACTATTTGGGGACCGACATTGAAGAAGAGGTATAATATCGACGCTTGTAAGGCATTCATATCCAAACGATCAGTAAACTGCTGAGTAAAGTGATTTAAACATTGAAATTAAACTAATTTTCCGGATTCTATCGCGGTTTTTTTGTTTTTTATTTTTCTCCCGACGTTTCGAAGACTTTGCAGCCTTCATGGTCACGGGGGGGACTGAGGTGTTGTTCATCCGAAAAGTCAAAGTTACAAGTAAGTAGTAAAGTGATTTAAAGTTTTAATCTTAATAAGAAAATTCATGACATTTAAACTATTTGCTTTTTAAAAATAAAGTCTAACCCTCTTTTTCATAGACGTTATTTATCTAAGGACGGAGCATTGCTGTGATAACAAGACTGTTTCTAAGCTTTGTTTATCTGACAGATTGCTTTGTTCAGCAATTATCCAATCACAACGGCCCTATCTCTACGCACTGCGAAGGCTGCCATGCGGTCAGCGCTGCAAAACAGACTTGTTGTCACAGCAATGCTCCGTCCTTAGATAAATAACGTCTATTAATAAGGGGGTGATACTGATAAAAATATTAGAGACGCAAAACCTTGTTAAAACGACGCAGAAAAGTTTGGTAATTACAAATACATATATACATAATTAATTTTCTGTATGTTTGCCTTACAGGCGTCGATATGGTATACCAGAATAAAGACACATCATGCATTTATTCCGAAAGCGGTACGCAAAGGTGCAACCAGAGCACCAAATTTTCATCTTGATTCTGTCCCGTGATGTGATAGGGACCGAGCGTATCGCGATATCGGTTACTATTAGACTATGGACACTGAGCAGAAAGATCCAATATAACATTGATCGACTCGAAGTTCGAATTCGGGACCGCGAAGCGGTATATCGCGGACGCAAAACAATTATGCTACTAAGGCAGTCGAGTAGACTGCCGTGCTAAGCGCAAACACAGTATGTCAGGGAAACCTTATTTCGGGATTATCGAAGTTTTGTAAATATAGTTTTATAGTTTTGTATGCAAATCTGAAATAGAGAAACTCTCCAATGGTTTTTTTTAACAATTTCTAAACATTATTATTATAACATTATAACATTAGATTATATTATTTAGGTAAGTTCATTGGATGGGTATTTCTTTAAGCTATCTGATGACATAAAAATCAAGATTTTGATATTTTTTTAGATACCGCTTTTGAGCTTAGCACGGCAGTATGGTATCGTAAGGTGTACCACTTAATTACCTTATTTATTATTCATCCCATTTTGGTAGGTTATTGCGTACATTTGCGTATAAGGCTATCTGGTAAATATAGTTAAAATAAATCTGTTGACCCTCCCCAATAAGATACTTAGCAAACAAATTAAATTTCCCCGAGGATCTTCAGACCTGAAGCTCCAAACAAAATGTTAAAAGCAATGCTATGTTCAAAACTCTAGGGAAAGCCGCATCAATAGTTGACAATTTTCTATTCCGTGTCGAATATTGATATTTTTTTGACTCATTTGCTATCAAGTAGTCGTATTACGGTTTTATACAATAATAATTACTAAGCATTCCGCGCGGTAACATCAAAATTCTCACTATGACGTAGGGACTTGTAATTCGTTCTGATTGGTGTTGCTAAGGCCTGTGGGTAGTCGAGGAGCTTACCATGAGGAGAACGGCTTAGTCGTCTCCTAAAAACAATATGCCACATCTAACCAATACAGAATTCGATATAGTATGTCCACAGATTTGCAATCTTTCTTAGTGATTTGGATACTGGTAATTTATAAAAGTTTATTTTAAGTTTTGTACAGTTTTTTTACAGCTCTTTAATTATTAATAGCTTTCACTCGTAGCTTCGCCCGCGTGATAATAGTTTTTCCGGGATAAAGAATAGCCTTGCTAGAGTCTCATACTATCTCTGTACCAAATTTCATCGTAATCGTTTGGTAGTTTTTGAGTTTATCGCGTCTAGGAAGACGCGGCGGGAGACTTTGTTTTATAATATATAAGGATATGCCTATAAACACACTATAAATATTATAAGTACCACGCTATATACTTTAAACAATACAATATCTAGAATATTTGGTGGTTAATTCTAAACTAAAGTTTAAAAGCCGCCGAGTATAATTAGCCGATTTTAATACAAAGAAACCGTATCATTTCGATCGAACAATGCTTCTGTCCATTGACCCGATTAAAAGGTTAATTAATCAGAATTAAACATTAAACAATAAATCTTGCTGCGGGGAATCGTTTTGGTTTTGTGACTTTTATGATTTATTTTTTTTTCTAAGGAACTGGAGTAAGAAGACGACTATGTAGCCTGGTAAAGACTAAACGTCACTCTAATAGTTACATAAACAGTAGAGACCTAAGATGTTTTATTACATAGATAAGTTATCCGAGCTCAATACTGGCAAGACGAAAGCAAGGTAATTGCCCGACATTCACTTAGTCAACCCCCAACCACTGTCGCGGCTGCTCGAGTTACTAACTTTTTGTATTTTTATAAATACAATGCCTTCCTGTGTTTTTAGACGATGTACAAATTATACTCCAACTGTGAATGAAAAAAACGTTTCATTTCATACGTTAGTAATAAGTCTACACTATGTAACTTATGTTTTAACTAATAAATGCATTTTATTCGACTGTCATGGCGATGGGGCGGTCGACACTCGGGTCCACTCGGGTCCACTCGGGCCCATTCGGGCTCACACGGGCCGTATCAATGCGAGCCGCTAGGGCTGTGACTATAGTAAACACTGCGTTGTTTTATGTGCAATTTTGTTAGCCTATGACGCATCTATTTGTAAAACGTTATTGGTAGAGACGTGGCTTTTCAAGTAGAGCAGTTGAAATTTTCAAAAAGGGAACCCGACACAAAATAATATGAATACTAATATTAGTATTCATATCATTCTAATGATAATTAGATTCTACGGAAATTCTACATACAGGGAAGCCGACTGGAATCGGTTTATATGGACCCTTCGCTACTGCAGTAGAGTTACATCCAGAACTCTCAACTACTGTCATACCCAAGACTCAAGAGCCTAGACGCAAATCATACCATATACATACCTGCATAATCATGTACATACCTGCTTGAATGTTTATGTTAACCCCAAAAAACACTAAACAATCTTACTCCTACTAATATCATAAATGCAGAGGTATGTGAAAATGTTTTATCCCGGTCATTTACTCTCAAGGGAAATAAGGTTATAATTTACTAGTGGTAGGTCTCTCATATGTGAGAATCCGCCTGGGTAGGTACCACCGATATGTCTTTTTCTGCCGCCAAGCAACATTCTGTAGTTACTGTTATGTTCCGGTTTGAAGGACATTGTAGCAAGTGTAACTACTGGACATAATAAAACAACATCTTATATCTTAGTATGGCGAGCGCAGTGGTATACCAAACTATACTTTATAATTCAAGGTGTTGGATGGTGTTTCTACAGTTTATGAGCGGTCGTATCGGTTACCATCAGGCGAACGACAAGTTCGTCTCGTCATTCAAGGCAATAAAAAAAAGCAAAAAAAAGTAAGGGATGTTTTTAATCTGATTTTTTCAAATAGATGGCGCTGGCATCGTAATATGTTTTAATGTCTTTTGTAGCGGAATAGGTTTTCCACGCGGATGAATCGGGAGTAACAGTTACCTATATAATAAATCGTAATTTGGAATAGTATTTTTTTTAATACAGTAATATCCAACCGATGTGTTAGAGCGACCGGCATACAATGTTGTTTGACTTTTTTACCACCGCTAACGAATCAGAGTATCATACGCACTCAAGTTGTAACTAAATTTTAAAGAAAAAGTATAAAAAATTCAATTACTTTTTGCTAGGAGTTTGAACAAAACCCCACGAGAGTACTGAAAACAAATGTAGAGCGGTTTAGTTTACTGTTGATTTAGTCAAACATGTGCGGGTCCAACAATATAATGTAACCAAGTCAAAATTACCCTTTTCTATAATATTTTTTGGTTACAACACCGGAAAGTTTTCTCTGAAAATACTGGTTAAGTTATAGTTATTGTATTCATATACAGAAATATCTATTTAGCACTTTTTCATTTACAATATTAATATAATACTCTGAACACACTGAACAATACTATTACCCACGGAATGTAGTCTAAACTTCTGTAACGGTACCACAAACAACTTTCAGTCAACAAACTCTAACGCCTATATCACAACCCTTAATCCCTTGTAATAAAGCTCATTACTTAACCATTTCATAATAAATTAACTTTCAGAACTGCAAGCGTAACTTTGTCGGTAACCCTGTTAAAACCAGTATAATTTGACCCATCCCATATTCTTGTACAAAAGAGGTTAAGGTTGATTGAAGGGTCTGAGTATGACGGACGGTGAATCTACGCGGTGGCCACTGATGGCATGAGTCACAACACTATCTTACATTCTTGGGCCATATCCGTTTTTAAGTTTTTTTATTGCGTTTAGAGTTTGAACTTGTGTTGAAGCGTGTAATCGGTCAATGTATGCATCCTTTTGACGGTTTTAACGGTTCCAAGTAAACAATGTCCTAATACCCGAAATTAACATATTAAGAAGTAGCTTATGAGTATTTAATACATCAAATGTTGTACTAATACTATACATATAATTACAATAATGTTTATATAACCATATATGAATAACAAATCATATTACACAAGAAACGTACAAACTATATATTAAACACGAACATAAATAAACAGAAGCTCTGCTAATATATACCTTATGTTAATCCGTTTAGAATTACGATTTATTTTTCTCAATATCATAACACTTGCAAATTTACTACAAATTCTGGCTTGACGTAATTGATATACGGATAAATATTGTAAAGCAAAAGCGGTAATGTTTGGGAGTACCAATATGGCGAAATTTTCGCCTATAATCTACAAGATGCCCTAATTAATCAACAAAATATAAATGAATGAATGACTGTCGTGGTTACAGGAACAGATTTGAAGCAAACAGACAAATATGTATTGGTAGAGTTGATCAGCATCGCTCATATATCACATGAGCCACGTGCTTATTACGACTTTCTATAATAAAAACTTAAATATTATTTAGCCTCTCTCTTTTACGGAATTGCTGTTCTGAAAATTAAAATGTTCTCAGAATTTATAGATCATACGCAATACTCAGTAAATATTAAATGAGAATCCTCATGGCACATACCTGCTAAAGAAACTCCTATTAAAACCGATTGTAAATAAAACGTATTTATACTGTTATAAAATATTTCAATCATGCAAATTATAATCATTTAGACAACTACATATTTTTCTACAAAGTATATTTAATTTTATCTACTCACATCTGGTCACTATAAGTCTCTCTTCTTCTTTCCGGTAAATGTTTTACATAATTTTTCTTCTTACTTTCCTACCTGCTTTAATTTCTTTAGACTCAATGTGAAGAAGCAATTAGCTTCGTCGGACTGAACTGCACTTACCATTGGGTGCAGTGCAGTCTCTTATCCGTACGAACAGAGTCGAATAAAATTTAATTGTATATCATATAATACTTAAAATTAGAAGCTAAAATATCCTTTTTAAGGAATTCGTTGAACTATATTCTCAGTAGTAGAAATCTCTCAGTAGTAGAAGCCGAGAGGCTTCCTGAGTAGTAATAAAAGCCTCTCAGTTGTAGAAGTCTGTTAGTAGTAGAAGCCAGTGACAGTAGTGAAGACTCTCAGTGTTAGAATAGTGTTAGTAGGAGAAGCCACTCAGTAGTAGAAGAGGTGCTCATGCTTAATAGTGGGCAGTATATAATGCAAGCTGGTATAATTATTTCTTCAATTATCACTGATATTTTTTTTATAAATGGACAATCCTCAATTTTATTATATCGTCAGTTGTTAAGTTAAAGAAGATTGAGTTCAATAGCAAAGGCACTTTATCTATTTTGGAGAAAAGTACACGAATAATTTATACTGTATGTTAAAGAATATACAACACAAATCTAACAATTGCTCATAGTCATTGTCATCTCACTTCAGGTATTGCTTATTTTATACTTATAACGTTTTATCCTAATTGAATTTCACATATTTAAAAATTATCCACATTTATACTACTTTACCCACCTCCTAGTTCTGGTGACTAGAGAAATATAAATATTATATGGTAAGAAATTCCCCCAAGCTACCCACACCTAAGACCAGTGCCAAACACTACAAAAAACTTAAACTGTCCATAGCTCTCTAACATGAGTCCCGGTACAAAATACACGTGTAGATATCTGATAATTTATTGCATGATATGTGAATTACAACATTATCAAAGCATCTGCATTATCTTAGACTATAGAATAAAGGGCCAAAGCCATTAGTCTCACCGGCCAAAGTATTCAAATACGTTTGAAACTCTACCTACATACTTTTGTGCTCTCTGAAAATATTTGTAACATATCTGTTTAGCACAAGTTACTATACAATTTATTTTGAACAATAAACATATAATATTAAAAAGCGACAATACAGGGAGAAAATTCTATTGACTAAGTTTATATTAAAGTCTACACACACCACGCGTCATCACCAAAGGGGTCCGCCGTGGTACAACCATGGCACCCACTGTCGCCTAGTTTTGTCCCATGATCTGATAGGGAGAAAGGCAGTAGCCATATCGGGTGCAAATTCCAGATTCCAAGCACAATTGAGCTAAAAAAATCCAATGTTACTTTGTCTAACCCAGGAACCTAGGATCTCAGAGCGCTGCCGCATTACAGAGAGGCAGAATAAAAGCGCATTGAGTAGTTTTCCAAGACAAAAGTACCTTATCTTATTTCAGTACTTGGCTCAGTTGTGTACCAAAGTTCTTTCCTCTCTGTCTATCGTTACCTCAATGCTGAGGATCGCGATCCCTGTCACTTGGTCGAGTCTTGGACAGCTGATCCTCAGGCATGACGGTCCTCCGCCAGAAGCACTGCCTCCGAGATAACCAAAGTTCTATTCAATTCAATATACATTTACTTCTAACATATTCCTACACTATATCACATTTATAGTCTTAAAACATCATAACATTGCAAGATAATTTTACGATTCCCTTTGATTTAGTATGCCTTCTCTTGTCAAAGTGGTAAAAAGACGCGAAAGTTCAGAGTTTATCGCACCTTCCCACTTGGCGGCACAAGCGGCCACTCCCGTCGTCCTACTATAGACCTTCATAACCGCATTTACAAATTCACGCACCATTTTTGAAAATTAGTGAAAGATAACAATGTTTTAAAAAGTCATAAATTAGGTAATTAAATTTAATATTTTGTAGTGTTTTAGATATCATTGCATAATAGTTTCACCAATCAATATCTGACTACAAATTTAGTTAATGAATACCTAAGAATATATCCCTAATCCATTACCCGTTGTTAATAAAATTAAATTCCACTATTAAAACCTTTTATTCTTCAGTTACTTCAAATGAACACCGTACTTCAACGTTATTTTACGCTACATAGCTCTAATCTAACCAAATGCACGATAGATTACAAATATAAAAGTTATTTGCGCACCAAAATTACGCATACATACAAAAATAACCATTCAACTGTGTATTGAGCAGTTGTAACTCGTAAAGCGAGTAAGATATACGTTTTTCATTAAGAGCGAAAGAGACGTCAATAGTTTTCTAGGCTTACTTTCACCGCGGGTAGTAACCAAAACGCAACACATCATTTAAGGTAAAATCCACTATTCTAAATCCATTCGAAAAAGGTTTTGTTGTTAACTTAATGACAGATGAAAATTAAATATAAAACAAATTAATTAAAAAACTAATACTTTGTTACTAAATCAATTTGTTACCGAGATATCCGATCACGTTAAAATGTCAAAGCAATCAACGAACCATAAAACATCGCATGTTATTAAATTATACATATAAATTCACAACTAATATTAACATTTCAAGTGCGAACAATCATAGCTAACAGGTGGTGGGTTTTAAACGCTTTTAAAACAAACGATTACTTATCAAAACAATCCGAGTTTGTTGTAATCAAATGTATTTTTTGTTACACTTCATTGTGTACTTTAAAACTTATGCAATAAGGTTTATATTCCACCAGTAATGTTTTAGTAGTAAAATAAGAGAAGCCCTATTGTTGCTTACGAAAAGATGTAATCTCTTATTTTATTATTACCTGAGTGGAAAGGGGCATACGAGGGTACATTGGCAGACAATTTTCAACTCTATCACAATAAAGTTAAAGCACATATTCGAATATAATAGTTTAATTGATAAAGGTTAGCTTTGGAATACTTTGTAAAGGGACGAGAGTGTGTGTTACTGGACACAGTATGTTAATGGTTTTCTAATGTTTTATCAATATAATACTAAAGAGAATGAACTTGTTCTGCAATAATAGTTGATACGTGTCATAGTTTTTATTTTATTTTTTTATTTTACATTTTAATATAGTTGAGCCACAGTACAGACACATCCCAAGGTAGTCCAACAAAGTCCACAGGTGTCTCACAGTCACAAACCCTAATACGTATTAGAGACAGCTTGTTGTTGCGTTTTGTGTGCCGAGAGAGATTTCCGGAAGCCCAAATACTCGCTTCCCAATCCGCATTTTTTTATACGTGTATGATAACATTGCACCCAATGGTAAGTGTAATGGGGTCGAATAGAATGCCGACTGATGATAGATTACCCCTCGGCAGTCAACATAATTATGCCGGCCTGTTGGAACCGAATATACACAGGCTGATCCCGGAACGCGACACACTTACGTGGGCCAATATGGCGGGTTTTAACACCTTTTGTATATTCTACTACCTGCATTCATTCCCTATACGGTTGGCAGTGCATACACGACTTGTGTTATTATAGCTGTTCATTAGTGATAAAATTACGAATTATACTATAAATAAAATGCATATATAAAAGAGTAAATTCTTCTACTCTCATAAGTTACTCCTTATTGCTCTCAGCTTTATTCGCTTGGAAAGCCTTTTCCGCTACAAAAGTCTCTAAACGCATTTATAGTGCCATCTATACGACGCCAGCATCAACTATAAAAAAAATCAGTTTAAAAATTCCATTATGTTCAATGGTAGCAAATTACCGGGGAAAAAAGTTGTGTTAATCCGGGGCATGATCTATCCGCATGTCAAATTTCATACAAATCCGTTTAGCTATTTCTGCATTTACTTCTTACAAACATCAAAGGCATTTTCACAAATTTTCGCATTTATAATATTAAGAAGATAAAGAAGATAAGATGAAAGTTGAAGAAGATAACTTAATTTAATAATGCAATATCTTATACAGGCGAAGGGGACAGGTATAGTATATGTTTTTCAATAGATAAGAGGGAGATATCAATAGTTTCCTCTCCCAGCTGTCGCCAAACAAGTCGGCACAAGGTAAGTAACACATTTTTTGGAGCGTGAGGACATAACTATTATTATATAAGATTTATTTTGCTATACCAGTTACAGATATTTATTGTCTAAATAACAAAACGATTTATAAAATGATTAGTTAACCAATTTATAACTAACATACATTACCATTTATTATATAAAATAAATAAATGTTTGCCCACGTTCATAATGTACATTACAATTTAAATAAATAAACTAGAAGCTACAAATAGTGACTTATAAATCAGAAGAAGTTATAACTTTTTCATTTCACCGACATTATGTCCAATCTCGTAGAGCCAACGATAAGCCGGCCAATTTAATCGATGAACAGCATAGTGAGCGACCGCAAAGCCCCGGAGTGTAATTTGCTAAGCATGACGATAAAAAATGTACTTGTGCCCTAAACTACCTCACGGGGGCCATAAAACGCGACGCGTGGGTGGCTAGCGCAAATATCAAAGGTTCAACACTATGACATTCATAGTTCGCGAGTGGGACGGAGTTGTTCCTGCAGGTCATTTTAAATGACATGGTTTACAAAACTTTAATATTTAAAACGGGCGATGTTAGAGGCTGGCTGTATATTTTATTGCCTTTGCTAATGTTATGTTTTTGTTTTTTAATTATTTGATTGTGGAATTTGTAAAATAAAAGCAGTGCTCATGAATTTTAATTCATATAGTTCATAAAATACAATCACAAAGCTATTTCTTTTTACCTTATTTAATATGACAAAACTAAAATGAGCTAATATTTTCTTGTAACATATTTTACGTCACGTAATTAATAACTTCAATAATTTAACGTCTGTAATTATCAACAAAACATTAAGCCACGTCATTAAGGTGGTAGCTCAAGGTCCATTTTCATACATTTTGTTTCGGCTTTAATCTGGGTAACTAAACAAGTATTGGCAAGTAAAGAATTTAAATTCACGTCTAGTTAGTGATTAGTTCTCGCAGTTGAAGAAAAATGTAAAAATAATTAATAATCATGGATATTTCTGCCTTTAAAATTTCGTCATATTAAATTTTAAAGGCCGAAATATCCATGATCCAACTAACTTTCTTGCCGAAAAGATAACCTTGAGCTACCACCTTAAGTCTTTTAATGTTGTTGTTTCTAACAAAAGTCCATACAATAACGGTAGAGCGCTCCCCTTCCTTCCCACTTAAACTAAAATGCTTTGTCTTGTTTTACAACAAACACTTTAAATGCGTTGATGAATCAATTATTTTATTAAATGGTTCTTCATAATAATAACTTCAAATAGATAGTGTCTATGTACTTATAGATCAATATTCTGAATAGTAGAGTTCCTTTTTGTGAAAAAGTTGCATACATGCATCGTAACACTTACTCTGTGCCAAATAAACCACCTGTATGATTATGTTAAACGGTTACTAAGATATCACAATATGATCTTTATTCACAATTACAAAGCAATAATATTAAATGCTAATTGTATTACGGTCGCAGTCTCTCTACTAAAACAATTAGGGCAACCAGCGCCATCTGTTATCGAATAGTGTAATCGTTCTCAACATAAAACAAGTTAATAGTCCTTGCTTTAATTTTTTATTTTTACATGAAAATCCAATGTTTTTTATTACAGTTTAATTATTAAATGCAAATATTATCTAAATTATATTACTAGGTAAATGTCTTAACCAAAAAAAAAATACAAAGCTATAAATAATATCTGATTTAGATACTCTTATGTAAAATCTAGTAGTCTAATATTTTATTGTGATTTTTATTAGGAGTCTCGACGGCTTCCGAAGTATCGACTCGTGTAATGGGCGGGTTCCGTCGCATGACATCATGGCGATGACTAACGTTGCACTGCGTCGGTACAGCAGTAAGCAGAAATTATAAAATATTATTTGTTTGTACTCATACTTTTCCACGTACATTTTAATAGATAGTCAAGGTTTTCGGTATGAGTATTGTAAACATAATAGTTTGAGTGCATGATAATATGTAAGTATTAAATTTAATATTCCGTAAGACTGTTCGTTTTTACATAACTACGTAGTTCTTAATTTCAATTTCTAAATGTATTATTGTATTTCTTGCTTTTATCTCTCACAATTTCCCATCTTAATATGTGTTTTATTCATTATACTTGTAAAACTAAAAACAATTACTATATTTTTACCTCGGACGCAAAAAGATTATAAGTCAAATCTCTTCTTTGTTCTAAACGATAAATACAAACCTAAAATCACGATAAAAATTAACCAAATTCCAAAACAATAATCTAGATTTATCACACAAAATTTGGAACGAGTTCACAACCAATAACCGACAAATTAGTTAACCCAAAACCATCGCAACCTGTTTCCACGTATTCTGTACTCCACTCGATCGCGGGCGGGGTCGGTCGACCGATCGGCCAACCGGTCGACCGATCAGTCGCTGGCTCATTTTCTTCAGTATAACAAGAAGTACGTGTGTCGAGCAATGTCGTCCGTAGCCGGGAAATATGTTGAACACTGTGTACAAATGTGTTATCTCTGTTACAGGGAAACAGCTTGTGAAATTATTTAAGACTGTAATCATCTCGTATCGCGCTGTTTTCTTAGGATATAAAAGGTGGGACTTAGGTTTTGTACTTTTAGTTTTAGGAACATTTGGGTAAAACGCTTTGAGCGGTTGAAGGATTAGGAACACTCCGTAAAGACGGAGAAGCTGTAAAAGATTTCCCGTAAAAGATAATGTAGCAGTTAGCGATACAGAAATTATCATGTCTTGATAGAAATGAATCGAAGTCAAGTGTGGAAAAAACCTAGACGAAGCCAACTAAATTTGAGTGAGAGATCAAAAGAAACTACAATGTCTAGTAGTCATCATTTATAACAAACATTTCGAAGCACGATTGATTTCAGAACTTAATTTATAACCGATGAAACTTTTTTACATTACAACAAAACCTTTTGCGCTAAGTATAGACCCACCGGGAACTCGAACCAGCAACTTAACGGTTCGCAATTGATGTCCTCGGGGCTAGATTAATGAGAGGGATTGATGCTGGCTATATTTACCAGTGAGTTACGCGGTAAAATTAAATTTGCGCGATATTACGCTACAGAAGATGAAGTATGACCTTCAACTAATTACTGCGTGGACGGTGGGTAATTTGAAGGTCACGGGGCACCTTAGCCAGTTAAAATAGTCAAATATCCACAATCTATATCAAACAAAGCAGTAGCGCCCGTGGTAAGTCTAAATTAATTATTCATATAACCAGGACTATCACAAAACCGTGTATCGAGCTCTCGCAAACGAATAAGATAGGTATTCATTAAGGTTCTCATAATATGCCAAGCCTAGCCAAGTTTAAATACTAAATTAAATGTTTGATTATTGTGAATGATTAGCCATATCTTGAAGAAATTGTAGACAAGTTCTCATTGTCTTAATCTTTATCAATTGACTTAGACCTACAGTGCAGAAGATTGGATTTGTGTAAATAACCTTTTCAATATAAGATACGTACTTGGACTGGGATTAACGAATATTTTTAATAATAATATTTCTATACTTAGAGAAAATAACTTAAAAAACGTATTTTACGAAATAAACTGAAGCAGAATTAACCGACAACTCTAAGCTCAATGTATTAATAAATAAGCAACCATCACGGGATTAGAACATAAAAGTTTGCAAATTATTGAAGAAATTCCGTTTTAAGATGCCATTGTTTCGTGAGAACCGCACTTTCGTACAAAATGGGCATTCCTTTTTATACGTGCCACAAAGAACGACATTTCTTAACAAATATAGGAGAACCTCTCTCGGTAATGTATTTTAGTACTTAAGTGCCGTATTCTTTCATGCTTGCTTAGCATAACACAATGTCTTTTATGAGATTATTAGAAATCATATTGTTTCCAATTTTCATTACATTTTATGGTAATACTTGATTTTTTTTAATGAACTTGATGCAATGTATGTTTGCGAGTTAAACATTAGTCGTATAATTTTATTATTATGATTAATAATCATGTTGATTTTTGTAAGGTTTCAGTTTAGCGAAACAATTATTTAAATTACTTTCGTAACAGTGATTATTTCTTTTAGGACGCTTAGTATTTCTGAATCAGTGTAACTATGCTATATTGGTCTTTGAAATATTAATGTTCTTTGTTACACATATAAAATGGCGGACATTTTGAATTAACGACGGATTTTCGCGATCGTCACAGCTAGAAGACAGCATAATTTGCACATATTGGCGTAAAATTGGGTGCTTGCTTTCCCAAGACGTTATGAATAAATAGTCCGCGGTGTCTTCCACACTAGTCTTATTTTCATAATATCGAAAGCCACGGCCGGGCTAGCCTAGTTTTGCATTTTAATAGTAAACGAGCTCAGAGCTCACGTTTGACCGCATCTCGTGTACAACTGCTCGGTCAAAGGTGGTTTGTACTGAGGAAATGTTCAAACATTATGCTACTTTTCGCTGTGGCTTACTCTTGATTTTCCATGTAAATGTAATGAACATTGCTAAGAAGTTGCAGTTTGCTATTAATTCCTGAAATAAAGTTAAACATGTAGTTCTTTTGTCATCTAATTTTTACATGATTAAGTAAATGCCAACAATTAATAAAAATTGCGTCTATTTTACTCTTTATAAGCTTAAGTAGTACAAAACTGTTTAAAACAAATATTATGTTTGTAGTGTAACAAATAAAAAAATGACGTGTTTGTTTAATAATAGATAGGTGAATAACGTTCTTCTATTAAGTTTCCGTATTTGATCACAACATAATAACAACCCTTAGACGAAACAATTACGTAATCCGAAAAAACTCTTAAATCCAAACGCCCATAGACACAAACAGACGATGTGACAAAAACCGGTCGTTACCGATTACGTCCGGTTTTTACACAGGTTTTGCCTCAAATCTATCTCGAGTCTCATTCCGTCAGTGATCGCTCTTGACGTTTACAGGGAACAACACTCCAAACACCCCCTGTGCCGCCTACCCCGCTCCCGCGCCCCCTACACACCCTATAGAAATATTCCTTTACTAAGAACGTCCATTTAAAGCAGAATTTCCTGGCAGTTTTCTGTTCTGCTAAATAAATTAAGCCGTAACGTATTGATAAAGCATTTGCAGATTATCTATGACTGACGTTTAGTAACAATCTTGTAGATATTACAACAGTTTTGTGACTAACATTGAGTTGTGTTGTTATATCATATTCTTTATCTCTTTCTGTCGACTATGCTTATAGAACTAGCTTTTGTTGACCTATAAAACCCCCCCATATTAGTTTTTCTTCAATATCTATAATGTACAAACATCGGCCTGTAACAATTATATTACATATAGAAATAAAAGTAAAGAACAGCTTATGTCTATACATATATTAAAAACTACCTACAGTAAATGGAATTGGGGTGTCAACTTTAAGTTTTGTAAGTGGTATTCGTATTTCTTCGTCTACCTGAAACTACATTTGTGTTAGCCTAACTTCCCATGAGATACGAAGTTGCAGTCACGGGCTAAAGTTATTTTATAATAAATTGTATTAAAAACATTACATAATACATAGGTATACATGTATTTATCAAATATGCATTTCTAATTTCACACTATTACTCAATCGATTGCATGTTGCGGAAAAAATGGAAAATTATATTATTTTAATGAAATAGAGATAAGAGATCAGATCGGATTATAGTAAAAACGTGATCGGTGACGTAGAAAAATGTTTTGAACGAAATTCACACAATTTTAACCGACTGAATTCAATGAACAATGTGAGACTAAAAGCAACGATTTATTATCCTTGTTGATCGCCTCTATAACTTAAATATCTATAAAAAATGTAATAATTTCTTATGTTTACGCGAATGTTAGACATTAAAATAAAACTATTTTACGGTTAATTATTTTTAATTATTATTATTACTTTTAACTTTTCGGATGACCTCAGTGCCCTCGTGACCACGAAGGCTGCAGTCTTCGAAATGTCAGGAGAATAATTTATTATAAAAAACCGCGACAAAGTCCCTAAAATTCATTTCAAATAGAAATTATTTTATTTATTTTTGCCAAAAATAATAGTTGTACCAATAAGTTAATCTTATAATATACTTAATACTATATCCCTAATTGCACTAATTACAGCTTGCAGAGAGAGCTAAACGAGGTAAGACCGGTATTTTAGGATTCATGATCACGGAATAACAAAGATACATAACATCTTATTATAAAATATAGAAATTGGTTTAAACATACACTCCACAGCAAAGAAGGAATATCGGCTCATTGATTTTGTGACCGCGCACTTGATCTGGGAATCGGGTTTGTCCTCGTTCGATCTCCAGGCAAGGTAACCAATAAAGTTTTTGATTCAATACATCTGATATGAAAATGTCTGTAAACCTGTGCCGCCAAGAATATATTGGCGTGACGCTTAAATATAGTAAGTAGTACATACATGCCATATGTAATAGAAAAGATTTGATAAAGTAGTCTATATTTCAAATCGACTGTAACACATTAATTCTTGCCAAATTTCATAATTCTAGCTGAAAAGAGTGTACCTTATGGGAAATGTGTGACATGAACGGTCATATATTTTGACCTAGTTGACTTAAAAGTTTGATTTTTTCGCAGCTAAAAGAAACCATAGGTCCAAGTGTTTCATATAAATTTCGACATGACGCTTCTAAGCATTCCTAAGAAAAAGGGTCTAGACAGACAGACAACAAAAGGATCCTAACCCTTATAGGATCCCATTTCAGGTAGGTACCTACAGAACCCTAAAAACTACCAATCCTTTGCCCATATCAAATCAATAGTCCACAGGTGAGGAATCGTTTGCTGAGACGAGGCTCCCATATTCGATCCCAGAGCACTGACTTTTCAATGTAAGATTTGCCAAGGAAAACAGTAAAAAACCGCGTACTTATATCAGATTTTTAAACATAAGTTAAGGTCGGAGTGGTTATAAATAGGCTATTAGCTTTACATCGTACATCTGTGTGCACAGCAGGGAAAACCTGGCTAATACATATGACCTCGGTCTTGGAGTTCCAGACGACAATGTCACCAACATTGCTAGTACTCTTTTATTCTAACAATAAAATGGCTGTCAGACCCGATGGTACATCAAAATTTACAAATCGATTAATGACAGAATTAGTTTCATTCTATGATCGGCTAAATTATACTAGAATAATACTCAACCGAACGAACATAATATATGGTGGATATTTCTTACGAAAATTGATCGCCGACGTTCGATACTTTTTATGATATAAAAGGCTACGGAGTAGACTCTACACAATATTTCAGCTAAATAATCGCAGCAAAAAGTTGAAAATCTGTATAGTTGATGGCGATAGCGCCGGCTTGTTCTACATTCATCGAGCAAAATACGCTCGGCGTCATAGTAAATGAAGTTGCAATAATTCACCCCCCGGTTACCGGATATGTGCCTTTCGTTGCTCGGATACTAACCGAATACTGTGGAAACTCGAATATATTTTTCGATAATGTTTTTTTCTGTGTTTACTTGTAAGATGGAAATAATTAGTTGAACATAAATATATAATGGAACCTACTTAAATGTCTAATTTCTGTGTCTAAAATTATTTGTAGATACAATTAAATGTCTAGACGGATACAAGAGTGACACCATTAATTCCAATAATCATGTTAGCTGCTTTGAATATTTCTAATTTAATAAAATTCTAATTTAAATAATTCCATCCATCATAGTTTATTTCGAAGACTTGATACCCGTAATATGTTGGCAGAAAAATTAATTGGAGTTTATTTTTTCTTCTGACCATGCGCAGCGTTTTATTCCTTAGTAGGGGCACGCCTAACAACCGATCCGGCGACTGGTTGGTAAACTAGTTGACAGAACGACCAAAGGGAGTTACAGTTGGGAATCAGATAATTTAGACGCTTAACTAATTGTTAAGAAGGGTCTCGATGTTTATAGCTCGCACCCGTTTCATAAAATATCTATATTCTAGATTAAGGAATTTTAAACTAATCGATTGTATACTAAAAAATCATTTTTATAAATTTATGCATTTTGTTATGGGACTGTCCTTTTTCTTAATGTGAAAATATTGACAACGTCGTTGTCACTACCGCTTCACAAATGCAACCGTACAAAAAAAATCGTAAAAGTTCACGAAAACCGAGATGCCGCTCATCAAGTTCTAGCCTGGACTCTAGCATGACTAGCGTGCGATCATCAAGCGTCAGTTCTGCAGGGAGCGATTACACCGCAAACACAAAATCGACAACACAATCAAATAAAACATACAAACGAATTAAAACTGGATTGAAAAGATCAGTACCCGCGGCTATAGTGTTATGGGCGTTCCACAAAATACCATCCAGGGAAGGTTTGACTTCGCGAAGAGTTATAAACTTCTTGAAAAAACATTATAAAATTGCTAGAGACCCAAGGAAAACTGGACTGAAGTTGGGCGCAATGCTGAGATGTGCCGTCGACTTTGGGTTGTTGGAGAAACGTCGGAACAAATACTTTTTAACTCCGGGGAATCGCTAGTTAACATGGTGCTGTGATTAGTGATATGTTTTTTATTTATTTTATTTGCAATAATCAATATGTATTGTTAAATCGTGTTCATTATTATCGCTCTACCTGATTATAATATGCTATGTTTTAAGTAAGAACTCATAAACGATCACTACACTCACTGAGACTAGGGCTTCTTCTAAATCTTCTTCTTCTTTCAATAAAATGGCTGCACCGTTTTATCAGTGATTTTGCCAATGTCGAGTGGGTAGGAGTTTAAGAGACTTTAGGTCATATGGAATCATCATATATCCTATTCGCACTGATGTATTATTGACTAAATTGCGGAGTTTTAAAATGAACCTCGATAGTGCTTAAAATTCACTCCAGTGAGTAGAGCGGGTTGCGACTTGTAACTATTTTATATCATAATCGTGCCTACGCCTTTTAATACCTTCAAATGATATCCCTAACTTGAAGCTTTCTTAATAATAAGCCATTGCCAAATAAAGAAAAAAAAATACAACTTTTATCAGGACAATAACTATTTACGCGCTAGCATTCGACATTCTATAAATCTCCATGCTCTCTCTTTATTCCAAGGTCTTCAACTGGATAGATCTTATACTTGTCTTATATTTTTTGCTGCGGTATCGTGGTCATAATGTATGTTGCAATATTTTACCATCAAAAATATTGTAATACTAATTTGATGTTTGAATTTTAAATTATACACCAATGCATTCAATAATAATATTTTAATATTTCGCTTCACAAACTTGTATTTACACGATTGCTTACTTAAATACATTTTAGTCATCAAACAACAAATAAACCATTAAATATTTAATAGATGTACTTAACTGATGTTATGCTACATACACGTTTTCGAAGCTGACGTATTAAAACTTGGTACGTGGAATGCTTACGTAAAACAATTTCTAAAAATCGAACTATCGAAGTGAAGTTAGCCACATAACAACATGCCGCCATCTTTCAACATGGCAACATTTTTAATCTATAAATATATTTTTCTTAACTATCCCAAAATAGTTATTAAATTCTATATTTCAAAGCCATTACATAGAAGGTATGAAGACCGTTTAATCTAAGCCTGTATTTCAAAAATTTTAACGTTTATTAGTATATCCTCTTGCAGCTCACTTCACACCGATGTACTTAGCGATTACCTGCCGTTGAATTTTAGACCGATCTACTGTGTAATAAGATATAATTTTGTGTAAATATTCAACAGCGGCAACAATACAGTATATACAACGCAATGAACACTGTAATATCATATTTTTGTGCAGTCAAGTTTGGTAAAAATACTGTAACTATATTAATTGTACCAACATTGACAGGAGATAATCACTTAACAATTTTCAATTCGAACACTTGGCGATCAGTTCTCCAACTCAAAAACAAATATGGCAACACTGGAACCTTGTAGACATCAAGGTCCAGCCTTTAAATATCCACATGTTTGTAATACTGTGTCCAACATTGGTTCCAAGGAGCACTTGACTGCACATCTACTAACAACAGGCTAAGTGTAAGAGGGGTGTCTACTCGGGCTGCATTTAGAACAGAAGGTCTTCGTCTCCTTCGTCCAGCAAGTTGGCGCTGTCGCGCAAGTCTTGCCCGGCGGCACGCAGCGCCGCTTTTTTCTGTAATATGAAAAAAAGTAATGATTTATATATGTTGCTTCAATGACAAGAAAGGTTATTATTAACAATAAAGTCAGTTGTTACATAGGACAAGATTACTTATAGGATATTATTAAAGAAAAAAGTATAAAAGGATGTTTATAGATAAATTGCAACGGATCAATCAAGTCCCAAAGTCAATAAAACTCAAACACTGTTGAGAAGATTATATAACTCACCGCCTCTGCTTTGTCCTTGATGATCTTCTTCTTATCCTGGATCTTCTTCAGCCGGTAGAACTCCTCACGCTCGAGCTCATCCAGCTCAGAGATGATGTAGGCCAATGTACGCTCCAGTCGGGGAATGATAACTATAACAAATGTGGGAATTATGTAACATGTAATATAAATAAAAATTGTATGATCATATTTGTTTGTCACAAATCATAATATAAAATATACCACAACCTGAAATATAATATTATATTCAATCTTGTATTTAATATTGAGTCCACATATAATATTTTTTTTGTAAATTTTGAACATCTTTGCTATGTTAGTATTAGAATTTTAAAAATATATTTTAAGTTACATAAAATAAGAAAATATATACATAACAACTAACCATGCTCAATAGCGTTGACACGTCTGTTTGTGATCTTGATGACCTCGTCGAGGGTCACGAACGACGTCTGCAGCGACGCCAACTCTACCAAAAGCTTGACAGCGCTCTGGAAGTTCTTCTTCAACTTGGCCAACTGCTGACCACCGCGGGCCAGACCCGCCAGCTCGTACGTGTCGGAGCCATCTTGGTAAGACTCGAAGATGGGGAGAGTGACACCTGGAAAAATATTGATGAGTTAAAAATGGAGATATAAACACACGTTTTGCTGGGCATATCAGTAATTTATTAACTGAAATGTATAACGAAATCAATAACTAAGTGCTTAAGTTTGTTAGAGAACAAACTGGCCACCAAGATTAACTTTAAAATGTTTTTTATAGATGCTTGGCAAAATTATTATAACCATTAATAAATTCATGATTTTGCCATAGTCTTGAAACTTTTGTCATTAAATAAATAAATGTCCAACTAAAATCAGTCAGTCTCACCAGCAACATTGTCTTTCTTGGAGCGGATCTTGATCTGAGCCTTGGTGACATTCTGCAGGACCACTTGGTTGAAGTCACCGGTAGTGAACTTGGCTTCGGCGAGAGAAAACGCAGCCTCCTTCATCACTTCACCCATAAGGGTTTTTGTCTATAGAAAAAAAACATTTTAACTGAAAATGTTATGAGAGTTACATAATCATAATTCATAAAATCAATTTGTCAACATGGTTATGGTTCATTGTGGATTTATTATAGAACATAAAAAAGTAAATTATTGTTGATGTAAGCAATACTCTGAAAAAACAGTGGTAGCCTAGCTGGAACTAGAATGCACAACATACAAACATTGAAAAACAACAGTCAAAGGATGTACTTTTAAATATTTAATTTTTTTATGTTTTCTTTCATATATTCCCAGTTTTAAGATAAATAAAGACATTATAAAGATACCTAGATAGCATATAAATCCTTTCAAGTGTATAGAATTTACCAAATGAATTAAAGCATAGTAGATGAAAGACCTAAAACTTCCCTTTGATAGAGGAGGCCAATGCCCAACAGTAGAACAGTATATTTTACACAGCTGATACCATTATTTTAAGTAAAATTTTACATGTAAAATGTTCTCCATTTAAGTTTATTCAATGTTTATTATGTCATCAATGTGACATACTATTTATTCATGATTGCTAAATTAGCAAATTATTATCTACTGTAAGCGAACAAATATTTAACCTTCGCTGTAAAGGGTATGATTTAAAATGTGATAGAATTAAAAGCTAGTAACTACTAGCTTTTTCACTCCTAAGTGTCCATGGAGAGCATATTATAAAAGTATAAGATGCTGTCCACTATGAACCTATTGTCTGCATTTTTTAATTTATCTACATATCTATTATATATATATATATATATATAGTCACATAACCAATAAAAAAATATTTTAATATTATTTTTTGTGATTATTCCAAAATAAAAAGATTTCTTATCAATGATATCCATTCAGCTAAAGATAAAAGCCCTCGGGAACATGAAAAGGGATTTGAGTGATCAAACATTCTTTTCCATTT
The DNA here is from genome assembly GCF_014839805.1 of Manduca sexta. NCBI lineage: Eukaryota > Metazoa > Arthropoda > Insecta > Lepidoptera > Sphingidae > Manduca > Manduca sexta. Next base: position 9,076,273 of record NC_051125.1, on the reverse strand, counting down.
TCAAAAAATATGCTAGTTAACCATTTTCTATTCACAACTGATATTATGCTATATGCTCCCACTTTATATTATAAAGAAAGAATTACCAATAACTTCTTTCAGAAGTTTTAATACAACCAAAATATTATAATTTCTAATACATAATATTGTCAGCTTATCATAACATGATTTTATAACAATTATTATTACCTCTTATCAAGTTATGGTGGCAGATAATAAAGAAAATTTCTATCATTTCTACAATTGCGCTGAAAAGATTCACATACGACGAATAAAATCGATTACAACACTATTTTCGCACTTCTATCATTAAATTTACCATTTGTCATATTTTATGAGTTTTTTTTTAGAAATAGAAAAATATGTAACTTGTAATGCCTTATACTTATCGCTAATTATATACAAGCCAAAATATGAAATAAATTGATCTCTATTCCGCATATTCCATACGTCAACTATATCAATGAACATACCTCGATGATTTTGCTGAGAATCAGACGGAACCTCACTTGGAGGGCGTCAGCCTTCTTCTTCAGGAGACCATGACCTTTCTGTGCTCCAGCCAGACGGCCCTTCATCAACATCTGAGCACTAAGAACCGAAAACCCATCTTTTAGAATAGATTCTCACTCCCAAAACTTCACATATAAATTTATAACAATGGAAAGGCAACGTGAAACAAAATACTTACCCCCGAGAAGGGAAAATGGCTAATCTATCTTTCCCAGACATTTTGATTTAGGAAATAATTGCTGTCTTATCCCAATTCAGGATTTTTTCACTCCCAAAACCTAAATCACCTGATGACAGCAGACAAGTGATAAAACTATTGTCTATGGTTGGTCTTGTGATCACTGATCGAATCGTTTTATTTACTTCAAGGCATCAGTGTGCAAAGAATTTGGAAAAAAATACGAATGTTTTATCTCACTCTTTAAGTGTTAAATATGCCATTACATTGTAATATTAATTAAATATTACAATATTAAATTGAATCTTTTTTTTTATTACAAATCCAAAGCGAAAATAATTATATTATTTTTCTTGAAATCACTAAAGTTATGAGTGTAGTGTTGGTGTAGTGTCAAAACAAAATGTCAAAATGCTGTCATAGTTGGAATAAAATTGTACATTTCTTGTATACAAATATTTGTATTTTTAACAAAATAAAACTCTTATCACTTTTTATTAGTACTTTCTAAAAGGCTGTACTGTAATATGAATGATAGAAATTCTTCTATATGTAGAATTTGCCTAAAAGACGGCGCAAGTCTGCCAATATTTGATAGTAAACATCAAGAAGACATTCATAGCAAGATTTCTTTATGCTTGAAGGAAAAAGTAATGTACTTACACATTTTAATCATTAAACTATTCTTTTCTTCGTTGTCTATAACTAGGGTTGAGTCTGGCTGATTTTAGGAACTAGTAATTCACTAATTTCTTAATGTTTTTTTTTCTTATACACTTATCACCGAATTACAATACATGCAAGCAGTTTGTATGATGGTAAGTATCATGACTGTCCATAAACAGTAGCCTTACAGAGACATACCACCTTATAAATATAATACTTGTTATGCTATTTGACAAATGGTTCCTGTATGGATTTATTATATGTTTCTCTCACAGAAAGCTGAAATCTGAAAATTACTGCTTAGAGCATAAACTAATAATAAACGCGTTAATGACGCAATAAAACTCATGATATTTCAGATTGAAGACACCGAAGGCTACCCACGCTGCATCTGCAATAAATGCAATGAGACACTTGATATTATCTGTGAGTTTATAAATAAATATAGAAACTCATGTAAAATTTTACAAGATGGTTTGCCTATTGTCAAAACAGAGAACACCAGATTTAGTGACACAGAGGATTATTGTAATGAAGCTGAGATTGAAATTGATGTAAAAAAATTAAAAACCGATCCACATATCTTGGACAATGAAACTCAAAAGCTGCTAGAACTCATCAAACCCTTACAAGTCACAATAAAAAAGATAAAACATGAATCAAAAGAAAAAACAACTAAAGAAAAGGCTCGAGCAGGAAGTAAAACAAATAAAATAGCATCTTCTATATTAGAAGGTGAATTTTCATGGACAGGAGAAAAATGGTGGTAATATTGATTTTGTAAATCATTTGGTAGTGTTTTTATAAAGTATCTATTTAATATATTGGTTTGAGTCCATATATAACAATTTATATTTAAAATATCTGATATTAATATTATCTTATCAAAACTTCTAAATAACATGATCTATACTCAAAATCTTAGGTTAAATAATTTAAACCTATAAATTATTCCTATACCCATATATAATTATTATTTCAAAATTTCCACCTTAATAATTTTTTGTTTTTCCTTTCAGTATAAAAACGAGTCAGGCTACATCCAAACTAGCAAACACGAAACGAAAAAGAGCAATACAACAAAAGGAAATAAAGAAAGTTGTAAAACCAATGAAAAAAAAACCCAATCCAGAAAAACTTTGTGATATATGTGGCAAAGTCTTTGTCAATTCCGATAAACTATTGGTTCATAAGAAGAAAGTGCATTTTAAAAATCCAGTAAAGTGTTCAAAATGTCCTAGAATTTTAGCATCAGAATATTATTTAGGGAGGCATATGAAAAGGAAACATGAGAGTCAACGAGATTTCATATGTTCAGCGTGTGGACGTGGGTTTGTCTTCAAAACTGAACTTTCAAGTCACTTCAGAAAAGTTCACGATAAGGAAATGAAACCACCAAAAGTGTTTGCTTGTAAATTTTGCGAGAAGACTTATAAATGTGCAAAATCTGTTATTGTTCATGAAAGATCTGCACATACAGGTAAATGTTTTTTTTTTCATGAAGTTTCATACACATCATAGGAATTAGTTATTATATTTTGATAAGTTACTATTTTAATATTTACTAATAGAGAAGGGACTATCATTATTACTTATTTTAGAAAATACACTGTTCTGTAGAGCTGATTTGATTTTTAATGAACATAAAGTAAATACTGTTGATTTATATTGCATTTGCTTGTAGCTTAGTCATCTCCTGACTAATCGCCATATATAAGTGTGGTAGTTGGCCTTATTCATTGTTAGTTAAAAGTGAATCCTTAAATCTACAAATAAATTTGACTGTATATTTCCAGGTCACAGGCCAGCTGAATGCAGTATATGTGGCTCGAGTTTCTTTCATGAAGACTATCTCAAAGAACACATGAGACTGCATACAGGTGAGACTCCATTCAAATGTCCAGTATGTGGACGGGGGTACGCTCAGCGAGGAAATATGAAAAGTCATCTCCGCATACACAGAATATCAGAGCTGGATGCCACTACATTGAGTAGAATAAGACCAAATTATTTGAAGTTGTTAAAGGTATAGTTTGGACTATATTTGTAAGTTTGTTGATAGATATTTTCAATGTTATTCTTGATTCAAGTTTGATGGGTGATTTTAATGGTTTATATGTTTTGTGATAGTGAAATTGTTTTAAGTTAACAAAAAATTATAGTCTAATCTTTTTAAATTCTAAATTTTCTCCACATACAGCTGTTTTTATATCTAAATTGTTAAAGGTTTGAATGAATGTTTATATTATGTCTCAAAGATGTTTGTTCTTACTTTGTGTCTTCCTAAGATTTTAAGTATTGTTTATAGCTGATTATAATCAATGATTCCAACAGCTGTCTTCAGAAAGTAGATCGATCAGAATATATATTTTTAGTATGCTTAAGTATGGTTTAGATTAGCAAGATTGGAGAAGTTAATTAAACAAGAATTTTTAATCATGTAAACAATCACTGTAACTGGACTTCTACAAATGTGGAAGCTTACCAGACATGCGGCATATCACATCTGTATAAAACTACTGAAATATTGCCACTAGCGCAAATGCATCGGGAAGTTCTTGCTCAAAATACTGCTGCAACTTACTAGTCTAAACATAGCAGTTAGAATTACAGATGACTTATTTAAATTTTTTTTTGTCAGGATCGATCTGAATATTGTGATTAGGGTTTTTGTTGTTTTGGGGATTCATCAATATTATTTTTTTTAGATAGGCATAACAAAATGTAGTAAACTTTCCAAAACTGTTATTCTATTGATTATTTTTTATAAATACTTATTTCTATACAAAAGGCTGTCAAGCTTCTCTTAGTTATAATGGTAATTGCTAATTCCCATGAACAATCGCAATTTTAAAGTAAAAAGAGGATGAATATCTTATTTTGGGTAAAGGGAAACATATTATTATTGATCCTTCAGAAATCTTATTGACTACATATACTGTAACAGCAAAGCTGTAATGTTAATGTGTGAGTTAATGGCTCACCCTTGTATAATTTATGAAATTGTGTAAAAATTTTCACTTCTATATTTTATATATTTTAATTGACAGATTCAAACATTGATTTGTTAACTAATAAATATGTACTAAAATTTATGTTCAGATAAACCAGATAGGGAATTTTTAAGTTTAAGAATAATTATTATACAACAAATGATAAAATGAGATACAGTTGTGATTCTATTGTCTTCGTATTTTTAAATGTAAGTTGTTATTTAATTGTGTGTACATAAGTTTGAGGGTACCTATAGTGCAATAAGGTTGAATTTTGTTAAAATTTAAATACAGAATTGTATTTCTTTTAAAAACAATATAATATTTCCAATTATTCATAAAACTTTGTTTCCTTTTTCTTACGCAATATATTTACATTATAAAATTAATGCTATATACAAAGATTATGCCACACCTCACCGATGAACATCGATAAGTGTACTGTTGTTAAAACTTTATTGCAACTATTTTGTTGTAATTAGATCCAGGTTTCAATTTGGGTAGACTTCTACAGCACTTCATTTCATAACATATTCGTAAACCGAAGGTTACCAGATCTATTTCGCTCCACCAATCTGGAAAAGGTAATGATACTAATTTTATGATGCAAAAGTCGGACAAAGAAATCTGAATTCCAATTCAGATCAATTCAAGAAATTAATGATATTCAAGTATAAAATGATTTACTCACTCTTTCAGGCAAGATGATATTTCTTTTAAGCATTTTAGTTTCTCCTCTTCTATATTTGTCATGTAATTAATTTTGTTCATTTCTAATTCCTTTAGTTTCAACTCATCTCCTTTTACCTTTAACTCTAATGCTCTCAATCTTAGCTCTTCTGTTTTTTGTTGCACTTTTTCTTTTTCTAATTCCATAGTTGTTCGTATTTTATACTCTTCCAGAGATATCTTCTTTCTTTTATAGGATTTTCCTGAAATATTTCAAAAATTATATGAATTTGAAGATATATTTGATTATTATTTTATTCTTATTATATTTCCATGCTAATAAATCATAATTACATGATATTTTATGCTGTACTTTATCAGAATTTTATATCTTTAGTAATAAACAGATTAAGCTTTTCACAAAGAATATTACACACACCCAACCAACATATAACCAACTACTTGGATTTTTATGATAGACCTTTTTTATTAATTCTTACATATTTAAAGTACTAATTTTATTTATTTTAATTAGTTACAAAAATAACATACTGAAAATATACCATCAAGATTTCAAAATGAATAAAGATAAGAGCCTCTCCTTAAAAAAATACCAAGTTACAAATATTTTATTTTTTACATAAATGGCTTAATATAGTTGTGTAACCTTTCTCTAGTTAAAAAAGATGACTTGAAAGTAATTTAATTTGAATAGAATGTTTTTACCTTTTATTTTGACTTTCTCTTCTTTGTAAGTGCCTGAAGAACAGTCTCCGGTATCATATTTGTCTGTAATAATAAAAAAATACATTTATGAAAAGGCAATAACTCATGTTAAAAAAAACAGCATCTTTATAGGAAAAAATCACATTATTGACTATCTATTCAATTATATATCAGACTGAACAAAGATGATTTACTTGAAAATATGCAACTGAAATCCAGAAATGTTTTTTAATTAATAAATTGTCCAAAAATTTTTACCTATCATTTTAAAATTGTAAAATTAAAACAATTAGGTAATTGGATGTTTAAATTTGTCAAGTTTGTACTCCCAGTTTAGATTATAATGAAGTTACACAAAAAACAACTCACCCTGTACATTTACACTGCAGAAATTAGTTTCATTATTTTCTACAAAGTGTTCAGTCTTGTCATCATCATTTGATGACATTCTCTCAACAATATAATCTTCAATTACAAAGTCTTGATTTTGTAATTCATCCACTGTATTGTCAACATCATCAGTTTTATCAACTAACTGAAAAAAAATATGTTTATCATTAATCATACTTAAAGTATATTCAAGAACTATTATCTTGTTTTTTTTATTGCTTTGAATAGTGAGACGAGCTTGCCATTCATTTCATGGTAAGCTATACAACCATCCATAAACTGTAGAATCACCATCCCACTTCTTGAATTACAAAGTATTGTTTGATATTCCACTGAGCTCCTGAGACATGAGATGTTAAATTTTATGTCCAGTAGTTACACTGGCTACAATGTCCTTCAAACCGGTACACAATAGTGACTACACAATGCTGCTTGGTAGCAGAAACATACATTGTGGTGGTACCTACCCAGGCAGACTCTCACATATAAGAGATCTACCACCAGGTTTGATCTATATGATCAAGTATTAAAAAATACAATTAAAAACAGATTTATTAATTGTTTTTTATTTTTTTCCTTACCATATCCAACTGGAGAGAGTCGGAGCTATCATCAAAAGGGTATTTAATCATTTTCAATAACCTTAACTCCAAATCGGTAAACGCTACGATTTTCTGTTCTACTTTGTATTTCTTTCTATGAAACAATATGTTTGCTTTTTTCTTGGTTTTGGTTTTCCAATCGGCCCACATCTAAAATGAATAAGATTTTTTTATCCAACCACTAGTACTTCAGTTACGGCAATGAGATTGAAATTATAAACACATTATGTTAACTGCAAAAATATTAATATTTATGTACATAAACTCTAAGGTAAGCTTTTTATAACGACAATGCATTGCCTAAGGAATACTAATTTCAGCCTTGCTCGCAACTTTTAGGTATCGGTTTTTAAATAAGGTACCTAGTTAAGTGCAATCAATTAATAAGATTAAAATCAAAAGCCACACGTACCTTGCACCATTGCCAAGTGTTTTTATAGACGCCACCGTTAACCGCATTCAGTTGTGTAGCAATCCGCTTCCAGAAGTTTTGCCGAGTGGTCTCTGTGTACAAAATTTTACCATCTTCTAGAACTCCGTCTTCACTTAAAAGATCTAAGAGTTTTTTCATTTGCGCTGGACCTACTCTTCCTACTCTGCTCATTATAGTAATTGTCATCAAATACTTCTTTTTAATATAAGTATGTCTTTGCCTGATAAAGCTATCTGCTATTTTTTTTCATAAAAACATTTAAGTTTCTTTTCTTATCTTATATATAAATATTATTTTGTTTTTTTATTAGTTTATCTACATCTCCATGACATGACCATGGAACGAAATTACACAGATGAGTGAGAAAGGCACATTCTATAGTTCTCTAGAGTGAAAGACATAACTCGATTTTCATGCTAATACATTGAAGTTTTGAAATCCACAACCTTTTTAAAAAAGTAAACAAATCTCATTTGACATATTGACTATAGTGTTGCGCATATTGATCGTAACTGTGCCCTGTATAATACAAAGTAACAGTCTGACACCGTGATAAAATATTATATATAAATATAATTGATATTTTCATTTTGTCACTTCTTCTCTCCTTTTAATTACTCAGCATAGTCCTTAAAAATGCAATCTTATATTTTATTTTCAAAAAATAAATCAATACGTTTGATTTTCGAATGTCTACGACTTCTCAAATGTTTATATCACAAGTTATGACTTATGAGCACACCAGTTTTGCAAAATGATATTTTTCACGCTGAATAATAAATGTATAGCAATAGGCGGCAACGTGTCTATCACAGACTACCTTTACTCGAGGAAGTATCAATATTTTCAAAATGTAAAACAAAACATTCATGCTCGTAATATTGTAAGTGTGTGCAAGTATTACCCAAATAATAAAATAATTAATTATAATACTTGTGTATCACTGTTTCATTTCAATTCGATAATATGTTCACGGTGTGATAAAATCATAGTTCCAATAATTATTATGGTTTTAAGTATTACGTTATGCTTATTCTAATACAACTAATTACTAAATTACTATTTATTATTATGCAAATAGTCGTGATATAATTATAGTAAAATTACAAGCAGATTATTGTTATTATTTTATATACGTCACTGTGATAATTTATTTTTAGCTTGGTATAAGGATTTACTAAGTGAAATGGTACATCACTAAGATTGTCTAATTAGTTAATGTTATGCTTGTTTATCAGCTGGTTTTCGTAAATAAAGTTTATTTATTCAACAAAAACCTAAAAAGAAAATACGTGAATTGTTAATATATGAAGTAAAAGTGCAGTGGGGTCAGCATGTTGCGGACCAAAATTCACATAGCAATAAGTGCTATTGGTGTTATTCTGGGAATATCCGCTTTCATATGTTTTTGCATCGTTTACGCTAACATTGAGGCCGGAATATGGGCGCTAATGTCTGGTGAGTGGGTACATTAGAATAAAATTGTTTTTTTCATAAGACGTATAAGTTATACGACACTTGTAGATATAATTCTAGAACTTACGACATTCGACATAGTTCCATAGACGCATCAACCACTCAAATGCATTCCTATGACGTGATTACACAATTTCTAACAAAATTATCGGAACTCCACATTTCCGTATCTCATTATCATTTCCTTTGTAAAACTTTAATCTTTATGAATCAATTTACAAGATTGTAATATAATGGTCCAAAATTTTACTTATGTTTTTCTTATGCTTTTAGGATGTAATTCAACTAATATTCCTTGAACCTAATAGTGTTCAATCTACACCCAGCAATGAAATCAAGATAATTCATAAAAAAATATTCCTTCCTCAACTTTGTCCTATTTTGTATATTAAGAAAATAAACTGTTGAAATCAACATCAACTTAGTTCTCAATGGGCATGTCAAATCAGAAGTGAAAAACAAGCTATTATAACATAGAAAGTGGCTACATGATCTCTGACATGTATGTTATGTTGTTGCAGGTCTGAATGCAGCTCTTTCCCTGATGCTTCACTGCCACTACCTAAAGCAGTCATTACATGTGAACTTCTCTCGGAAAGCATTGCAGTACATAAGAGACTTTGCAATTGTTGGTTTTGTGTCTGGCGGGGGATTGACAATATTCTACATATTTCTTGAATGTTATTATGGACTTGGTAAGAATAATAATCATTTTAAGGCACAATAAGTTTTTGAGGAATATTCATTTTTAGGTAAAAAAAAATTGTCTTCATATGAGCTTGGCAGTTTAATTGTACAATATTGTGTTTTAAACATGTCAGTAAAGGCTACACCACCCCAGAAAAGCTAGCCTGTGTACAAGAGATGCAATTCTGCATATTTCCTGTGCACATACTCATGTGAAAATACATATATTTTAATTGCATATAAGATATGCTGAATGCCCTTAAGTTTGGTGGTCTGCTCATCATACAAACTAAGCCAAAATATAAAACTGAGTTTAGACTAGCAAATACTTGCAGCAATATATTGCCTAAGAACTTCCAGATGCATTTACACTAGTGTCAATGTTCCAATTCTTCTTTATACATGCAATTTGCTATTTGTAGTTGTTAGCTTGGTGTTGTCATTTACACAGTATAAATTGTTTGCTGCAGTCAATGTCAGAAGTTGTCTTGTCCATCTAAACCCCGGAATGTTTAAATATTATAAAATTCTATATACATATCCACCAATTTTTAGCAGAATTAGCTCTACTAGACCTTCCCTTCTCAATATAAGTTATCATAAAAAAATAACAACACATTATTCATCACATCAAACAAGTGTTACTTTGATAACCCATTTACCCAATGTATGTCATTAGTAAGAGTTCATTCACAGTTATTAAGTTTACAGAAACAAAGATTATTGTTATCACTTTTTTTAGTTTATATTTTTTTATAATGCTGTAAATCAGTAGTGCCCATTAGTCAATGTAATGAAGTGTTTTAATGGCAAAGATAAGAGTTCGTAATATTATCAGGAATGTAAATAAGGTTCGAATGTAATATCAAATGTGAAAACGGCGCTTTTATGACCTGGAGATTTTGTCGCCGGCACATCCACCACTACAACTCCTGTAAGCCAGAATTAGCAGTAGCACGCATTTTATAACACCGAGCGGTGAAGCTCGGCGAGTCTCAGGGAACACCAATTTATTATTATCCCGCAACGACATTAATCAAATAGAAAGATAGGGAAGAGTTGGAAATATTAATTGTATTGTATTGTGTAGATGACCTGGAATGCGAAGTAAGGACTATATATTTCATCGGCAAAATACCAATGATGATATTAGGATAAATAAGACGACCCACGACGTTATCCCAATCCCATACTATAGCACTAAGTATATGAGTGAACATTAGAGTGCTCGCGTCACCGCATTGTATAATATTATGGAACTTCCCCCTGAGGCAATTCTTGTGCACACAGTCTCCGTACCGAATGCAGGCCCATGCACGGGTGGATATTTACCGCGGCCTTAAGCACAGACTTGTTTGTATACTTCTCCTGATACCTCTCGGTTGTCAATACACATTGTGGCCTATAAGAGCTCACGAACATTCCCTCCGCCCAGCCTAAGAGGGTCCCGTTTCCTCCCTCACACTTTCCTAGATATCTCCTCCAAACATTTCCCCAGGCATCTGCAGTCGCTAAGACCGGAGATTCTAGTATTCCACTCGCAGGTCTCCCCTTGTTGACAGCGGGGACGATACACAAAAAAAATATTATGCCACCTGTCGATTGGGCTTTCGCATACGCGGCATATGATTTACCAACGTTTGCAATGTACGGTCTTTTAGTTGGGTCAGAGATAGTCACGCGCCACGTGATAAGTAAAATTTTCATATTTAAGATCCATCGACGGCAAGTGACGTAACACTAGTATATTCAGGAATAAAAAAGTAACAATATGTCTAAGGCCATTCTTTAATAAAATAAATGTTTTTTTTTTTACTTTATTTAAGCCATTACAATGAAAACCAAAATGTAAAGTTGCCGCGCAAAACAAGTCATAACGCATAAATTACTTTCAGAAATATTGCCGATAAACACGAGTATAGTGATCAGGCTGGTGTGGTCGTTCATGATGATGAAGTGGGGTCTGCTGTTGTACTACACCACGCGGAAGTACCTGCGCACCTACAACGATCATCAGTTCTTCTCCGAAAACCCCTACATCGAGGAGACATAAGTCACTTTTGTGTACTAATGTTACTTCGACTTTCATTGATGTATTCGTTGATTTCCATTAATTTTTCTATAAGTTTTTCTCTAAGGTATGATGGTTTATAGTTTTCTTATAATAAAGGTGTTTATGTTCCGTAGGCGTATTCAAAATTTAGTTAGGTGTACGTTTATTATATATTTGTTGGGTCCATAAAAACCAGTTTTATCATCGAAGTTATATTAGGTTGTGTGAAGTGATTATGGTCCTAATGCATGTAGGTCTTTCGAATTTATTAGTTAAGAGCAAAAACAGGGATATCTCTCATTTGAAATATCAGAAAATTTTATTATTACCGTTAGAGGCTATTTTCCAAAACATAACATTTTGAAAAATGAAATTACTTTATCATCATGTTGATGGACTTGTGTTGACTAAATATTATTTCTCATATGATTTACATGCTATTGTAAGTATAATTCATCTTAATTTTTTTACAAAATTAAATAAACTTAATGAATTAAATAATTTTATATTATCAAATATCAAATTTCATATCGCATATTATATCTCGAATAATTCATACATGATAAAATCTCATAATGTATACTTTCACACGAGCAATTTGGCGAATAAACAGTAAGATATCGATGTTTGTACAAAATTACAATATTCAATGTACAATTATATTATGTATTATACATACTGTTGAGCCGTTTTGCCTCTGTGATTGTAATACAAAGGTATTAAACAGAATCTGCTAAGAAGTTGTGTGGAATCTGCGACGCGTTTTTCAATGATTTCCACAACTCCATTTTTGCCAGTAATTGGCTATTGTCCAAAACTCCTCCCATAATGTGAGGGGAGGCTTAAGGCCCGCTTTAAGCCGTAAAATAGTCAATATAATTGGTATTTACATTCCTTCCATTTTTTAAAAGCTTTATTATTTTCCATTTTATATTTATGGTCTCAGTCACGGACTAACAAAATCCATGCTCTGTGTTTTTTTTTATTAAGTATAGAGTATTCATTCACATAAAAATTTGTGATAAATTTAGTTTTAAATTAAAACAGTATTGCTTGTCCAAATATAGGTTTAGAAATCGGAATTTGTACCTTCCTACGGAACTAATCACTTGTGTAATTAAACAACGCATTAATTCGTTAGTAGGACTATGCATTATTTACAAGTTTATGGGTCTGTTTCACAAGTTTCCATTAATTTTTATTTGACAGTTATGGTATTAAACAGCCAATGGTGATGGTACCTACTCATTTTATTACCATTTATATGGGAGCATAGGTTAGAGTGTGACTTTTTGTATTTGGTCGGATTATACATTTGAGTGACGAGTAGCATTTACAGCCGGTTGTCAATAAACGATCCTAATCTCAATCTTCAATCCGATTCCAAGACTGAACCAGTCAAAATAAATCATTTGTAAGCATGTCAAAAAACCTGTGATCTGATTGGTTAATTATTGACATAGATCGAATAAAGTGATTGGGATCATTTATTGAAAATGACGGTTATACGGAACTTGTTTAGCAGGTCTTAATTTTTAGTTATATTCTTCAATTATCTAATTTGAAAAAGTATTTATTACTATATTTCTTTAGTATTTAAGTGTGATGGCTTTTTGGCTAGATATATTAGGTAAAATTTATTTCCAAAACCAATGATAACGAATACCAAAACTTTCTTAAATGTTCTGCCGACGCTTTTGTCTACTTTTCTGATCTCTTTATGAAATATACCAGTGGATAGCGTTTTAAAATATGCTAAAATTAATTCTATACTATTACACATATCCCTGTGTTTGAGTTCATTTTTTCTTATGTATTCTGATAGTATTTTAGAAAAGATCTTTATTATGTAAGGAAATTAAGACTAATGCACGTGTACCTAATTTTATGTCTCAATTATATGTTTATTAATTAACGTACTGATTGCTATTGTTATTAAAATATTCGCCTAAATTGTACGGGGGACTTCATTACTATTTACTATATACTTAGTTGAAATAAATGACTTGTTTCAATATTTTTTTTTATTTATGTAATCCCGTACATTTTTTGTTGTTTTAAAATACAGTCAGGCACAAAAGTATCACAGATTCGAAACTAGAAATCGCCTTCACACGTTTAATTGTATTTTTTTTCACCTTTGTGTGAAGTAAAGTTATCCCTTTTAACTATTTTGTGTATAGAATAAAAATGGTAAGAACACAAAATTGCATGAGCGATTTGATGTTTTGAATTGGTTCAGTTACTTTTGTTGGTGACTGTAAGTACAGCGTAAGTATTTCTTGTGAGTGCAACATTTCATGCTTCCATATCTGTTGTGGGATCCGACGTCATTCAGCGTTAGAATTTTAATAAGTAGGTAACTGAATTGTTACATTCAGTTATTCCGTCTAATTATATTAATGCAAGTCATCATTCGCGCAGTTTTCAAGTAAAAAACATCTAAACCTTTACAAGCAGTTGCTCATTTAATTGGCTGTCAATTACTCTATCGCACAATTTATGCTTAATGACGCGCTATTAACTTTTTATATCTAGTTATGTATGGTAATTGTAAAACGTCTGAACTATGGTTATTCTTATCGTACCTTGTATAAGTATAAATTACGATCGTGTGTAATAAAAAAATACACGATGGCTTAAATAATAATCAGTTTTTTTTAGTACATAGAATATGTAGAGACGCGTTGTGCATATTGATGTTCAGCAACATTTTTATACAATTATCTCCCAAGCTTCGACTCCTTTAAAATTTGATTTACAACTTCCGATTATAGGGATGCGAGAAACCTGTGCCTATTTAAGAATTGAACGCCTCTGCTCAATTCCACGCCTGAACTGCATACCGGATCTATCCTGGATTTAATTGTCAAATATATATGTTTTGTCTTATTTAATAGTAAAATAGATTTCCTAAGCGTACCTACATTTTTAAGTAATCTAAATAAAGCCATAAAATGTTCCCATAAGTAAACGACCACTTTTTCAAAGAAAAACTTTAGTCAGTCACGATTTCCTCACATAGTATAGGAAAGCGGATTCTAACTCTGGATTAACATTTCCCTAGACGTTCCGTTAAGCGTTTATGGCTAACACCGATGCTCGACGAAAATGTGGGCCCATACAGCCAAGTGAGTGAATCAGTTCGCAGATGAGCGCGCGGCACTACGCACGGTACGTTCCGTTCCACAGAGAAACGTGCGCGGGAACATGTTTACGAATTAAAAAATTAGTGCGTGTATTAATTTTATACAGCCAAACAATTAAAATTAGTGCTGTGCTAGAAAGCTGATGTGAGGGATTTAAACTGAACATTTACGTGGTAAGATAATTAATTAATTTGAACTTCAAGACTAAAATTAGTCTTAGCTTTGGATTTTATTTTTCAATTTTAATATGCAGTCGAGTCAAATAAACTATAAAATATAAAGTGAGCAGTAAAAGGTATTACATTAAATGTTTCTAAGATTAATTTGATTATGCACGCAGACCTCCTTCCGGTTAAGTTATTTAAAAGTTTACGTCGATTATGTTATTTTAAGTAATTTTCTGGTTAAAAGGGAAAGGAAAGCAATAAAATTTAAAATTTAAATGACTGCGTATATTTTTAAACCGGTATATTTAGATGTGCGAGGTAAATACTTTGTTTACCTCCTACAAGTCCTGCTTCCCTCTTGTTTTGAAGCTCGGAATGATGTCGGTCTCGCCTGGATCGCATCTAGTTTTTGTACAGACGTAGTTGAAGTACTCGTTGGTCTGGTTTTGATAATATATACTTTGTAGGGAATACGTTAGTGATCCATTGCACTAGGACTAGTTAATAAGTCACTAGTAACGTCTGCCTTTTTGCAATTCTAACTTTATGGCGTGATCGAGAATGTTATGTGAATGTCTCTATATTTTTTAAGTAAAGATTTCATATAATTAGCTAAAGACCGTGGCATCGAGTTATATTTAAACACATAATTATTGTTTAATCGCCCCTGCGACACTGATGGGGTAGGCAGAAATACAACCTGTGCAACCACGGAACTCCGAGGTTACTTAAGCTTCATGCTGTTATACATTGCAAGCCTCTCACTAAGGGACTCAAATTATATCTAATCAATTCTCAGCCTAAAATGTCGAATACCGATATTAGACCTTGAAACAATCTACCTGAATATATTTATGTATGCCATAAATGAATTACAAAATGAAAAATAAATCTGAATAGCCTATAAACATTCTAAGAAAAAACATATTCCTAATTACTTATCTTAGGGTACCTGTACAATTATATTAGGCTGGCGAGTTTGTTTGTTTGAACGTGCTAATCTCAGTAACTACTGATTCGAATTGAAAAAATATTTTTGTGTTGGATACGCCATTTATCGGAAGGCTATAGGCTATGTAATATCACGTTATGACCAATAGGAGCTGAGCATCAATGAAAAATGTTTCAAAAACGGTGAATATTTATCTCTTTTGAAAGCTCAAACACTACCCAACAGATTCCATGAAATTCGGTATCGAGATAGTTTGAGACCCTGGAAAGGATTATAGGCTACTTTCTATCCCGGAAAAATATATAGCTGAACTTTTATCCCGGAAAACTTTTTCACGTGGTCGGAGCCCCAAACAAAAGCTAGTTTTTAATAAATGTCAATTCTATAAAATGAAAAAAACGAATGGGTCATCTTACAAATCATGAATTCAGATTGACTTCATATGAATACTATCTAACAGTATCTACATACAAACGTGCCTACTGCAATAAAAATATTGTTAACAAACTAACAAAGCTCACTAACGGAACAGAGTCAATATCAATTGATATTTTATTGAAAAAACATCTTCCAAGAGCGAAAGTCATATTGTGATTTTTGCACGTCTTTGATAATGTAATATTTTTTTCAATTCTTGTTCGTACTAGGATGGATATCTTTACGGAAAAAAGTTATTTGTTTCTGAGCATTCTGAGTGCGACGAAAGTCTACGCAATTTACTTTTGTGGCTTCAGCATTGTGTTGTCGAAAAATAAATTTTCTAACGCGGCAAAAAGTAATTGGATGAAACTGTTCAAATTCTTTAATACGGGTGTTTTTTCTTCAATCTGCGTTTATATGAGATTAAAAAGTAGATTTGCTTTTAGAAAAAATAAAATAAGTTATAAAACTTATTTGGTCCGTCATTTGAAAGTGCTCTACCACTCAGACAAATAGATGGTCAAAAAGTTTGAAAAACTCGTTTAACACCACCATGCGTGATGCGAATAAGTTAAAAGACTTACCTTTTATTTAGAATTTGGTATATTTTTGTAGTTTTTAATGTAAAAATAATTTACATTGTTGTAGCTGATTACTTTGTCACAAGTCATCAACCTTCTGTAACATTTAAAAAGTAATCTGTCACTACAATTATCAAGAAAAAATTTAACTGAATATAATGGTTGGGCGGTGATTTTCTTTCTAATGGCTAACTAGTATGAAGCCATCACGAGATAGGCGTAGAATACCTACAGTCCGCGCCTCTGATTCTGTTGTTTTTGCTTGCATTATTTATCCATCTATATTATCGCACTTTAGTTTAATTTTTGCTGCTTATTTCACGTATAAAAAACATCTAATTTTTTTTAATGTAATTTAATTCATAAGTAGTGCGTAAGTAGAACTAATTTACAAATATTTTTCACCTGTCCTTAATTAGAATGTAGAGCCGGTGCACACATTATTAAAGAAACATAAAAGCCATTTGAATTGGTTATACGTCTGACCGCTTATCTACCTTTATGGTCATAAATTATATTAAATTCCCTAGTTATATTATTTTGTTACTTATTATTCTTATTATTTTTGTTAATAAGATCCATAGAACGATGCGATTCTATAATCATAGTCATAAAAAAATAAACCATAAAATTCATGACTAAATCTATCTTACATGCGGTTTTAAATAAGTATCTATTAAATATAAATTGATATCGATAGCCCGTAATGCATAATAACAAACAACCCGTGGGCTATAAGACACGCTATTCAAGTAAAGAATTAATAAATCATGCACGAGGTCCTTCTCTATGGTATAATTTGCTAAGTAAAAACAGAAGAAGGTCGAATAGTTCACGAGTCACTAGTTACTTTTCATGTCTATGTAATACGTTGTAGTTCATAGACGGAACTAGGTAGGGCTTGATCGCCAAGACACACCCACGTGCATTCTGCTCTTTGATTTTTTAATGATGGTTTAGCACATTGTGTTTTTCTTTGTTAAAGCGCGAACTTCATTTCACATTCCAAGATCATGCGTAGCCATTTCTTTTAAGTATCCATATTCTTTGGATATTAGATAGGTACAGTCACTGTGGCAGTTAAATCTTTTACGATAAAGATCTTCTTCTACCTTCTCTTATCCCACTTAATTAAAGGGTGCGCGCAACACACTTTTAAAAATGTGTAATATGTAACAGAACGAAATTGGCTTAATTGTTACTTCCAACTACTGCTTGTCCACAAACCTTTAAGTTATAAATATTTCAGAATTAGGTTCCAATTCTTTCTTATAACAATTTTAGCAGATATAACGCTGTAAATAAGAAAATATAACATATTTTAAACTTAAAATACTGATACAAGCATGCTAAAGGTATCGAAATCCTATAGAATAATATTGCTATGATCGGAATGGCCTTATCCCGCCTACTCTGGTTAAATGTGGCATATGACCCAAACCTCCTTACCGGGAAAGTAGGTCTATGCCCTGCAATTGACGCATAAAGCAGATACTGTTAGATACTTTCTTATACAGCAGCTGCAGCTACTAAGTAATCGACTAAGGGAATGTATACAATTTGTTGTTTATCAATAAATTAGAAACCATAGCTTCGTCATTAATTGTATGTGTAAAAACGTTTGTGACTTCAATAAAGAAAGAAATAATGGGTATATTCAAGATTAAAATGGTTTATCACCAATAACGGTCTATAAATGTGTTATAAGCACTAACATTATCAATAACAATTTTACTTCTTATGTGTTCCTACCTGTTATATTTTGTTTGAGCAAAAATAATATAAAAAATATTTCTTATAAATCGATTTTCAAAACTTTAAGAAATACTACAAAAAATAGACGGCTTTTCAGAAATGACAAGAGAGTTTGACGAATTGTAAATTCCAAATGATCGCTATCATCAAAAGAAGTTCAAAGTCAGCCATATTTCTATACTTATTGCCATTTTACGTTTATGTTTTACCATTAGCAATGTGTATTATTAAATATAATAACGTTAAATTTGAAATTCTCTAACATCGGCAAGTCAGCGTCGGACTCACGCTGCGGTCAACGCGATTTAATCTCCGTTTTTTATTGCATGGTTCTTTAGAAATCCATGAAATCCTGGACTTGTAGGAAGTGATGGGATGTTACGTGTGCTCATGGATATAATAAAGTGTTGAAAAACATTTACATGAATCGCTAGTTAGAATGCAAATTATTTTCATAAACAATGTAATTTGTTTGTTAAAAACCGAAACATTGCAATCTAATATATTATGCGTCTCATTTTGTAAACACTTACAAAATTTTACATGAAATCCTGGGTTGTGAAAAAAGAATATTTAAAATATCTTTAATACTCTCATTCACTCATAATTTTTTTAGTCAGTCAATAATTAACATACTTGCAAAACAGAATTTTGAGTCAGTACAATTCTAAACCTGAATTAAGTTGATGACACTGTTTTATTTTAGGAAATAGATAAAAATACATTTAATCACATTAATCAGGAATTGATACTCATTTATTTTAGCTAATCGTGTGAATGTGTCGGATTACGTAAATATTCGCATAACATTAGTGAAACATATTATGTTACGTAAACTTCCTTAAGTTCCGATATTAAATCATTTTATAGCTTCGTTCAAACTGGTTGGTAATTAAATTACCTAAACAAGAAAATAAAATGCGTAATGAACATATTATACAATTGGAACACGCCAAAGAGGTCATCTATGTTCGGAACTTACTAAATCAAGGTGTAACTGTTTGTGTGAATAATTAAAAGCATGAATATTTATTACTATCACGTTTATAATTATTTATCGCAAAAATAATAGGCGACACTCTTGTTTAAAAATCTAATTTAATGTTTGCTGTCTTTTGTTTGTTTTATGTCTTTTATTGTAAATCATTTTCTAAAGCTTTTTAGATTCAAATTTTTATTGTTCTAAATCATTGTTTCATTAGAGTAAACGCAATAAACTGTTTAATAGCTTTTAAAAGACTATATTTCACTGTTTATCCACAATACATCTAAAGATCTTAAAATAATCCAATAGGGAAGTGCATTAGTATTCCTCGGCGAACCCTAAGCACCGACATGTGCAACATCACTTAACGTCCAAGATCATTCGAAAGCAATATACATTTGTGCAGTGCGAACAGTTATCTAATAGACGTAAGTTTATTCGTTCCGTTCCGTCAGCGAGGGTAATGGTTCATCGTATATTCACCACAACGCCGGCAGATACAGGAAAAGGAAACGTGTTCTACGTACTAATGAACGTTTTCAAACGTTACTCACTTAATAAAATTGCATATAGTCACGTGCAACTGCAACGAAAATTTTAATTGGACGATATTCATCAGTCGCTTGGACCTAGTTTCAAATTGTATTCATGGCGGCATAAACGGCGGCAGTTCCCGGAATGTCTTAATTAGCTACAATTCTGTTGGAGTTAAAGGTCTGTGTCATTTATAAATAACTGCTTTCTTTAGTATTTCAATTATTTTAATGACAAGTATTATGGTGCGATTTTGAACGATTCCAGTCGAAATATTCGATAATATTATAAACCAATCTAATGATTTAGGAAATTAGTAACTTATTTTATACTTTTTCGACATTGATTGGATTGAACGATTGGCCTGTCAATTATATACTGTCACCTTCATTCAACTCAGTATAAATAATTATGTATTTGCATGAAGCATCACTTAAAAGTCACGATTGGTTTGTTTCAGATACCATTAATAATAATTACAAATTAGTTCTGGCTTCTGATAGTTCTATTATGTATATAAGTATATTGCTAATTATGGAGTCGAAAAGTACCTATATTCTTAAGAGTAAAATCCGACTAGCCAGACCGTCAGCGCATCATTTACGGCTCATCTTTGAATTACTTGAACTTTGTCATCATCAAAGATTTGCGTAACCTTACCAGGTGATATTTGTCAAACATATCTTGAGCTGACAACTTTATTTGCCTGAATAACTCTTAGGAACAATTCCAAAACTCAAGGATCCATTAGCGATGATGTACATTGTTTTGTATAAATGGACTATTTTCTAAATTGCTTTGAAACGTCGCTGACCGCGATCATCTAAGGTCTCAGAAATAAAACCTTGACTTGCATTTATGTAAAGATCTGTGCAAATTGCGCGTCTTTTAAGAAGATATGTTTTCATCCATCTGCTTAACCATTACAATGGGCGTAACACACCTATTAAATAGGTTGTAGAAAATATTTGGGTAAGTTTTTAGGAGCGGCCCAGTCGTCAGCCTTATGATCAATCGCCTTTGGGGGAACCAGTACCGGGTTAATCGCCCCAGCAAGTATTGACCTGAGATTTGTACCCAACTCCTCGTGGTCACAGCTTAGATAATATGGTTCCACTAGTTCAAGAAGACAACGCAGGGGAGTAATTTCTTTAAAGGTAAGTAGTTATTAATGCTCTCGTTTCATCAAATATATTTTGCATTAGAAATAACAACAGGCCATTAGCCATAAATATTAACGTTTCATTATTTAAGTATATTAAAAGTTTATAGCAAATAGTTATTTTATAAAAAATCTTGTTATTTCTCAGCATTGAGTCGCGTAATTTGACCAAACTACGATGGTTTCTGCGGTTTCGCTAACGATAATGTTTTAGCGTTCAGTTTTAGGTCAAACTATACAAATTTAGCACGCAAAATAAAACTTACTTAACGAAGTAGGTTTTGAGTACTAAAACTTTACGCGCCTATGTTTTCTGTTGTTATTTATAAATAACTAGGTTTTTTCTTGGACTTCGGAATTTTATCTCAACACCTGTTATGTCTGCTCTCAAACGAATGAACGAAATTTGATTTAAATGTATTTATTTTGTATTAAACATTAAAAGTACTCTTTTTATATAGACTGGAATTATGGTCAATAAAAATAAATATAATGCCGCAAAACACTGCTCCAGTCTTTTCATGTGTGTAAAAGTTTCATTACATTATACAATTACATCGTGGAAGTAAACTTAAACAAGAACTATGAGGAAGAGGCAACCTTAACAATTTTCTAAGGCATCAAAACCGTACAACATACACTATAATTTTGCATTAATGAGTAAACACTGCAATTAGTCTAACGTGTGGAAATCGGCTCAAACGATGTGGCACGAACCGATAGTTGCAAAAGATCCGCCCGACTCCACCTTGGTTTATTGTGGCTCTAACATCTCATCCTTTCATTGTAAAGAAGCCATCCATTTTGGCCCATGCTATTGTTCGAATTACAAAATACTGGACGTATGTTAAACAAGATAATACTCTACAACCAAACACAACGTTTTCACGTGTTTAATTGCGAAATCAGTGACAAATGTCGATAGTGTGACAAATGGCACAAACTAATAAAACAACTAAATCGTGTAAGCACCTACTTTGAAACCTCGTTCAGATTGTATTAGTAAGATTAAGTAAAGAGTTTCACTGGTTTACCGTTGATTTCGTTTTTGGAATAATTAATTAAGTGTACGTTGAAACTGTGCATCTTAACACCTATTTGTGCAATTTAACAAATGTAGTAACTTAAGTATCTGTACAAGTAGATTGGGAATAATAGGCCGCGATAGAATCCGGAAAATTAGTTTAATTTCAATGTCTAACATTCGCGTAAATATAAGAAATCATTAATAGGCCGCTTACTTAATTCTACATATTATATATATTTAGATTTCTTTGATAAATTTATCAGATTTCTTGAATTCAAAACGCACTAGGTACGTCGCCTTTTAACTCTGCGTAACCCTTGTGTATGTGAAAGCAGTAATGTCCACTATTGTCTCTGCTTTTACAAACATTGCGCGAATAGGTCAAGAGACAGGTAATCTCAACTTATTAAGTAACATCAAACAATGTAAACCAGCAGACAGTTGAGGCCTTGCGTATGCAACGTTTATGCTAATTCGGAAGAACATTCACATTTTTGTACGGAACGAATTTTAGCACTAAAAGCCAAAAATCAGTTCATGGACGCAATAACTCAGCTCATAGTTTAATTCGACACACCGGCCATAGCAAACGTAAACCATCATCATAAGAATATGAGAATTCGACTAGAAACCAACAAATTTAACATGTCTGGTGGGTCAACATTTTCTTGTATTTACAAATGTACCATTACGTGAGGTTCATTTATTATTCCACTTTCTAGATTACTTGTTGAATTTAAATCTCTGGTTACGTTAGATTTATTTGTTTCTTGGGAAAAATACTGACTTCTTATGCAGTAATTGGGTTTTATTAGCATATTCAAAAGTGTATTGATATGGCAAGTGTTGTATAGTTTCGAATGCACATCACAAACAGTGCGAAAAGTAGGTCTGTTTGAAATGTATTCGTTTGAATTTTAGGCTATACTTAGTGGTCTAGACATTTCGTGAATTTGCTTTGAATTTCAACAAGATTGTCATTCGATACTAATTAGTTTAAACTACATTTTGTGGATTAAATTAGGCAGAAATGTTTCTCCATTTAAACTTGCAACGTTAATATGCAATTAACGTATTGATCCTGAAGACACTGGTTGTAAAGATCGAAATGCAATATCTAATCGCACCACGAACTTATTTACAGAGGATGTGAATATTAGGCCTAATGTACATTAATTAAATTTTATATGCTCTAGCCATAAAATATTTACTGTTATTGGGATATTACGGAGTGAAATGACGTCCACAATATACTATCGTGCTAATTAAACTAAATTACTACAATATAGTTTATTGCTTCAAGTTTAGAACAAACCATCTTGCTGAAGCTGGGTGATAATTTATAACCGATCTTAGATGGCGTGTCGTTTATTTAATATTTTATCACCACCAGGATAACAAGCTGTCGTGTACGCCATCTTAAGAAACAGCTCGAAAAAGACATGCGATACTGGTTTCGCTTGTGGTTTAATGACAGCAGCAGCTTGGTGTAATTCAATTAACGGATTTGCAAGATTGGCTGTTCATTGAAAATCCGTTGCCTTCATTCGAGTTTCATGAAAATAATACAACTAGTGGCAATTATAATTCTATTGACTGGTGACTTACTAAACTAACATTCGGCATGAACTTTACTAAGTAATATAATCATAAATTTTATTAGGCAGCTCTACATGTTTACTATTCTACTTAATCTGTCCTAATATATATTGTTGATAGTAAAATATTTTTTAAATCAGATTAATAGTTCCCCAGATTCCCTCTCATACCCATAACACTCACATTCTCCTCTTTATAATATTAAATAAATTACATCCATTTCAAACTTGAATACTCCATCAAATCTCAAGATCTAATCGTCAACATAAGCTTGGAAATAGGTATATATACATCTATCGGGAATCTATTAAGCTTGATCTACCAAGATCTTATTACTTTCCGGCATAATCATAAAACTGCCGGCTTTGTAGAACCGGTAAAACATTTGATAACATGAGATGGGCAGCGCGGATCCGCTCGGACGCGCACTTTCGCGTGTTGCGCAATCCACATTGCATTACCTTTATAAAGTTTCAATTTGTTACCGTTTAACATGTTGTATAAGAGGATGTGTGCTGTTTTGTGTAACTTTGTTTAATGTGATATAATTTATTGACGTTAAGTATTTAGATTTTTACGCTGCTAACAGTTTCTTGGTCTTAAATGGCCGCAATTTCGGGGCTATCAGGCTTTGGGAGGCAAGGATCGATAAAGATATATCTTTTTTCCGTGATACCCTCCAGATGGTTACTGGCTTACTTCCAGACTTATACGGATGCTGTGGTGCATGCATAAATTATTATTTACGATTTAATTTTTCAACAAGATGTCGTTAGCTCACTATTACAAGATTCTCGGTTTCTTTTTTTTACAAATGTAAAAAAATATAATATGTTTCTGTCTTTTTCAGTAAAGAATTTCAATACTTAATCCCAAAAGATCTCAAAAGAGGAACCGTGAATTTTTGTTTTATTGTAATTTTTACCTACATGAAAGTTATATGTAGTTTTTCCAAAATTAATCAAAATTAACATAGGACCTTACAATATTAAGCCAGCGATATATTATGATTAAGAAATGTACATAGACAGTTAAATTCCTTGTACTTAGTATATAACTGACTAATAATCTCAGATAGTTCCAAAACTCTCCATGACAGAGGGTTGTCGCTACCTGTATTTTTATACAACAATTTCTATATAAAAGACGCAGCAAACTTCATATAGTCTGTGATATCTAGACATATCTAAACAATAGCTATACCTGAATCTAACATGTCATTCATAGTATTCTAGGTTAATTGAATTATTACTACAGTGAAGGAATTTACCAATGCTTTCTCCAATTACCGCAATTTTGATTCACATGTTAACAAAATTAAAACTTTGATATGAACACCGTGCATTGCTTAACCTGGAGATTGTATCTAATGTTATAAGCCTTTATTTGAAGTCTATTCTCTTCATATCTTTAAAAGCAACGTTGTTGACCCAAATATTCATTCACTACGCACAACTGCTTTAAAATCCTTACCATAAACTAATCTAAATAAAAACCTTACATAACAGTGGCGAAGGGTGAAGTTTTTCAAATGGTAACCCGAGGCAAAAAGAATTAAGTCTTAGTTAACATATCGCGCCCAATTTAACAGACAACAAAAACTAAGTCATTCGGAAATAAACCTAAAAGGGAAGCAGGTAGGTATCGGGTTGTATTGACGCTTCGCCACTGCAACATAATGTTTTTGGCCTATAGTGAAATTCTGTGCTCTTAACATTACCAAAGCAACGTCGTTAGACTGAAATATTCATTCCCCACGCACAACTCTTTAAAATCCTTACCAGAAACTAATTTAAAATAAACCCAACTGAATGGATTATTACGCTATTTTTTCATCGTAATCTTGAAAAGCGCAGTTCCTCGCTGGTAAAAACTGAGGCCCAGTGAAGCACAACGTTTCCTCGAAGCGGCCGAGTGCGTCGCTCCCCGTTGTTAGAGTAACGGTGGTCCCTCCGAGTAGCTAATGTCTTTTACATAGACAGCCGAAGGTTCTGCCAGATGGAATGGCTAAGAAGCAAATTGTCTATAGGTTTAATAAAATGTGTAGGAGAAATAACTTTAATGTTTTATCGATGACGTTTATTTATGAAAATTTATATTCAAATTATTTGTTAAATTATTATATACATTTATACCCCTATTTATGCATTACACTACTAATTTATTCAGCTTATTTTAAATACATCTACAGAATAACTAAGTATAGTATGCAATGAATACCTAACCTTGATTCGACTATGATTTATGTTATTGCACATCTGAACTTTCTTCACTTTATATCGCACTCGTGTGTTTGAGTTATTAGCACCTCGAACCATCGCACCTATATGTTCGTTTGTACCCGAGATATAAAAATACTGAAGTACTTCTTATTTAATATTATTTTACTACTACGTCCCATTCATATATTGACATTAGTGCAAGTATGATATAATCAGGATTTAACCTGGGATGTTGTGCTGTTAACTATCACGCAGTAAGTACCTTGGATAATGACCCAAATGGTGCCATCCGTTCTGCAAAGTTACTGCATGAACTATTTTAATAAGGGCTGTGGATATATTTTTTCTTTTTTAATAAATAAATAACGTCGCAAAGCAAAGGCTCAAAACTACAAGGAACATAAAAATGGTGTAACGTTGGAATATTATGACAGAAAGACGATAAAACCTAAGATACATCATTGAGATAGCCCGGCTATATCTATGATTACAAAAAAAGATATCAAACGCTGCTTTCGATCAAAGTTACAGGTAACTCGATCGGGTTGTTCTTGAAACTATTAAACGAAGTGACTGATAAGAACATTTTAAATGGGACCATTAATCTATGACTCAAACCTAGACAATAGTTGCAAAAACTTGTCGTCAATACCGGATGTGACGACGCGTGTCGTCGCGGATGTTACGCAACTCGCGGTACTTGTCTAAATGACCAGCATACCATCCGTAATTGTACACCTATCCTCACACTACAGTTACCTGCACCATATTGTTAGGCCTTTGAAGCGGTCGTGGAAAACCGACTATTGTTTATTGCTAGTCTGTTGAGGCAGATGTTAGGAGTTATTTCAATTTGTGCTACGTAGGTCTTATTATATTCGTAGCATTCAAAATCATGTTTACTTTGTTAAATGAAAAGTCTTGCTTTATCCGTATTTTTCGATGGTCTCCCGTGTACCAGCAAAGATATTTTGTATCAAACCGTTAAAACAGGTAACGTTTCTGGGTATCAGATCTTTATTATAGTCTACAATTAAAATTTCGTGAAGATTTTTAAACTGACAAGTTTTTCTAACGGTCACTCCATTAGAGCAGGCAAAGGCACGCGGCATACAGTCTAGCAAGGAATGTCGCATTCCGACAGCACGCGGACCCTTGTGTTTTTTGTACAACAACCATCTACACTCCATTAAAACTTTTTTAACACATTCCCTAATAGCTATTAAATAATCCCATTCTGCCAGCAATGCTTGATTGATTTCAATTCAACTTCCTTGGCATATTTGAAAAAAGGGCTAACTTAATCAGATACGTGGCGAGACAAGAATTTTTTATGTTCTAATCAACGACTCTTCAACCTTTTACAATTTTAACTAGCTTTAAATGCTTAAAAGATTTTACCGAACCGCGGTTTTCTTCTAACAAGACTAACGATAAATATTCTAAACTCAATCATGAGACTGAACTTCATAGTTTAGATTGTAGATTCTGTTACTGTCGTTGATATGCATTAATTAACATCTTGGTCACTTTTGGCATTTAAATGTTACTCATATTCAAGGAGAATTATAATATATATGGTAACTCATATTTACAGTCATCGTATATCTACCTAAGTATAAAGTATTTTCTTAAATTCGTACAATGCATTCTACTTATGAATTGTATAAAGCATTGTTGCTTTATGCTGGGGCTGTCGTTTCAATTTATCTTTGTTCGTGCATCCAACAATATAAAGTAGGCCTCAGACAATCCAGTGTGCCTGTCCTTCGCTATTTTATTAGAGCCTGCGGGCCCTGCCGGGTCAAGACCGCTTGCTATCTGAGAAACGGGCACATAAGCACGAACTAAGAGAGTAGAGCTATTTTTGTTTGGAATACAGAAATTAACATTGCTGGGGAATTATGGCTAGAAATATCACATACCTATTAATTTTTTTAAACAATTATAAGCTTTACAGGCTTCGATCTAGATATTTATACTATAAGTTACGCCAACGTTTCTCTTGTTTAAATCGGAAATTCGTACTCTGACGTTGACGTGGGATTGAACACAGAACAACCTTATCTCTCTGAATACGATGCTAATAAGTCAGTCAGGTAAAATGAAAGAATCTCATTACTTAATTTTATTTCCATTTAACCCAAGTCCTATACATCATTAATCCGCAGTGGAGCCTGCAGGTCTGAGATGCAACATTATAGAAGCTGGAACAATGCGTCGAGGTTGATTGCACTTGCTTGTGAATAGCGCAAGTTCGATACACCCCGACTTACTTCCGCATCTACTATCCACAATTGAGTTGTTTTTATCTATTCACGGGTTCTGTTTATGCAAATGTAAAATGGTACGTGATACCTTGATAAGACGAGCTTTTAGGTCATTTAAGGTTCATAGAGAATTATCCTTCATTCTATAAACATTCAAAAATCTATTATAGGGTTTGAATTTAGTAATTACATTCGTCGTTTCATCGTTTTTAAAGCTGAACAAAATTTATGGGACTTGAATTAGTTTCGATTCATGCGTTACCATACATATTTATGTTTTTAATAGCAAATTACATTGCAAGTAAATTTCTATTCAATTATAAGTTTGTTTTCGTTGTATAAGCCATGTGTTTAGAGAGTGGCTAAACAGCCTCCTAGCCGGTTCGCTCTGACAGCGGCTTCGAATTATACCCGTGCGTGATCTTCGGCATAACGGCACCCACGGTTGCTCACAACGTCCTTAGTCTAGCACTAACTGTTCCTGTTATATTCTGACATTGCCTTTGTTATGGGGTTAATTGGGTAGAGATGTTGTCAAAGCGTGAGGATAGTAACAATTTGTCGACTAAGTTGATGATGTTGCCTATTTTCCCTTTAGGTTCTTAATCAATTTTGAAGATTTAAGAATGTTTGTACTAGTCGTAATTATAAATTAAGTCGCGTCATTGATTGTTGTCACTTAAGTCTTATCTTGAGTGGTAATCACCTGAATATCAAGATGTAAAACCAAATTAGATAGATTTTCATATTCAGCTTCACCATTACATACTACTTTCGCTGCTCTACTGTCCCAATTTTTTAAAACTTACCAAATGAATTGTATTCTACAAATCAGTTCACATTAGTTTCGTCTTCTATTAATGTTCCGCTAGCTTTGTCAAAATACTATGAAACACTCGTCACTTGCGCTCGCGCGTTTCTTTTTTGCAATTCATTCTCACGATCTTCACGATAGTAATCGTGTATCGTGGGTGAGCGGATTTTAACGTTTTTACTATTACTATTGTGAATAATTACTACTAGTTTTTACCCTTGGTTTATTCATGAGGGTATCAAGTTCAGGAATTGCTCCAAGAAACAGTGTTGAGCACATAGAACTGAGATACGCTATGTTTATTTGAATTTATGTCTGAGCCAGAGTAAAATCAAAACAGTGAGATTAGTTGTTAACACTCGTAGACTTGTAATAAAGCAATTGAATTAAACTTATAGACGACTATAAGAAATAATTGACAGACGTAAAGATTAAAATTAAACTATATTTCGGATTTTATCGCGGTTTTAATATTTTAGTTTTCTCCCGACATTTCAAAAATTTTACAGCCTTCGCATTAGTTTAATTTTAATGTCTAACATTTGCATAAACATAAGGAATCATTAGATGTAAAGATATAAAATTATGGTAACAAATTTCAAAATAACAATTTAAAGGCTGCTCAATACAATTTTATAATGTTAGAGTTTCTAGACCTTAAATATTAAATATTTCTCAAAAGTCACAATACACATATTTTATGTTCTACAAAGTCAGTAGAAATATGTCTGGAATTGTTAGCGAAGATTCTGGAATAACAATAAAATTGTGTAGTTTATTCTCAGTGCCTTCAGCAACGACTGAACATCATTTACTTGGTCGCTGTTTCAAGACCAATTAGCACTTGAAATAGTAGGAAAAGAACGTGATTTAAAAGAAAATGTAAAATGTTTTAAACAATATATATCACGGAGTTCATTAGACTAGATGGTAATTTATTTGTTTAGTCATAATTTAACTATGCGTGATTAGATTGTCATTCGCATGCATAGAGCGTAGAATGGTAGCAATGTTTCAGCCAAATCAATATTAATTAATTATTTGAATAACATGATAGTTTTTTCGATATCGTTTGGCACTGGTTAGGTTATGAGTAATACAAACGATGCGCATTTCCCCTTCGGAAAATATTCTGGTTTCGTGTCTGTCGAACACGATAGAATAACGGTTCAGTACCTTCCTCTCGGTCGATTACCAACAAGTACTAACGGCACATGGATTCCAAGCTAGTTTGTGAATTAACATAAATGGCTGTTCTCTCTTGTTTGTTACCAGGAAATAGTAAACAGCTGCAGCACGCGAGCGTTTGGGCGTTACCCTCGAGCTGTAAAAGTGTACCATTTACTAGAACTCCAGTTAATGCGGCAATTAACTAAATAACTTTATTTACACTGGCCCTAAAATTGTAGACTGTATAATTGCTCGAAAACCAAGTTTCCTCGGATGTCATTTAAGTTGGCTTTGTAAATGTCGCTGTATTAAATTACTGGTTGGATAGTGTAGGAAGCATCTAACTTCCTTAAGGATTTATGGAGGCGCATGTAGATAATATTGAAATAGCAATAAATTGCGGGTATACGTCACTTATTATTGGTACGGAAATATTGTGTGGGCAGCTATTCATTACTATTAACTCTGATGTAACTCCACCCTCTCGACCTCACATGAAAGGGTATTTGAACCGAACTCTATTAATATCATGACGGCCGTAGAGACGCTGCGTCTCGTACTAGTCGACTTTCCACTTGCACTGCTAGCTTAATTCAGCTAGTTATGCCACAAAAGAAAATGACAAATTTTATTACTCATTAATATTGAACATTTTATACTTCAATTAACGACATCCTGTATATTCGCTATGTGCACTAGGTCTAAGATTGTGTTTGCTAAATAAAAATACTTACCTATTACAAAAAACCTAACATTCACACTGTAAATATTAATAGCTTTTCCAAGTACGCTTTTTGCGATCGGCCTTAATTCAGTTGCCTTTATACAATGAATTCGCCGACAAACGCTCCATTATGGGCGACCACAGAGTGTGGTATCTTCGCAAAACCATAGACACATTGCAGACAGCGCTCGTTCTTTATGGCAATGTCTAACGTCTTTACACTATTACGTAACGGGTGTGTTGTGACATGGAATCAGGTTATGGTCTTATGGCCACTAGAATCTTGTAAGGAATTAGCAATTTTCCAAGAGATCTACGCAACAATGTCGGTTCCGTTTATCGTACGAAGGGTAAGAATTCAGGAAGATAGCTAACTTGGAGAACATTACCACTAATATAATTATACGTATCTTGCACTATCAAAATAATCGTATTCTACGTCTAATGGCAGTATAGGTAGTATTGGTTTCTGATTAGTAGGCTATTATGTTTAGAATTGGGTTCGAGCCCCACGTTGCGTACCACTTTGAGTTTTCTAATGATTTTCCTGTCAGTTAGGACTGAATCTTTTTCGAAGACATGTTTTGCCCCAGATTGGTGGAACGTAAGACCAGATGGAAGAGGAAGATTGAGTAAATTAAAGATATTAGTTTAACTTTATGTTTCTTTTTTATTTTTTATTTATTTATACGTATATTATAACACCATAACAGTTGAAACTAATGCGATGTTATACAGATTTAATTTTAACAATTTATTTCAATACATTTATGAGCCATTTCAGTGAATTGTGACAGTACAATTCTGACAATGAAATCTAATAAAAAATATTTATCGGTATGAATAATTATGGAACTTTTGTGTACTTTAGAAGAAAGGAGCTACAATTAAGATTCGCATTTAACGATGATGTTAACTTATTTGAACGTTGCGAAATACCGTAAGAAATTATAATGTCAAACACGTGACGCCAACCGTACCCAGTAACACAGAAACACAATAAAAAACAAGAAGACACGTTAAATAGTAACTCAGTTGTAATGTACTATTTTCGCCATTTTGTTACGTGAATGCCAAATCGAAAAATTGGCCACATTTATCAATATTTTTTGTCGAATCATAGCGGTAATTACAAATTAAAGATTTCACACCGAGTTACAGCTAAAGAAACGCCATGTACATGAAGCTATGATATAACTGTCCCGGCGGCATTGACCGTACAACAATTGGTAGTTTTGATGGGAAATGTACAACATTTAATTATTTTGTCATCTCCACTTCCTCTTCTACTAATGTTGTCGTAATTGCTGTAATCTAACACGATTATATACTTTACACCGTCAATTATCTCGTTTAATCTGCATTATTGTCTAGTGTCTAGTTTTTTGGTTTTTATAACGATGTGCATAATATGTTTAGCATCATTGGATTATTTACTCTTTATATCTTCATAATTATTGCTTCCTTCATAGTACTCTAATTACAATTTTCAAATTCTTGTAACATCACAAAGCTGTGTGCCGCACCAGATTTAGATGGTGATATTGGGCGTATTAATAAATAATATGCCCGTAACTGTTAAAACAAATACATTTTTTTACACCAAAAAATTCACGGTTGGAATATTCTTTTCACAGAATTTTATTTTGTGCCTCTAACCAAATTATCTAAAAAAACGATCACATATGTAACTATCAAAACATATTTTATTTGTTACATTTTTACATACGTCTTTCGAAACAGGAATGCCCCACGTAACAAATTAACTTTTATGACAATAAATTTCTACCTCCTTAACACACGAACCCAAATCGGAATCCTTAAAGAGAGTGAGTCACCACTACTCGGTAGCCCTTGAAACTAATTTGTATTCCCAAAGCAATTGACCGATGGATTGAGTAGTAACCTGCCATAGACGACACGGTCAGGGTCAACTAACGGTGTCGAGTGCCCTAGTTAAAGGTCCGGCGAACTTTACACAGACTTACTGTAACACCGTCCGTAACGTTTCATAATAGTGAGCGGTTCCTGATTTTGTGTTTAGCACATTGGATGGTTTGTGTTTGAGTATCTGGAGAGGATGCTTGAATGTTAAGGTTTTTGGAAAGTGGAATTTATTTTTATAGTTTAGTCTATTATATTAGTTAGTTTATTGTATTGTATTAGAGAAAGTCCGCCTAGGTAGGTAACACTGTAATGTCTATTTCTACCGCCAAGCAGCAGCGTGTAGTCATTGTAACTATTGGACATAAGACTTAACATCTCATGTCTCCGGAGGGCAAGCGCAGTGGAATACCAAACAATACTTTGTCATTCAAGGTATTGGATGCTGTTTCTACTGTTTATGTGGTCGTACCGCATCTCATCACGCAATAGCAAGCTCGTCTCGACATTCAAACCAATAAAAAAATTACAGTGTTCACGTTATGCACAGCAATGCATTGATTAATTAAGAAATATTATGAATTAAACAAATCCAGGAGCACTACCTCTTTATATTAATAGTACTATTGAAAATAATTGATCGCGTGATGAACGAATCTCGTCTCGTCTACAAAGTAAATGGTAATCAATAACTATTAAGTAATCATTACCATCGATTAGTATTAAAAAAACTCTGCCATAAATCTGTACAATCATTATCCCCAATACATACAATTTACACATTTAATTTCAGGCAAACAATCACGCAATTGTAGTTATAGTAGTTGAACAGTTCAAACACAACATTTAAACATAGCTAACAATTCGTTGCAGAAACGCAAATAAAATATTTCAATTTGGTTCTTTTGCGTATGTACTCTTAAGGTTCTGCAGGAAATACTCATTCAAAAACTGGAAAAATTGTTTAGTTGAGGGAATGTTTCTCTTGGACATTTCATCAAAATATCATTGATTTGCTTATTTCGGTCATCGAGCTAAGGTGGTGAACTATATGAGTGTAATAGATAATTCTAATTGAAGAGAGCAGTGTCACGCTGGACGCAATACTTTGTTAACAGTTCTTAGTGACCTTGCCAATGTTTTGGCTATTAATCAAAGGTTTTTGTGCAGACTTGACGTCTTACATCCAACAAGCAAAGTGAACGTCTCGTCATTCAATTAAGTTAAAAAAAATTTGTTGAGATTCGCTTACCTGCCGCCCAGTGTATAGGCAAATCGTAAACAAGGCTCTGAAGAATTGAGGCCATAGATTTATAATCTATTTTTAGTAAGCTATGTTTATTAGGTGGTCCTTTTTACAGTCTCTGTGTTTGAGGATAACAAAAGAAAAAACTTAATTTATTTTAATTATACGTTAAAAAAATTAGGTAACACTGGGAACCGCTCTCTACCGGCACCAAGAATGTTATTGTCTTTTAAATTACTTTAATTTAAAGCATTAGCTACGGAATTGGAATATAAGATTAATCTTCGAAGTTGTAATTATATTTCCTGAGAGGCCGACTTATAATTTTCATCAAGAAATCTGAATGTTTTTTCACTTTGACTAATTTAATCATTTATATGCGGTCAATCCCCGCAAGCAATTGTTTACCGATGGTACCTTTGAAGTTATATCTAAAGACACTTTCCATTGGTAGTACCAAGACACCAATTATGTTAAAGAATGTCGTACCATGTCCTCTCAGGACTAACACGGTGGTCGATAGAAACCATACAATCACGCAACAAATCGTGCTCTTATTCCGTGTCTCCCGACTTTCACCGAACTTAAGCCGAGATTCTATAGGTCACAGGCACTGGGGTCGACACGCCATGCTCATATCAATCGATGCGATATCAAACTAGACCCAATCTAAACTAATTTAGACCCTAACGAAACAAGTTATAGTTGAAATTAGCATGTGCGTACGCATAGTCGGAATGCCGGTGTACTGTTTTTGATACGTGATAAGATTAAAGAGTGGTATGAAGTAAGTTAGCGGGACGAGTGACGTTTTCGAAAAGTGAATTAACCGTATCTTGACCTGTTAATATAGACTTTATTCCAATGATTTGTCTACCGTTTTATGTTTACAAACAAATGCATTTGACCTTTCGATTGGTGATTCTTATGGCGGTCATGTAAAGAGTACGAGGCGGTTTCATTCCATAAATCAATTATTCTCATATTCTATGCTATACGAATATCGATTGCGTGAGCTTGGAAAATTTTATGGGCTGTGTAATTGAACTTTTTCTAATTAATATACTTTAATTCTACGGTCCATTTATGCTATTGGATTCTTCATAATTTTAATCTGAACGATAAAATTACCTTTATCTTGTTTAAAACAAAATATTAAGGAATGTTATTGTTCCTTTTAATGGTTTACTTTCACTGCATTACTTAGATTGGTTTGTTGCGATAATGGCAATATTAATTACATCTCAGCAATTGCTACGCATTTCTCCAAATAAGTAACAACTTATTTATGATACATCATATTAAACTTTTGTTATTAAATTTACGGCTTCCGGAACAATTTATATCAGATCATAAAATTAAATACGAATGAGTGAAAGAAATCCGATAAGAGTTGTGCTAAAAATAATCCTTCCAAATTAGGTTTTTAGAAAGTAGAGACAAATAAAAAGGCATGAGGGGTGGCGCGTACAAGTATTAGTTCTAGGACTATTTCTGATTACTATATCTTCAAAGATGTCTATCAATGGTGAAAAGTGTGCTAGATTATTATAGGTATTGATGTACATCAACATCTTTTTTATTTCGTATTTCCTGCCAGCCCGAGCTGGGTTCTTTGATTTCTTCGTTGTTTTTCTTTTATTTTAATATTGGACATAATATATACATATATAAAATGTCTTTAGTTATATAAGCGACTTTATTTGAATAATAATTAAATATTCTCACTACCTTGACTTATCATAAATGCAACTATGTTCGCCTATAATTGATGAGTAAAGCATTTTATTTTATAACAGTCGTTGGCGTAGTAGCGCTGAGGTCTCGGGTTCGAATCCCGTGTCGGGCAAGTAATATTGGGTTTATACTCCATATCAGTTAGGAGTCTGGGAGTAGCAATAAATCCACCCTCTATTACATGGGACATAAGAAAGTTGGAAAAATGCAGGTATTACACCACTGCCTATCCTTGAAAAGGGAAAAGGGCGTGATGTGTGATATACGTATGTACTATTTTATCGTCATAGTATGAGCTCTTCCTAACTGGACCATCTAATTTCAAAGAAACATTCCAACGTTACTTAGGTTTTCATTTGCATTTTAGAATTAAGTGAACGTGGGTGTAAACTATTGCATAAGTGTTAAGTTTAATAATATGTGAAAGTTTATTTACGTTCACACTCGAATGCTTTTTATAAACGTTTTTGCCTTAAGATTTGACAAATCGATTTATTGTTATAAAATTTCGATGTTTCGCTTATTCTTAGACATACTCGTGAAGGAGGAATAGATGTCGTGAACATGAAAACTGTTCAGAGAAACCCGTCTTTTAGTAAAGTTGATTTTTTACAACATCCGACGCAAAAGTGTATACGTTAGTCAGCAACGAAATTTCATCAATAGAAACAATGAGACAGTCTGATGTTACAAGAATAATTGCAGAAAAACAAGCAGAGATTCCCATTTTCAATATACTTTCAATTCTCAAGTTTTAGGAAGCCTCGAATAAATAATCATAATCAAATGCGACTTCTTAAACACTTGCTCCATCATAACCCTATTTTATATTGTACTTCTTGAATGATTATAGATTACAATTTATAGAAGCACACAGTGGGATAAACCTAAGTACGCAAGAAACCATTAGAGGTCAGTACGCTATGTTAATTAGCAGTCGACATTTCCACGGCATTATCGCACAGTTAGATAACAATCGAACAAGAGGCGCGAGAGTGAAAGCGTTCCGCCGGATTCACATGCGGGCCCGGCGGTTAGCCGTTACGTCAACTGTCGCGAGGTCACATGCTGAAACTGTACAGCCTCCAGACTCGACTGAAACGACGTTCCAATCTCAACGGGATCATCATTATCATCAGCCACATAAAGCCACTGCTGAACATAAGCCTGAAGATTTCCAGACAGACTCACTAGGATAATGGTCTTCATATTTGTCTGGAGTCTAGGTGTTGTGGGATCAAAAATTTTTCGTATAAAATATTCGGCTGTTGTCAGCTAAGGATACGAGATTTAAAAAACAGACAGAACAGCACCATGATTTCACAACTACATGTGGTCGATAGCAACAGTACAATTTTTTTATTAATCGATACCAATCCAATAGACACGTCTATAAACAAAATAATGTTCCAATTTCAAAAAACAAACCGCCTAATCAACTTTTACTCAGATATTCTTCGGAACTCGTGACCTCGAAGCCCTTCTTGCTAGAGTAACGTTATGTAATTGATGCTCATCAAGTGGTACCGGTATCTTGCGGTGCCCGTGTGAACCCACGGATATAAGTAATACGGCCAATTGCCATTTAATATTGTCGTGGAAATAATTAACGGGATTGGCTTAGTGCCAATTATTGCAACTGGCACAGCTGTCGTGGTTTACTGTAGTTTGCTCTTACCGTTTGTGCTTTCTTTTTATATTATTTATTATGTTGTCTTTGTTTTTTGTAAAATTTACAGTTTTAGAATGTCAATTAAAGAAATGACAATGTTTCAAGATTATTGTGGTGAATTTTTTTAAAATTTACTAATTCGTAAAAATTAGTACCTAAAACCAGCGAGAAACAAGCTTGATTCCGAAAGTCTAGACTTTAATAATGCTGATCTAATAATAGCATTTTATACATACCATAATTGAAGATTTAACTATTAGTCCCTTACTAGATTACAGGTAATGTTTAAACACGTTCCAGTCGTAAATTGAAAGCGTTTATCTCTGCCCTCGGGTCCATACGAGCTCCGCGGCGAGGATACAACAAATCATTAGTCCTTCCTGGTTTACTGATTTAAATGAACATTATTCCTACCGGCCATTCGTTAGAGCATCCTCAGATACAAGATAATTCAGAAAAGCTATTCCCTTTAAACGACGTTGAATTACAACATGGTTTAGAATGGGTATATTAAACATATTCCTGGAATGATAAATCGGCGCTGTAGAGATTTTATGAGACCCTTTTTATTTACTTATATTAGTGTGTTGCACTCTGTAGTGTATCTAAAGTCGATATCATGAATCTATCATCGCTTCGGAACGATTTACCGCTGTGAAGAGAAGCAGCGTAAGAAACTCCCTTAAGGCAGAATCTGTTAAAATAAAAATATAACAAAATGTCTAAGTATTAATAAATAAATTATATAATAATGTAAAACATTAACGAATAATAATAAAAATACATGAATATAGTCAAATTATAAAACGTACAATCTAAGCAATCTACAATGGTCATTCAATCTCGTAAATCATTTAACTATAATATATAAATTGGTACATTAAATTCATTCATTCATTTCATTCCAATTGGTTTATAATTAGTGTGATACCTGATAAGCGATAACATGCACATTGACATAATATTGAAACGTGCTTATGCTCGCGTATACGTCGGATACCGGAGGAAAGCTCAAGGTTTTGTAATGTATTACGCCGGCACCTCTGCCTACTCCTTTTATGATGAAAGGTGTAAGTGTTTATTATACTGATATATATGAAGTCTCAATACCTTTAAATTAACATTATTGTAATTGTTTTTTATGTTTATGCAAATATTAAATAAAACTATTTTTCGGATTTTTTCGCGGTTTTTTCTGACGTTTCATACGAAAGAAAATTTTTTGTTTAATTGTAAAATATAGGTAAATATTGTTACTATGAATTTTCGGACGACCAACACCTCAATTCTCGCCGTAATCATGAAGGCTGCAAACTCTTCGAAACGTGGAGAGAAAATTATAATATAAAAAATCATGACAAATTCCGAAATAACTTCAATTTTAACGTTATTGAATTATAATTCGCTCTACATTAAAAGTTCTCAAAGCGTCAAAGTAACTGAACTCCCAACGACCAACGCACAAACAAATTGCTGGCGACTAATATCGTTAACCTACTATGCATCGAGTTTTACACTACTTACAATCTTACGGATCAATAAATACAATTTGTAGGTCAAATAATTATATACGGTGTTTCCATATTTGTCAAAATGTGCGGTAATTTGTATCATAACTGTTTCTCTATAGTTACAGGTCTTAATCCTGTAATCCTAAATTGCACTTAAGTTTTTCCGCGATCCGTTCCATCCGCATTCCCTCAAGCTCTCATTTATATAAAATAGTGTATTTATGTGTAACGTTTGCGGCGTGTAACGGAACGCAGCTGCGAGCACGACCGACGGTAACCGCGTACCACTTGCAGGCTTAATAGCTTTACTGTAGCGTTTAACTATATTGCCAAAATAAAGGTTACTGTTTTAAGAGAACAGTGGTCTTAAAAACTACATACCATAATGTTTATGGCGCGAAATTTACAACTGTACGGGAACTTAATACGTTAGCTGTAGATAATCCGATTCAATGCTTCATTTTATCTTATTTTTTATATAGTATCAATAAAAAGAGCATTTTTGTACAACTGTTCATATTCAAATGTGTTGTACGAGTACCTGATGTTAAGGGCAACACACTGTCTATTAACTAAATAATTTTCAATTACAAAGTTCTGTAATGTTATGTCTCTGCTCTACATTCGTCAATTGTCACACTGAGATGTTAGATAAGGTTTATTATGTGTTCGGCAATTATTTATCGTTTATATTGGCTATTCTCGCATGTAAAACAATTACCATCAACAAAATTTTCTTCTAAACACAATATTTATATAAAATGTGTTATGCTGTTGGTGAACCAAAATAAGTAAATAAATATTTTCACAAGACTGAAAAATCACAGGCGGTAAAATACTTTAAGAGTTAATGTTCCGGAACAAAACCAATCTGACATTAATTGAATTTTTTGCAGATTTTATTATAAAATTTCAATTAAGCGCAATTGTAAAGGTATTTTTTGGGACTCGTACGGTACAGACAATTAACGGGAGGCGAGAAATTGTGTGATTTTAATAGGAATCTGAAACCGTTTTATTTTGCCGACCATACCCGTCGCTCTTATTGGTCGAAGAAATTTTCCAAGATCGAGGGAAGATTGTCAAAACAATAAGCAATTACTGCAGAAGTCGATGACTAATGGTCATGATGTTTGTAAAGAGAATAATACGTATTCAGCTTTTTAATTGTAAGATTAATGATGCAATGAAAATATCAATTATGGTCGTTAATCGAGACATTTATTGACTATAGAACACAATTCAATGGTAAAATAATAATTTCTAGTAACGATTGCGCTAAATAAACCATAGATATATCGAACAATGGAGTAAAACTCATCCGTTATTCGCAAGGCCAGGAAACTGATATCAACAATGGATGTGAGAATTGTGAAGCAGAGGCGGCCGTGACTCCGTCCTCGTGATGGTTATCATTAATCGAAGCAGTATAGTTACGGGTAACAATATTTTGAGTTTATTCTAATATAGGAATAATTTATTAAGACTGCCGGTAATCCCTGACACCGGCCGCTTCTAACAAATGAGTCTGGAAATGTTGTGGCTGATGATGATTATTTATTGAGCTAATACTCTGCTTGTTCAAACCTTTCTGAAACCAATTCATCAAGAAGGTAATGTAAAGATATAATTCAAGTATCATCACTCAATTTACGTTGACTAGTTAAGAAAATTGTTCTTACATTACCAAGTTAAAAAGATAAAAGCATTGTATTAATTAGCAATACATTATTTCATTCCAAATACGTCCCTGAAAGGATGTAGAAAAACCACGCCGCGCAGCACAAAAGGGGAAATTACAATTAAAGAATGGTAATGATCACAGCCATATTGATTTCTTCTAACGTGTAGAGAATAGCGACTAATTAAATCATTTTTTATTAAGATTGTTATTTAATTACCGTTGACCGTTACAGTTGCTCAGCTTTTCTACAAAAAGGGATAGTAGGTTAAGTCTAATTTAGGTTCTTTCATTTACGATTTCTTAAGCCTTTTGGTAGAAAAGCTGTAGTGCTTTGATAAATATTTTTATAATTGCCATTTCATAATGAGAAATGTATTCAGCATGTGGCCAAATTCTTTAGTTTGTGCCTGCAAAGCGTGCGATAAACCAAGTCTTTTGAGCCAAAAGGCCTAAATTAGAATTTAATTAAAATTCAAAACGAGATAACTAATTATCATAAAATAAGTCAAGAGACGCGAGCTTAAATACAAACTGCGTTACTTTATACGGTCGTTATAAAAAAGTAATGTTAAAGTAAAATGAACGTACTGTTTTTATAACGGCACGCAGAATGACAATGGTTTCGCCTAATGACAAATTTCGCGTAAACGTTTTGAGAATTTGTGTCACGATAAAGCACCGGAAACAAAATTATATGTAATAATATTTTTGTAAAACTAGGCTACTTACATTTTGGAATGGTAATGACAAGTTAGATTTGCTCGGTTAACTTTTATTTATTTTCATTTATAATTTTGTTCTTTTATATGTAAGATACTGTTGGGTAACCTAGTTTATATTATATGTTTATTTCACATAATAATTTCGTACACAAAATATTAAAAGTAAATAAGACTTTATTTCTACTATTTACACACAGTTCTCAGAACATATATTTTACTTTGTTTTTTATTTTGGCACTTCTTCACGTAGTAGTTTCCTCCTCGGCTTAGGCTTCCCCATCGACTTTTACAGCTTCCTATCTCTTGCTTTTGTCACCCAGTCTGATTCTTCTAACTTCAAGCAAAATAACTTCCCATCTCTTAACTCTTATCTCTTGTATTATTTCTTGGTATCCATTCAATTATCATTTTAACCCATTTATTATTTGCCATCCTACAGATGTGTCCTGCCCACTTCCACTTTAAAGATCGTATCACTGTTTTCAGGTTACTTATTTTTTTGCGAATACTTCTATTTTTTCTTTTTGTTTTATTCCCAACATACTTTGTTCCATTTTTGTTTGGCAAATAGCTAGTCTATTTTCAAATGCAAGTATATAAGTAAAAATGGTTGAAGTATTACACCTATCATTGTTTACCGCATAATAGTTACGGCACACCATGCAAGTCACATTGTGAGTACAGGTTTCCACAACACACAATTTCTTAAAAGTCTTGCCAAACAAAACCAATTTTCTCCACGCAGCCA
Source organism: Manduca sexta (assembly GCF_014839805.1). Taxonomy (NCBI): domain Eukaryota; kingdom Metazoa; phylum Arthropoda; class Insecta; order Lepidoptera; family Sphingidae; genus Manduca; species Manduca sexta. Next base: position 9,034,152 of record NC_051125.1, on the reverse strand, counting down.
AAATAAAAAACAAACAACTTTTTTGACGATTACGAAATTATTATAACACCATGAAGTGTTAGCTCAAAATCGATTACCATTCCGCCTTAGAAAACGTTATGCTCGACCGTACGAAATTAGGCGCCAATGACCTTCCATCCCGGTCAGAGACAAGAAAATTATAAAACCTATTATCTTTTGACACGTTATTACGTGGGGATTTATGTGTAAATGTATTGCTATGTGAAACTATTCGTACGTGCCGACGAAGCCGACAATGTGGCCGCTTAAGAATTTTAGTATGCCGGGATATCATTTTATCAAACAGAATTCTTAGAATATCGGAATCACAAATCAACTACACAAAATAAAGTTATAAAATTGTGGTTACAAAATAAATTACATAACAATTATTATGTGGAGAAATATGTATGCACCGACTGTATAATCATTATTGCGCACTTTTTTAAGAATTATGTACGCTCATTAGATTTGGCTCTGGATATATTTATGGTATGTCTTACATCCAATAATTCCAAATTTAAAAATTTTAAATTATTGGATGTAAAAAATACTTTTGGAAAATATGACTGCGCTCTTTTCAACAATCCATCAATTGTTCAAAGAGTGTATAATTTTATAAAATTTAATCAATTTAGACACTAGAGTGGCATTAGATTAATACGGTAAAATTGATAAAAAAACATATCTAATAATGCTTTCGCTACAATCACATGTTTTATTACACTTAGACAGCGTGTCTCTAAATTATATATTTTATTACTAATGATAAATTGGTAACTAATGCATTAACTGTAGTCAGATTATAAGATTTTTTCTTATTTTTGTATCACGGCAGACGATAAACTCGTATATGTGTATGATAAGCTCTACATATTAGCGATTAACGTTATTTTAGACCACAGTTGAATAAAGAATTAGCTTTGATATTTTAAATTTGTTAAATAAACATAGGTATATAAATATTTTTGAATTAATTACGTAAATCAATTCTATCATGCTACATATCCGCTAAAGAATTAGAGATAAGATAAAATGTCGGGCTCTCTTTTAAGACCACCTCTTTGTTGTCTACTGACCGTTATCTATTCCCTTAATGTTTGGAACATTAAGTTTTTGAGTTCAAGGTTGTAATTGAAATCAAATTTCATCATACATGAGTTAACACCACCTTCAATAATGGGCTACGAAGGTCGATGGGTAGGATCAAGTTATAATTAGTTAGTTTCTATCTCTGAGCACCTGTGAACAGGCCCTGTCGCGTTCTGTTTTGAAAGGTCTTCGTCCGTTTATTACTGAGCTGTAGCTTTATGAGATGATGGGCAAAGTGTAATAGCATGTAGTGTTTAATAATTTGTAAACGTATAATACGACTATGAATGTAACTTGCCATAGCGAATGCCACAGGGTGAACTTAAAACTCTATAATTTTTAAGTTACCCTACCTTAAATCAAACCTAGAATCATGACGAGTATCTCACTAGAATTAAATCAATGATGTCGACTCCCATATAAATTTATAGTCACATAGATAAATCATTATTTATTTGACACTTGATTTCTGTCTAATAAGGTGATTAGCCCGTTCCCAATAACATGGGACGGAACGACGGTACCGTTGAAGTAGCATCGGTGTACTCTTTGTCACTATTTACCGCTTTGGGATTCAAGCGTGACGATTTCAGGAATAATAAAGCCTACAAGGTTTTTAATCTTTTATTAAAAGATTTATAGAAGACTCAAGTTGTGGGTATCATTTGGAAACGAATAAAAAAATCTATAATTCGTATTGATTTTTGAAACTGATGAAGACTATGTTATCGGAATCTCTTGAAATACTATACACTTATCTGCACGCACCACTCTTCTCTTCGTCAAACTTTTAGTTAACCTTACAAACACGTCAACAGCACATTTATAAATTGGTATTGTAGCTCATAAAGTTAAGTTAATGCTTTCACCTCAGGTGAAAAACGTTCCCTTTTTTATTGCTTTAAATGACGAGACGAGCTTGCTGTTCGGCTGATTGTAAGCGATATGCAATAGAAATACCACCCAACACCTTGAATTATAAAGTATTGTTTGGTATTCCACTGCGCTCGCCATCCTGAGACGAGATGTTAAATATTATTATGTCCGGAACACAGCAGTGACTACACACTGCTGCTAGTGCAACCAATGTACTAACAGTGCTCGTCAGTGAACATCATGCATGTATGCATTGGTTTTAGAAAAAAACAATTAGGTAACTTCGGCTTCATAGAACATGGTTTCTCTCACTCACACCTTATTTGATGTTTTGTCACCGACTTGCGGAGATTCTGAAGTTCAGTGTGTAATATTGATTACTCTATGATGTATGTCACCTTATCATTACGTTAATCATTTTGTACTAATAAAAATCTCGAAGGAAAGTTGTGATTTATTTTTTACCTTGAAAAAATATTTCAATGGGCCAAGTTGTGTGCAAAAGTTAGTCAACACATTTATAAGTGAATTCACACGCATCTGCGCTTGTGTCCCATAGCATTTAAAGTACAGTCTCACAGACTTTTACAGTTGTAATTACATTTAAATTACTGATGATGCAACACTATTTTGCTGTTTATGTAATTGTTTTAGTTATGGATGTATGAGATGAGTCGCGTCTAGAATATAGAAAAATTTTTGGTGTGGTAATTACATCCTAAATTCTATAGGCATTAGGTTCTTCTTCTATTAGCACACTCGTGTGTATATAAACATGGAGCAAACAATATTAATTATTAACTAGCCTTGCTTTATACAAATGACTATCTATTTTATGACTACACTGTGACCATAATACTTCCAATTTCATTTTCTAATATGTTTACTAAAATGAAAACGCAATTTATCACCTCACCGTAAACATCCAATTCATTCACAAGATAAACAATCGTCTTGGTGTAATCTAAGTGGGATATCAAAAATCGCTCGCAAGGAACGAATAAACGGTACACTTCTAACAATATGCCGGTTAACAGGTTTACAGAAGTGCGAGAAAACAAGCCGTGAAATAACCATTTAGATTTTTTTCTTTCTAAGTAGCATTTATACCTATGTTTAGTGTTTGACCTATATCTTACTTGAACTTCGCTTTCATACATTTTGATTGGATATTTTTTCTAGTTTATATGTTGTTTTCATTCATGTCTTAAAGAGGTTTTATAAGCTTCGATTTGCGCGTAATTTTCTTATTAATAAAATTTTGTTTTTATCTGTATCTCTCCTTCATTGCTATTAAGGTTGAAACAAACTCCTTTTTTTTTAATTGTAAGCAAAAGAATAGTTCCATGCCATTTTCGCCGCTAACGATTGTCTCAAATTGCTTTCATATCCGCCGCTGCGACCGCGAACACTGACCGCAAACTCTTGATCAATATTACTAGATTGACTCCTTAGGAATCTAGACGGACTAGCTCAGGAGCGAACTGAGGGTCCTGGCGAGGGGCACACCCTCCATGAGAAACATAGTTCCAGAATACGTAACACCTTTCAGAAAGGCTGATAAACTTGCAGGCCCAAAGGTTGTTTGAGTTGTAGACAACTGGAAGCACCTTTTAGGAACTTCCTTTAGCCTTTGTGGAATAGGTACTAGTCATTCAAAGGTGTCAAAGGTAATTGTGCATAATATGGTATGGAGAAGCTATCCTCTAATTGAACCATATTGATGATCACACTTCACTACACAAAAAACATTTATAAATAAATATATCTAAATTTTCATTTATAAATAAATCGAAGACATACTTAGTTGCTTTAAGGACGTTATCTTACCCACCCAATTCAAAAATAGACCACAAATAGATTTCTTGATCCATTTCTGTTGTAGATTATCTTCCTATTACTCTGGTGCTTCAGTAGTCGCTGATATTAGCAATGATAAAATAAGATACCCATACATATTTTTCTCATAAACGAGTTAGTTTCCCATGAAATCTAGAATACTGACTTGTCCGACGGCATGATTAGTATGTAGATGAATGGCTTCGATATTTACCTGTGCAATAGAAAAACTAAGTAAATAAAAGTTCGTGTCCATAAAAACAGGGAGCTGGTATAATTTAAATGAGAATTCAAAGTGATTGCCCCTTAGAAAATGAAGTCGGAAAGCAGGATTGTAACATTGAGTCCATCGTAATGTGAAACAGGTAAAACTTATCAACTTGAATGTGTTCTACTATTTTATAATTTCTCGTTTTAAAAAAATTTATGACCTTTTAGTGTTATGAAATACAGATTAATATTTAATATTCTTTAGATTAATTTTCCGTATCACCTTCTGTTTCTACATTGCCTAAGAATTGAAAACATTTCGAAAATAAATGAAGTCTGAGAATATGCTTTACGGCGGTCTCGTGGACTTGCATTCCGATTTTAATGTCGTTTAACTATCGACTTTTTGCGTATGGTTTCTTGTGCTTAGGTATTGAAAACATTCCTGGAAACATGGACTGAAAGATCAAGTAACGTTAGCGAAAATTCAAGTTTCGAAATTTAGAGGAAACCCTAATGATGCCACTATTATGGACTGCAGTGCCGATCGAATATTTGTTGAGATATTGAGGCTCTCAAGCATGACAATTGGACTCTTCCACAGAACACTAGCTAAAAGCGAGCAGACTCTTAATCTATAACATTATTGTCCGTTACCACCTGCAATGAAGAATTAAGTTTTGACAATTTTTTTTACTATATTCTGCCTTCAAATATTCACATTATAAAAGTATAATAAAAGTATGTCAATTATTGTCGCCAGGTGCGCCAACATGTGGCGCGTAGTGTTGCTAGTATTCCTGGCGACTTCCAGTCATGGACAGCAGACCAGGGCTAATAGAGTGGTCAATGTATCAACAGTGTGTGATAAGGGATCCATAACGGCACATATAGAGATGGAACAGCCGTTCAAGGGATTGGTTTTCAGCAAAGATTTTTCGAGAGAGTGTCAAGCACAAGGTTTGTTTTATCAAAAAACCTTTTTTTAATAATAAGTTGTTACAATGAAAGGCTTTTGATACTCATTTATTAGAAGATGACAATAAAATAGCAGTTAATGATACAACTTGGCTACTATAATTTTCCTCGTGTCAAGATTCTGACTTTATCAATGTTTGGTGTAATGCAGGAAGTGAATAACGGTAACTCATTATAAAATTTTAAGAACTATTTTAATTAGCATACCTAAATAAATAAAATTCCAAGTTGTTCAACTCCACACGCATATGTTAATTCTTAAACAAAATTAGTTTTACCCAATAATATTAAGAATCTTGGTGCGGTTACATAAAATTTAAACACAGGCTGAAATTATTTTATTCAACATTTATTTCAATGTAAGGAATAATGGAAATTCTGACCGTCGTTTTAGGAAACCTGTTAAACAAAGTATCGCTGCAATTACCGTCGAACGCGTGTGGTGTGAGGACTTCGACCCTGAACACGACGGTAGCAGAGCCCGGCGACGACGATCCTTTGTACTACAACGTAGAGCTCATCGTGCAAATGGACAAGCACTTACAGCAATCTTCCGACCAAGAAATATTGATTAGGTATTTATTTCTTTAAGCTCACACATTCACCTCATATCAAGTAGTATTTACCTTCGAGAAATTTCAATTATATTTTCATCTCTTCTAACTACTTTAATGTCAGAAAATTCCGAACTAATTATCTATTGTTTGATTTCTGTATAAGACGAGGTTTTTACCAGAAAACAAACTTGCATACGGTATTGCATGATTTGTCTTCATAAGGCAGGGGTGGAAAATCTTTAAAAGTTTACGTGCCATAATAAAAAAAAAGCTGTTAAACGTGCCGCACAGGGCCGGCTTAAACAAACCGGCCAACTAACTAACCCAACTAACTACTAAGTATGTTTTATTGTTTGTATTCTCAATGATTATTGGCGTGTCCGAATTATATTTTCGCGTTGTTAATAAAGATACTAACAATCAACTACTTCAGAAACTGTCAGTTCCATTATAGTATTTTCTTGGCCCCAGTAGTAAGTTGAGAAAGTAGTAAAATAATATAGTCTGGTCATAATGATGTTCTTTGATTTCCAGATGCAAACTGCAACGTCGAGCTGTACGAATAAACAGCTCAGCTTTGGAAACAGTTATCAACAACAAACTTAGAGAAATGGCGGGCCAAGAAGTTAAAAGAACGAGGTATTTATTTTTCATAAAAACGAAATAACATTATTAGTTCATTAAACGTGTCTTATTACATACCTTACAACCATTAATATAAAAGATACATGATTCAATAACTTCTTTTTGTTTTAATCTGTGACTATACACAAATCCATTGCAACTGATATTGTCTTTGTCAGGACTGGACGAAACAGACAAGGGTTCGCGAGTCCCGCGGAGATGGAACAGCGCGAGATGCTGATGGAAGCGGCGAGGGCTTGGATGGAACTATCCCCCGCTGTGGCTGCCACTGAACCGGCCACAGTTGAGGTGGGACAGCCGACTAGACTGCTCATCCAATGCACACTACCAGGTTATTTCCTTGAAAACCCAATACGACCATCTAGCTTAGAAGTATCACCCTCTAAAATATCCAATGATCGTTCTTAAAAACTAAGTTTAATGCTTTCTATGAAATTTTATTGAAAATTCTCTGAAGTTCAAATATTACGTTCTGTTGGATGACAAAGATACGAATATAAAAGGACCATTAATACCTTATTCTAATCACATTATTTATAGGTTAATGGAACCTTTCACTATTTTCAAAAATGTATTTCAATGTGCAATTTTGTTGTCTAATTATGGCTAAGAAATTGGTTCTTGACATACTTTCCAATTTGAACTCTAAAGATAGCAAAATGATAATCAGATATAGAAGCATTTTACTTTCTTTTTTACAGTTGGCGTAGGCCTTCGTGTCACAAATTGTATAGCACATGACGGTCTTGGAGAAGCATCACAGAAGCTACTCGATGAAGCAGGGTGCCCTATTGACGAGACGATATTCAACCAACCCAGCATTCATTATCACAAACACAAGAGCAGTGAAATCGACTTTTCCGAACTAGAGCCGGCAGATATACAAAGAAATATTGACGAGAGCACAAGCATTAAACTCACAAAATCCGATCCAGAGTATATGTTTAAGAACGTAATGACATATCAACACGCTATCACCACTTTTGCCGCATTCAAGTTTCCAGATAGAGCGAAGCTGCATTTAACGTGTGGTATCGAATTGTGTAAAGGCCATTGCCCAGCTATCGACTGTAAAGTTTTACAGAAACCACAGCAAACTAGAGATGGATTGCTAAGAAAGGCACGCCTAGATAAAGACGCTAAAGGTGTGGTCATTGATAGGCTCGAAGTCTACAATAGTATTGAGGTTCATGCACCGAATATAGAGTTAGAAGATGAAGCTTCTATAAGAGGTAAAGAAATACAAGAATTGTTTAAAAAAACACATATTGCTTACTAACAATACTTAAGTATTAAAATCATCTGAACACGTCATATATTTAATAGTCTTTAAATATTTTGCACGACATAGCCGTTAATTATAATCTACTAATACTTGCTTACTTTACTTTAAATATTATCGTAGCGTTCCCAGCGTAAATAATTATTTTTGTTGGCAGGTTCGAGAAGAATAGAATCTGAAGAAGATGAATTCGTCCGGGGATTTTCACCTGGAGATAGAACTATTTGTCTATCTCCTGGGAAAATGGCCCTTGCATTCTGTGTGCTGGGAATCATTTTCCTGTGCGCTATTGCTGTTGCATTTATATCTTTGGTGCGAGCGAGACGACGACTAGGTCGAGAGCCTCTGCACACTTCCCTCTCCTTCTACACGGGCAGCAAGAGCATGTTCTCTTCCAGTGAAAGCTCAAGCTCTGGCCTCAGTGGAAGCAAACTCTTGTTAACAGACAGTCCTTATTTGGACCATCATTCATCCTCAAGCAATAATTGGCCTTACAGGCATTACTGATAAGAGGCCTTTTAAATCTCTATTGGCTTTTAAAGACTTAATAGGTACTCCTAAGAGATACAAGGAGTCATATTTTTTCTGTATGCATATGATGCATACTCAAAGATTCCTGCCGATAGAAAATATAGAACTATGTTCTAGATTCATTTCTTTGAGTCCTGGGGACGCCTGTTTCAAAACTCACTGGTGCTATATTTTATTCATAGGGAAAAAACTGTCTTAAAAAGCTACAGTTCCGTGGCTTTCTTCTGTTCGAATATGTAAGGCGCTCCGATTAATTAAAAATCCATTTTTACTTTTATGTGTGTTTTATATTGGTTTAAAGAGTTTGCCTATAAAGATCTGCTTTGAATATATACTATTAATTTCTCGGAGCGTCTAAAGCCTGCCTAATTCAATAGAACACGGCATTTTTGTACTTAATTTATAAACGGTGATATAATCATCATCAAATGTTATATTTTAATGAGACTGTTCTTCAATATTTCCAAAGCTTGTCCGGTTCTTTTGATTAGCGATATGCTATTTATTGTAGAATATAGATTGGGTAATATTGTTTGAGGCGGTGCTTTTGATGTAGACATGAGTAATGGATGGATAGACATAATAAAAATTATTATGTCTAGTCCTAAGATGTTTTTATTACATAGATACGTTATCCGAGCTCAATACTGGCAAGACGAAAGTAAGGTAACTGCCCGACATTCACTTAGTCAACCTCCAACCACTGTCGCGGCTAGTCGGCTTACTAACTTTTTGTATTTTTATAAATAAAATGCCTTCCTGTGTTTTTAGACGATGTACACATTATACTCCAACTGTGAATGAAAAAAACGTTTCATTTTATACGTTAGTAATAAGTATACACTCTTTAACTTATTGTTTAAACTAATAAATCCATTTTATTCGACTGTCATGGCGACGGGGCGGCCGACGCTCGGGCCCATTCGGAACCACTCGGGCTCGCTCGGGCCGTATCGATGCGAGCCGCTAGGGCTGTGACTATAGTAAATACTCCGCTGTTTTTATGTGCAATTTTGTTAGTGTATGACGCGTCTATTTGTAAAATGTCATTGGTCTAGTCACAATGTAAAAAAAAATGTTTTTAAATTGAAATTATAATGCAATTTCATCGAGCAGTTTATTATACTAGTTAAGTTGTTCTTTTTTATAATTTGAAGGAGGCTTTTTCACTGAATGTCTAGGCATGTAATGAATATTGCATTAAATTTTTTCCATTAGATTACATTCATTAGCACTTCCTCGAAATTTAGTTTTAAGATGTATTTTTTATGTGTTTTAAATTATTTTCCATTGAATGGCTAGGTAGTATGTGTGTATTATTTGAATGTGATGGCAACATTTTCAGTTTAGGATCTAGGAAAAATGTATGGCACACATACTTAATATGTGGTTGATATAATATATTTTATTCAGAATGATGAAGAAAACTGTACTATGTGAATTGTACTATTCACGTCAAGTTCCGTGACTGATAATGTAATGTAAATTTAAAGAAATAATGGAATACAAATGCCATTATATCATTTTGCCTGGTCTCAAAACAGATTTTGTACGAATTTTACTTTTATTATAATACATTTAATTTCATAATAAAAATGAAACTTCTTGTTTTATTTCACTTAGAACGAAACATTTACCGGAAGGCTGATAATGCCATGCCCACATAAACCTTTAAAATGACTGTTTAATGTGTACCTACTACCTACTAAACAAAGCAATAAAATATATAATACTTTGGAATTCCCATGTCAAAATAGATTAGTACATAGTGGGTCTAAGGGGGATTTAGGAAAAGATTTTTAAAATGTTTTATACTTAGAACTACATAATATCTATACATGTTTTTATATAATTTATTGGTCATTTCAAAAGACAGTAACGCCATCTATATTTAAAGACGCGCAATATTTCTCTACTATCTAATACTCCCATCGTAATATCCCAACCAACTGTAAATACCGTTGGTTCAAATAGATGGCGCTGAGCTAGCAATTTAATCATGTTCATTACTGGGCTATCCCATAATCTTGCCAGCTTGACTCCATTACTCACTACTATGAATTTTATACTATTTGAAAATAAAATAAGCTGATACTATTAACTTCCTACCACATTGTTAAAAATGTATATTATTATTGTTTTCAATAATTCCTCTACCTGCCTAAAACGTTGAAATGATAGGTACTAAACTATTTTCTTGGGTATGTACAACACTAAAGTATGTATGTCAGACGATGACATCATGCATGTCAAAGAATATTTTTTTTATATTTATGACATTTAGGCAAGTTTACGCGCGGACAAATTTACTTTAAACTTCTTCTTCATTACTTTATAAAAAATATCACGAATAGCGTCAATTAGTTCCATCTTACGTTAGCTAATAGCGATACTAACTTAAATCATTATACTATGAAATAACATTATAGTTCGTTGTAATTATTACTATGTATAGACTTTATTACAGTATTAATATTTTGTTATATCAGCAGGTATTGAATTTACTAAGCACTATTTAAAAATAATAATTAAGGAAAGTAACAAAAAAAACTGATGCAAGAATAACATTACATTTTGATTTTACATTGTCGTATAAATGGTACAGCCAAACATAATAAAATGGACTGGATTGGATTTTGCATCGACACGACAAATCCATTATGAAATTAAGGAAAATAGTAAAACTAGAAATCAATAAAATTGTAATTAACTAAATTATCTTGTCCAATTACCACATAAATTAAATTATTTTATTATTCTCGACTATTTACCTACCTCGACCAAGCGGCGATAAGTATACTTTCTTAAATTAATCTAATCTTTGACAAGGGCGGAACGAAGGTGGATGCTTTTGCGGTCGGTCTTTCGCTTCGCTCGATGCCGTGTTCGTACTCGTATTCACGGATGATACTTCAACTAATTTTGTATGAGTAGCGATTATTTATAAGTTCCGCGACAATAATAGTGCACGGGTTATGTTAAAAGATTGTTTACAGAGTGTCAGTGTCGCGGTATCGAATTTTTTACTATTGACCGCAGACCCCGTATCCTAAGTGTGAAAATTTGTGTGTGCCGACGAGTTTATGTGTTTGACTGTGCTGAAATAGCATTAATTGGACTTTTATTGAAAGGTATGTACAATTAATTAAAATTGGTAAAGATTTTTTTTTCCCGCGACCGTTAATTTTTGGACGAATTCGGTCAACATTGCCCTTTGCTCTATCGCTTTTTTGTCATTGCACCTTCTTTCACTGTTGATGATGCCGTCACCGTTATCTTTACATATTATTTCATAATATTAGTGGGTTCTGTAAGCGTATTATTTCGTAACGGCTTACGTATCATTGCTCACAATTGGCTTAATTAGCTAGGCACTTAGCGGAATAGTCCAATGTTTCTTGAAGTAGACAAACTACTTTTCTTTTTGGGCGTCTTCCAGACGCCGCGTCCAGAGTCCAGTGGGTAGGTGGTTATTGAGTACCAAAAACATTGTACATATATGGATATAATTTCTAGGTCAAGGAGATAATCAATATTATCTTTCTTTGATTTAAGTCTATGTGAATGCACCTTTCTATATCATATCTTATTTATAATTACCCTGTTAAGTATTTTTGCATTGTATTGTCACTTTTGACCTTCCACATATAAAGGCTAATTCAGGACCAATAATAATTTCTTAGTGTCAATTAAATTAAAGTCATGGAAAAAGCACAGGTGGCATGTCAGTACTGTATGAAGCAGACTATTTCTATTAAATATATATATATCTAAGTATGGATACTCGCTTAGAGAGAATTTTATTTATCTGCAACATATTTTTTCTAGTTTACTGTTGTAATGATACAACAATGGCACAGTAGTCTGTGTTGAAATATTAAAATTTATGATTATTTTAGCAATATTTTTATCTTTGCTCATTATCACACTTTAAAATAATCCTTATTTGAGCCTGCAATTACATCCACGGATCATTTCTTTTTATCTGTGCCTTCAGAATGTTTGTGAAAAAATAATTAATATCAATCAAATAGGATGTTTCACTTTTTAGAAGAAAAGTTCAAGACTTCAAGTTTACTTCAGACCATTTAAGAAACATGCCCTTTATTATTTGGTAAAAGTAATTTCATATTATGGTGCATTTTTTGCTTGCATAATAGAATATATTTTATTTATAATATATCAAAAAATAATTTTTTTAGTCTTGTTTAAATTATAGACTTAAACAAAACACCTTTTTAATATACAAAATTGAAATATGTTCTGAAAAATTATGTGATATTGACACAATCTATAAATTATATTACACAATATTGTGTTTTATAAAATGTACTGGCCTTGTAAATTAACATGTTCAGATTGAAAAGCGTGATGTCTGCAAAAAGTAATAATATTGTTTACACGATAAAAATACCCAGAAGTAACATACATAGCTAGTTTCATAATTTATGTCTGTTTTAATAACCTAACATAATCTTATTCATGGATCTGATCATTAGAATAAACCAATGTAAATAATTAATTTGTTAAAAAATCTGTATCCTAATTGTTCCATTTATTGAATTGAAAAATGCAATGAGGATAGTTTGTTGGTAATGGCTGTTAATCTATATACCTTGACTGGATAACAGGCACTGTGAGTTATTTTTGATATTTGCTAAACACTCGGAACCATATGTTCATTAGCCCATCTACGCTGCTAATATGTAAAGGTGATGGACATTAAAGTACATTAAAATTACATATTAAAATAAGAATTAATTAAACACTGAAGATAATCAGATTTAACAAAAAATATTGATGCCATTATTCATGTTTATTAATTAATCATACTTAAATCATAATCTGTGTATGAATGCACATTCCAGACTTACATTATTAATTCTATATAAATAGAATTTGTAAGTAAGCAATCTGATTAACATCGCATTGTATTCAAATTACTGCAGATGGCCTACAATAATATAATAATAAGTAAGAACAATTTGTTTATCAGCAAGTAGGTCAGAGATTATATGTCCTTCCAATATTAAGTGAATTTGTCAATTTGCACATAAACAGATGATTTGATGAATATGCGTATATAGTTGAGGTTGGGTCTATATCCACCCTAGAATTGTGTTGTGTTCACCTGCATGCTTTTGGGGCGGACTACTACTATTATAATTTTTAAAATTATTAATATACACAGAAGAGATTTTATTCTTTGAGTCTAGAACCCATCCCCCACTACCCTCCCTGAAAAATTACTAGGTATGCACATTTTGACATTTTAAGTTTATTTCACATTATTTCATTACTTTACAATACACCGGTTCATAAGTGGAAGTTGATTTGTTAATAGAGATTTTACCTAGTAAACTTATTAATGAAATTTCATTGTTCTAATTCAAAATATTCATCAATATACATAAGCTAGGCCATAGGCCCATATTCCATAACAATATTGGAACACTCTTGTAATCCTCACAAGGAGAAATATATTAATACAAAATATGTAATATTCATAAACTAATAACTGGTGAATTATAATGAACTTAATTTAATATTCATCAGATGAGTCAAGTTTATTTTCTGTTATAAGTTGGTTATTATGTAATTGATTTAAAAGATTGACTTATTTATAGGTACATTATGAATTCTGTAATATCTGATTTGATTGATTTTGAAATCTGCTAATAGGTAATCTTATTAGAATGTTGACATTTTTGTGAGGCCTGTTTTACAAGTTTCTAGTGAAATTTATTTGAATTACCATTTATTTGGGAGTATAGAATAGAGTATTTTTGTATTTGGTCAGCTTATACATTTCTGTGACATTAGTAGTTATAAAATAGACCAATAATTCTAATGAAAAAAAGTGGCATTTAGTATAAGTAATAAAGTGTTATATTATATATTAAAATATTTGTGAAATGACATAAACATTTTATCATAATACTTTAAATCGACACTTGAAAGTCAATCATATCTAAGCAACAAATATACTGAAAACTAATTATATAAATATTTAGAATCACCATATATTTCTGCGTCATTTGAGCTAGGTTTTTTAGGTCTGGGACAATATTAATATCATTAGACTATATATTTATAAAATAGAAAGTTTAATTGTTATGAATTTTCATTAAAATCGAAACTTTAAAGTGCTCTATTCAAAAATTTACTGATAGTTGCTTAGATATGATTGCCTTTCAAGCATCAAAATATATTTCTAATAATATTGAAGTATTCCTTATAAATTTACTGCACCAGTATGAGTGCCAACTGTTGAGACTAAGGTATTAGACTAAGGCTCACAAAAAATGTACCATAACACACGGGAATTGTAACACACGATAACACATAGAAAATAGGCAACACACTGGAAATATTGTTAAGATTAGTGCACACCAAAAAAGAGTACTTTATTTTCAATCAAATACTATATGCACCAATTTGTTTATTTAACTCAAGAAAAATATTATTATGTCCTATTCAAAATTATTAATATTATATAATTATAATAATAATTTAGCCTTTCCCGATAGAGCTTTTGTCTTTCGGCAGGTGTTAGTGGCATCCAAAAAAAAGGAAATATTTAGATAATATTTTATTTTACAAAACATGGAATGACTAACTTCAATCGTCAAAGTTTTGATATGTGGTCGCCATTATGATAATATTTCCAATGTAAACAAAGCTTAATTAATACCTTTCATGTGTATTATGTCACACAGTTACGTAACACACGTAACGCACGTGAATAACAGAACCTAAAATACCCGTAAAATAATTAAATGCAATGTAAATAAGTGATAAACTACACTATATCACAATATACATATCCCTCTTATTAGTTTTTACTTTATAAACAATTTTAGCTACTTACCATGCAAAATTGCTTCTGAAAAGTCGCTAAAAACAAAGGACGAAAAATAACGTGCACCAAAGAATTCCCGTTTTTACAAAAACTAAGATGTTAGACAGGAAACTGATATATTATTTTGAAAGTAGTAAAGTCGTCATTATAAAAATAGCATCATATGTTGCTACTACTTTAACAAAAAAAACTACTTCGTAACAAATCATTTGTAACCCACATGAAATAAAATGGGAACATTTTGTTTTGAAGTCGTTATTCATTCAGCTTTTGCTTATTTTAATATATCTACAAAACTGATTATAGCTTTATTTGCATGCTTTTAACATGTATACGAGAGCTCAATATAAGTATATAATTCAAGACATTATAAAAAAATATATATTTGACTAGGGGTGGACATATTTTATTTTCGTATGAAACAAGAAGTAAGCTATTTTATTATACCAGATAATTTTCGATTACATTTAATAATATCAAACTATTAAATAGCTTAACATTGAAATATGAACAGTAGCCAACATAGGAATATTTATTTTAATTTTGTTAACTTTCGAACTTACATTTTTCTTACGATGTAGTTTGGCTCATGAAAATTATAGGTGAGGTACATTTTTTTTGAGCCTTAGCCATTACTTGCTTGTAAATTACAGAAAAAGCTACTTCCATAAGCATTTTTATCTTTTATCTTCCATTTTGCTTCTTGATGCGAGCACCAACATGTTTTTATAGTTGCACACAAACTCTTATAAATTATTGCAGTCTCACCAAATTATGGTATTATAATATTATATTAGTTGCTTGCAGCTTCACCCAATTGAAAAACCTTTTTCATTACAAAAGTATATGGATAGATATGAATGTAAAATTTGATCTAAATCTGTTCTGCTTTTTCTGCATAAACATGTAACAAACATTATAATATTATGTCATCGAAATAAACTTTATAATATTAGTAGGATAAGAAATAAGATTACATAAAAAGTAATGTACTGGTTTGTGCATGCCTATTGAACTTCTTACAAATAATACAACACAGTGTAGGAAATGTCTATATAAAAAAATAAAAAAAAAAGTTTTGTAATGGCAACGGCACACATTAACTCTAGTTGCATATATTGTTTCACACATTTATGCATGTAAAAAAGGATTATTAATGACATTCATCACATTCAAGAATGTCTTAAGTCTGATATAACTAATTATATTTATCACATATAATAGTTAGCTTAAATAAAATATAAGTTATCTTATATGTACACACACAGTAAATTAATGAATAAACTGCAGTAGTCCTTGGATGCTGTTTGCTAAGTTAAATCAGTTCTTCCTTGTATGGCATCTTGGATAACAGCAATGAGTACAAGTTGGCATCATTTAAAAGATTTTATATATTTTTTACATGTTCAATTCCCAATGAAATGATTAATATCCAAGGATGATGCAATTGGTATTGGTTAAAGTTATTATAAATAGTGTGCTAGTGGTATATGTAGTTAATTTAGCCAAACAGAGAATATGAAACAGTTCATAATCTTATATAATACCAACTTACCAACATCATTTTACGACCCTGTACTAATTTGTTCTAATTTAATTTCTATTCATTCACTCCAGTCAAGGATATATATGAGTACTCACTCACTCATGTAGGGATCATATATCCTCCCTATTGTCTAAAATAAACAGTAATATTTTAGAACATAACATTGTATAAAAATTGCTCTACTATGTCCAAGTAATTGGCGACATGGATTTTGCTGACAAAATCATAGAGCCGCGCTTTATTTGCACAAATAATAGATCAGACAAGGTGTGATAGATCATAATTGTAATAGAATTAAGCAGAAAACGTATGTCACCAATCCAACTGTTAATTTTCGTGTATTGTATCTTTGAATGAAAAAAATAGTTGATTAACTTCTACAGATATTTATTGTGAATACAACATTCATTAAAAATATTTAACATACCTAAATGTCATTATTTAATTAAGAAAGCGAAATATCTAATTCGTACTGCAAGCCAATTAGGTCTCTATCAACACAGTTCATTATAAGTTTCTGAACGAAATTTCCGAAATTTTGTTACAGAGAAGGGCAATTTTTATAAATCGTGCTGAGTCTGGTGATAACATTATTTTCCCTGTAACGTTTTGACGTAATATTCTAGCCTCCACAGCCAGGGGTAATGGGTTTTCCGTCGACGCTCCCGCAAGGTCGGACCCAGCCTAAGTGGGAGTGGGATGGCTTATTGAGTTGTCCCCGTTTTTTAGCCGTGCCTAGATTCCTTTCAAGTAGCCTATTAGATAGAATAAATAATAATTATGAGTTTATGTGTACCTGTTTGTATCTTCATTTCAAGTAATTAATAACTAGTTAGTCTACCAAATTAATATTTTATTAACGACGTTTGTAAATTATATGCAATATTAAGTGGTAACGATCCCTTCTTTTCCATTAATTCACTTAATTTAAAATTGTAATTTATATCTGATAATATAACATCGTACATAGAACATAAAAACAATAACAGCTTTATTTTCAATTATGATATATTCAGATTAAAAAAATATATAATCCGGCAATAAGGGTTTCTCACGCAGGGGTGGAAGCCCGGCGGGGCGGGGTGTGCGTGCACTAGGGATATGCGGCTCGCCGGCGCCAGGAGTTCGATCGATATTCCGGCTCGCGGCTCATTCTGTCGGGTCGGTGTCGACTGTCGCGACGCGATTTTGCTCCGCGCCGTATATTCCAATTCCGTGCTTTCGTGTGTTCAACTCTTAATATTTATCCTGTATAAACTGTGAAGTGAATTTGTTAGTTTTCTGACGGCGGAGATGAGATAGTTCCAGTCGGCAGTTGGTATGTGTTTTTTTGGATATATTCGTGACCGACTTCCCAGTCGAGAAACAGGTTTCCGGTGTTTAATGTCAGTGTAGACTGTAGTGTATGGGATCAATAGTACGGTTTGACCATATAATTGCTGACGTCAGATGGCCGACAATCTGACGCTAGATACAAAACGGTTTTAAATTAACGATTTTAAAACTGGTGGGAGTGTACAAGCCGCTAATTACTGGCGTTAACATTTTATAAATTATTTTTCTCGTTAGTCAGTTTTTTACGTAGCCTGGCAAACTCGTTGAAATATTTTCAGTATTTTTCAACACAGGACTTTGTTCTTCAAATTATGAAATTGATTTTATGCTTAAATTTTCCTTTGAAAATGTTTTCTCATCCATCGTTTACTTTACATGGAGCATTCGTTTAGGGTTGCCTTTATTTATTAATGAACAATGTCTCTAGTTTCTTGAATGAATTCAGAACATAAAAAGTAAAAACCATCTGTAGTAATACTCGGCTTGTCGTAACACTTATCAAAGTAAACGAATACAGCAATTAGATGACTAACGCCATTGAGCGAGTTGGTAACCTCGTGACCTGTGTACCTACTGATGAAAATCCAGCTAGACATGGTGAAGATTATCCAGACTAAACTGGCGTTGCGTTGAAATCCGTCGCTATTTGCAGAGCCGGCAGCGCCCCGCCCCCTGCTGTCATGGAGGTCACTCGCGCAGACGTACTGATCAACTGTCAAACACTGGATAACGTCAGGATTGTGTGTTTTGAGGGTTTTTTCCAGATACTGATGTGTTCTGTTTGGACGTCTGGATTATTTTTAATGTTATGAATTTAGTTTAACGAGTACAGCATAAGACAAAAATACTTTTGCTGAAACTGGAACATCTAATCAATGAAACGGTATGCATCCAATGCATGTAGGCTTTGATGGATTTCGCGAGTCTCAAGGTCGTATAGATTAAAACAAGTGCTAATATTATGTTCAACATCTAGTATGATATCATTCAAGAGCATTAAATTGCATTGCGTCGTTATATGATGTCATTTTTATTCGTGGTGCATCCACTGTGCCCTTATACTGGCTATCAGTACTGCCAATATTCGATTTAATATCGTTAATTGTTATAAGTTATAAAATTAGATTATATTTCATCTATAAACTAGTTTACGTCAGACTTCATAGATTTCCAAAATTTATTGATGTCAGTAAACCTGAACCAGCTAGTTTTACGCATTGCTACACTATGAAGTAGAATGATGAGTGGTAATTCCTAGGCTGAAATTGCCACGCCCGTCTGGTTAACGTTAACACGAAACACAGATAGTATTTTCTGCAGGTACTCTCGTTTGAAATGAGTCAGCTATTCGGGCATGTCATGATAATAAGTTACGCCCGTGCCGACATCTGCTAATGACAAAAAATAATAGATGAGGTCACCGTTGACTTGTTAACATTCAGTGACCACTAGTATACATTTTAAACTAACTTTTGCATCCGTGGAATTACCTCTATTTGTCAATATTTCTACTAACCTGTGGGTGTAGTGTCTAAATTGAACGAAGAACGTTCAAGATGTCCGAATCATGTTTGTCACACTTGTAAATTCGTTTTGTAACTTCATTTATAATTTTATTGTGATAAGAAACAAGTTGTATGAAGCTGTTTATCGGTTCTTATCCGCGTTAATTCGTATTTTCGATATCGATATAAAAGAAATTCTGAATACCTAATCGTAATGACCTTATATCTTCTATTGATTACGTAACATTAAAGTCGACGAAGATGTAGCTTCCCAATATGAAGCCGTTTCGATCAATTGACATTCGTAATTTTGGCTATTTGGTTATCTTCCTCTTGACCTTTCGTTTAACCTGCGACAAGATACTGATACAAATGAAGTTTAGTACATTGCTGCCAAACCACGTTACGTACTGCGGCAGATTTTTCGTTTATTGCAGTAACACCGAAGTTATTATGAATTCTGATAAGAAGTTTGCGTTGTCTTATAAACATATAATTTTGTGTTTGTTAACATTGCTTGACACTGTATTCATCTTAATTTAAATTTGGAGGTTTTATGTTTATTTTTAAAGCCAGAACATGTGATAGTCTGAAAAAAAAAGGATTGATGTTTCGTAGCAAAGGGTATTTGGGGATAGAATGCATTGTAAAATATAGATTGTTATGGAAGTACGTAAAAGTATAAATAAATATATTGATTTACATTATGTTCTATTGTTTACAGGTAAGCATCGTGATTGCGAGAAGCGTAATGAGTAATGAGCTAATGAGACCTTGGACGTGACAGCAATGTAAGTCATTAAACTGATGACACAATGCAATATAAACCACACCATTAATTATACAGCGCACAAAATGACCGACATATTCAACAGTTAAATGAACTTTCGAAAAGCTTCCCGAACAAATCTAATGCTATTCAGTTTTCTTGGTATTCGACGTTACTTTTTATAGAAAGCTATATTTAGAGTTATGGCCACTAGTGTGGAATCGTGCCGTGAAACACTGGACATAGGTGTTCGGACGTCTAACAATGAACTTCAATTTTGTATCTTGTAGCTGTTTGACTTTTTTGTTGTGACATCTATTCGAGTTTGAGTTTTTATTCGATATAATATAGCAAGTCATTATAAGAGAGAAAGATTTCATTGGTACCATAAATTTTATTTCTAACATCAGCTATTAATAGCCACAATATACTTTAAAGAGGGAAGTAAACAATTTCGTCATTATTAGGTCAAGCGTTACGTAATCTATGAACAAAAGCCATTTAAATATCCAAACTCAATTTCCTAACCGTATTTTTATTTTAAGACATTTTTATAGTATATTTATCTTGAAGTTGTTAGTCACGATTCTTGTAATTACTAATTACAATTGCTATACGTATTTTCAATGAGTTCGTTCTACTGGTTGATTTCGCGTACTACTAAAGACGCTATTCATACAAGTATTAACGTAGTGAAATGCTTAACGAGATAAAGGAAACGAAACAACTTTCATACTTGGGCGGATTATAAGTCTGTCAGTAAAGTTCAAATGATATTCTTACTATTTGCAGTATATAAACAAACATTTCTCTTTTCGGCTCGAGCGTTTCTAATTGTTAACCGAATTTTTATGTCCGTTGGCCCTTTCACGGTCGAAAGGCGCAGACGTTAATTGCGCTAACAAAAGGGGTACGCAGTACTGACTTTCTGATTATCGAATGCTGCAGGGAATGTTTGACTGCTCTGTTGTTATACTAGACGTTTGCTTTCTTTTTATTTGAGTTTGTTTTGTGAGATAGCTGTAGGCACCAATGTTTGTTTTTAATTTGTTTTTTATATTATTATTTTGGGAACAGCTGGGAATATATTATTATGCCAGATTAATATAACTACATCTGAGGTATAGTTATAGATTATTCTGGGTCAGAATGTTCTGAATGTAATTGATAAGATCATAATTACACACCAAATAACAATATCAATATTTAATAGCCATGACCGTAAAATACATCTCATTTCTAAAGAAAAAACATTATTCAAGTATATTCTAGACGCTTGTTTCAATTTTACATGCAAAAACCCCGCTAACATTAAATGTCAGCTCGCGCATAAACTATGGACGTCATCGAGATTTATACGGGCGAGCTTTTCTACATTTAATATTCCGGCTGTGGAGTCCTGAGTCCCACTGTATCGAGGTCGACGAACTCGAATCCAGTCCATGTCTTGCACTCGGCGACTCACGTAACAACCGCTCTCTGTACTCTGTACACACACAAGCTCCACACGTGTAGACAAAGCGTGTGCTTTGCCAATTTCTATAGACCTAAACGTTGTTATCATTCATGTTGAATAAACTTCTACGGATTACAACATCTATAAATAGTATTGTATCGCTTAACAATCTATTTTCGGCGATTCTGAATTGTCTTTTATATCATTGATATTTCTGCTTATTCTATTTACGGCTAACTTTGGTTTGATCTTGTAATTTGATTGAATGTACTGTTATTGTTGGATTGTATGAATTAATTGTGACTTTTGAATTACGACTACACGAACTGAAATACGCAACACAGCGTCATTGTTTGTCATCAATATTCGTGCGGTTTGCCATGACTCAATGTGCTTACAACTTTTATTATCATGCGGGTAACCGACACGTACGATGATTGTTGTGAGTGTACTTTTTTCAATATGCGTGTTAAAAACAAAGTAGGAATTATTAGGTACACAAACGTATTTTCTTCAATGGCTTTTGCACTTTCAACCCATAATTACGGCATATGTAGGTATACATGAAATGAGGGAAATAATATTTCTCTTCTTATGTAAGAATGGATCAAAATTCTCCCTCCTTATCTTCGAACACTTCGGATTTATGCATCAAAGGGTTTTACGATCACAGTTTTAACTGAGCGAGCGTAGATGTGATTGTCTTTAAAGTCATCGGTATTTGTTAGTAAACATTGGTTTTCAAGATTTTAATCGCTATTAGAAAACATCCATTTATAACTTAATTTAAAAAACTATCAAATATATCGTGGTAACTAAATTATGGGTAAATTTTTGTAAAATATTATGATAACGACCACACAATATAGTGATAACAGCCACGTTGAAGAGGGAAGTGTTCTTAAAAGGAAAATATTTAACAGCTAACTTCATTATCTCCTAAAGATAAAAAGTATCTACTGATGACGCTCAAACGTACTTGCTCCTTCAAGAGTCGCCGACTGCATTAATTATGATGTCAGTCAGCGGAATAAAATGGTTAAAGAATAACGGTGCGTCATTCGCATCTAAATTTTGTTAATGAAGAAGGAGAGTGGGGTCACGAAAAGACAAAAAATAGTGATAAAGGGCCTTAGTACACCAATCTAGCCCGTGATTGACGGAAAAAAACAAATTATAATCTATACATATTACAAAACAAAGTCCCCAAAAGCTGTCTGTCTGTATGTTATCGTTTTTCTCAAAATCTACTGAACGGATTTTTATGAAATTTGGTAGATAGTAAAAGACCTTAGGAAGGTTATAGGCCGGGAAAATATATAGCGGGACTTTTACTTCGAAAAACTTCTTCAAGCGGGCGAAGCCGCGAGCAAAACCTAGTAATGAATAGTTATAATTTATAAAGGAATGCCGGTTACGTTACTTTGTATAATCTATGAATTGCTATAAAAACAATTACTATTAGTAATTTCGGATGAAGAGCATAACATGACCTGACGTCATAGCTGTGTCCCCAAAGGATTGGGCGTATGGTTACGGCTGTTCCCACATTTCGCCAATTGTATTTCCGTTTCCTGATGTGACAGGGGCCGTGTCCACGCTATATCAGGTACAAATAGTATCGGGGCAAACAGCATTTTTCAAATCGACCTGCTCGTACGAAGAATTATGTGACCTGAAAATCGAATGCGATTCAAAGATCACTCACTCATGTTGCTTCTATGCATAATAACGTAATCTTGGTATTTCTAAGTTTTTTTTTATTAAATACCATATTGCATACACCTGCAATATGAATAATAGTGTTAATTTTGTATAGAGATTTTTTTATTGTGTTTCTTGTGGGTTTGAGATATTTTTATTATGTTTCATAAAGTTGTTGTTCGAACGTAGGCCACTTATGTAAGTTTATTTTAGCTGGAAATATGTCAAAATTCACAATTTAATTTACAACACTGATGTTAAGCACATTATGAAATTAATTATTCATTATACGTATAAAGTTAATTTTGTTAAGCACGCGAGCAGTATCGTTGTAAATGTCACTTTTATAACTTTTATAATTATATAAAGCTGTTTATTTCACACCGTTAAATAAGTAAATAATGCATAAATACTGGACTTTGCGTAATACATGTTTTTGGTTAAATATTGGTCAACCGGCTTCAGCGAAACCTTAAGTGCTAACCTAAAACCTTCAAGTCTCGGGTGACATGCTCTAGAAAACACGTGCAAAGGTCCATATTCTAAAGCCATTTTTATTATGCCACGTGGTTTACATAAAAGAATATTTGCTTAACCCGGCCCTTGCATCGTTGACGTAAGGCGCAGCATCGAGGTCAAAGCCAAATGTAAACGATGAGCTGTACATTATACACCAACGTGCCATTTGGGCTTCGTTTAACGGAGATAATGGCTCGTTCATAACTGGCAACCTTCGACTTCCCTCTCAGAGTTGCATCGGCTGACCCACATCACAATGATTTTTATCTTTTTAACACGAACTTTATTCTGCGGTCGAGTAGTTTTATTCCATTATCTAATTAGAATCATGCTGGTCTAGAATTTGAAAATAAAAAGTTACCGAGGAGAGTACAGTATATTGTATTTTAAATACCGCATTGAGCCAATTCGGTTCGTTAGTAAATTGTTATTTAGATAAAATTATCTTGATTACAAGGTTAATAATCTAAAATTTAAAAAGAATCTATAATTTCTAATAGTGGTTATCCAAAAATTCTCCTATACTAATTTGTCGAAAGAGTATCAAAAATTTATGCAAATCATCTTTGGCGCACCTTTCGACGTCCTACTTCCATTTAATGGTATTATTAGGAGGATTTTTGTACAAAATATATTGGCCAGGACTGTCAAATTTGCCGTACGAAGATTATATTAGGCCTCCGCTGTATTGATCAAAGTTTGAGGCGTTTCAACAGCTATTTAGTGAGGAAATCCTTCAATCCTTCGTATTTTTCTTCTATTCGCTGACGCTATCGCAGTTACCGTGTCATCCACAGACGATTAAATCGCTTTTCACGATGACGACAAATTTATTTTTGGCACCGTTCCTATCTCAGCCGAACTGAGCACTGTTTACAAATCGGAACGCGGGCAAGATATCTCTGCTTTCACCCACATTGGAGTATTGATATTATGGAAAGTGCGATCGTGCATTCGCCACAAAGAATTTCATTGTGGACTCATGGCTTGTGAATAATTCATGGGTTAGTTATTAACACGAGCGAGTAGTGAAGTGTCTTCACCTATTTTCTTTTCTAAGAACCGATGCGTCTACGCAATGACGCAACTCACAATAAGTGGTGCTTGTTTTATTTTTGTTATGAAACGCGTATAAAAGCGCTTTGAATAATCGAAGGAAATGTGGCGCGCAGTATGTTGAATGCACGTTTTTAATATCGCCGATATGAAGCAGATGTTTGAAGTGTGTATGCTATGTGGCTGTAACGGGTTTTGGTGTAATGTTAGTGCTGGTAAATTTTTGGTTGATTTTAGATAGTATGTTATATGATTAATTAAGAATTGAAATACGTTGTTTTCTTTATTACTTTAGCAGTTCTTCGCACTGCACTGCAAATATGAAAAAGAAAACGGCATAAACATGATTACGTATAATAAATGTACAACAGTCGCCTCAAGAACTTATTTATTTAATAATTAAAAGCATTCAAATTCCTTTAAAAGTAATTAAATATTATTAACCATATAAATTGCAGTCTATTTCATTAGTGCAGTCTTGCTATAAAATATTTCTGTATTGCATAGTTTTGGATGTTCTATAAGTAATCATTAAAAATAAAAGCACATTATAGTGTTATTTAAAAGTAAATTTGATGCGACGATGAGGTCAGATATTTCACCTGCTATGTGTGGATCAGACGGTCAGAGGTACGCAGTCACGTGGGAGGTCTTCGTGTATTGCGAACATACCGTTAGATTTGATATATTATATTTTTAACGTAATTGAAAACTATGTTTCTAAAGGCTCATTCAAAGTCTTCTAAGTAATTAGTTGATAGTCATGAGTACGTAATCACGATAGTAAATCTTTAGATAGGAAGGGCTTCCTAGTGTGTTCCAACGAGTTCCATACTCATTACTTAATTTAAAAGCATATTAACAGGGATCGACGATTTGAATTGGCAAAAACTTTGTAATCAAACATGATCCCTTTTCAATACTGATATTATCTTCTTACTAGAATAACACGTCATCTCTTTCAACAGGCCAGCAATAAATAATTAATTTATATAATTAATGTGCCAAAAATCATTAGCTACATCTATAGAAATCACGTAAATATAAACGCAAATGCATTTGCAAAATAACAATTTGAACTATAACGAATAACAGTGACATTTACCGAGTTAGGTAATACTGGCAGTAATAGGATATTCGAATGATTAACGAATGGCGATGTTCGTGGAGCACCCATTTGTTAAATTAATATTGATTGGTTCCGCCTAGCGGTCGGATCAGATTGCCTTCTGTTCGGATCGTGTTGTTGCTTTTCTATTTACATTTAATCTAGAACCAGCCAGTGCGGAGAATGGAATAATGGATGAGGTCCCATTCTTCGTATAGGATGCCCTGTACGTTAGGTCGCTTTGTTTCAAATTGATTGTGTATATTGAATGCCGGTGGGTATACATTGTGTTCCTGACTGAATGGCGACTATCCGATATATGGCGAAGACTTTACTGTAGTAGTCTTCCGACTAGGCATCCTCTAGGGGCAGTTGATGTGTGTTTATTAAGAGACCGACATAATTCTGGCGGCGCAACGGACGAGGGGCCTAACATCTCTGGTTAGTGGAATTTTTTTGGAACTTAAATTTTGACATTTTGCCTAGCACGGATATAACATGGATTTTGATGTAACACTGTAGTTTCTGTACTAAACGAAACATCCTACTTTACATTGAGGTAAATAATATCACAAATCAACCGGCATATTATCAAAATAAATAATTCAATATCAATGTGATTTGCGATAAGTGAGCCATTTATCATGTCTGACACAGAAATCTACCTACTTGCGCTGGCAAAACGTTCACCGTTTAGTGTAGATAAGAGTTTATTCTATTCACCCCATTGTAATTTGTTTTATAATAAAAAGTGTCGTGAAGAAGTATCAGCAGTTTATGCAACTTTTTACTTTTCTTGATAATATAGAAAAGTTTTAAAAATACCCCGAAACTAATCACCTCCCGGAAGAGTCGATTAACTAATGAGTTTCGTTTTGGAGGAACTTTTTTTGATCATGAGTTGGAAGCGGTGAGTGGACTTTTTTTTATCTTAAAACTCTTTTTATCTTAAAGGATGTATTTATGAAGTGACCGTATTTATTTCAATGTGACATTGTTACTGAAATCTGAGTGCACTGAGTTGTTGTTTAAACCTTTTATTAAATGTCTTACAAAAATTATGAAGATCTAAATAATGTTCAATTAGCCAATTATAAATTTATCTTTAAACTAGTAAATATTTATAGGACATATTTTAATGTTAACAGCAATACAATGCCTCTGCAGTCGCGTTGTCAACGCAGTAGAGTAATCGTGTTACCTTTTGGTCGACTTCATCCAGGTGACTACACGCTCTGATAACCAACTGCAAGGCTTTGTAGTGAAGGGATTAGCAATCTGATTGAATCTGGGACAGTGTTTCCTTACCTTTTTGTTATGGATCCTTCTTGGTATTCAGTTGTAATGTAATAATCTTTATTGTCGTGGTATGATTTTATATTAATAAAAATGGACACATCAATAAAAAATCCTTAAGGTTAAAACCTCTTATAGTTATTTAATCACGCTAGCAGTCTAAACTTTGTACAGGGTCTGTGAAAATGCGCAAAAGGAGGTCCATATATCTCACAAGACGCGATGTTTTAAGGATAAATATAAATACGTTAAGGATATGGCCGGATTTGAGAAGAAAACCATATACAAACATACAAATTTAGTTATGAGGTTCTCTATATTAGAGAAGACACTGTTTTAGATAGATATTACATTACTATTGCTTCATTTCGGTAATTGTTGGAATTCTACTTTAAGAAACCTGTACAAGATATATCCATAAAATTCCTCACAGTACCTAACCAAAAAATATTACCTTCAATAAATAACGCCACATGTTTTGGCAACAAATCAAACAATTTTTCCAGTAGTAAAAATCTGCTTTTAGTTTAGCTGGAAGCGATGTGTACGTGAACATATTTCCGCTTATAGCTCTCCAAGTAGTTACGTTAGCGTAATTTTAATGGTACACTTTGTTTAATAATTATATACCTATCAAACACAAAGTTACGTAGTGAGCAATATTTTGCACGTCTATCTCAATAGAAATTTTGTTTGAGTCCGGGGAATGACGTTTATGATGTTTACATATAAGACATGTTATCTATACTCATATCATACGAAAACTTTTCATTGCACACATATGATTTACAAAAGGATAAATACCAAATTAAAAAAAAATAAAACACGATACATATTGCACAATGGACCGTTTTAACACTTTGCGATCTCGTCCCGACAAATTTGCCGATAGTAGGATATATTTTATATCCACTTGGATAGCGACCACCGTACACAAGGTGTTAAAACCCGGCATAGTGGCCCACGTAAGTGTCGCGTTCCGGGATCAGTCTGTATATATTCGTTTCGGCATAATTGTGTCGACTGCCGAAGGTAATCATTACTCGCCAGTTGACATTCTATTAGAGCCCACTCCACTTACTATCAGGGGGAGGAGGGTCACATTGGCGAGCACGTATAAAAAAACGTAGTGGGCTTATATCTAAAAAACGGTAGTGCAACTAATATAGATTATATATGATAGTTCTAGTATGAAACAACTATCCTAATAAGTAATTAGATTAATAACTTCATATCAAGAGCAGTAAAGCCACTATGCTGTGCTAGAAGTAAAAAAAAACATTATAAGGTGAATTTTTTTAGAATATTCACAGCGCCGTAGTTTGCATCTTCTGATGAAGTAACATCACTTAAATAGATTTTTTTTTGTTTAGCTAGTGTAAAACTATTAATTTATTAAAATAATGCACCATTGTTTACATTAAACTAGAAAGAAGTAACATTGTTTGAAATTTTTTGAAGTGGAGTTGGTAATTTCACACCATTTAAACGCCATCTCAAGCCTTGTGGTAAACAATGGCCGAGTAAGACCGCTGCGAGCCGAGTTTATAATTTTTATGTTCATTGTGAGTTATATTGACCTAAATAGACGATAACATCATCGCTGCGGCCGAGGCGAACTTCTTGCTTGTGGGCGAGTGTGTCGCATGTGAAATGAAAAAAGGGACGATGTGTATGAAGTGTACGTCAATTCCCACGAGATCAATATGCCACTGTCAGATTAAGAAATTAAACGTGACGTCAAATAATTATTAATGATTGCGACAGGAAAAGGATTCGATATTGGAACAAGAACAGGTGGGCTAAATCTTTAGATGCTCGGGTGGTAATCGTAGTCTTGTACAAATCATCATTAACAGCTGTTAGAGAAAGTTATTGTTAGTTTTCCATACACAGTTTTTGAAATTCTATAAGTCTAGTTAAAGGGATACAATTCTGTGCTTTCTGCGAGAACGATGCAAACAGAAGCCAAAACTGGATCTTCTTGACTTTTTCTTCAAATTGCAAATAATCTGTTGCACGGTTGCATGTAAGAGCGCAAGGATCCTGCAGAAGTATCGCGTGATTCGATGTAACGTGCAGTTCATGTGTTGCCATAAAACCGGTCGGTCGCGCGCGAACAACGCCGTGCCGGCCTTCGCGCCAGCAGCCGACGCCCGGTGACGTCACCCACGCTTATGTCATACCATTACTGCCCATGATTGTGTACTACGGTAAATTGACCTGAAGGACTTGGGCGGATGTGTTTTTGACGCCTCACTGTGGGCACACTTTATGACAATTTGGGAAGTTTGTGTTAGATACCTGGAAATTGTAGGAGGATTAGGAGCTACAGTAAGTTCTTGTAGTATTTATTTGAAAGCATTACCACAACTTATTATTACATTTTAAGATATAATTATTGAATGCAATAATAAACTTTTCCCCGAAAATATATTGACTAAAAGTGACTGGCACATAAATAACACATCGCATCTGTTTTTAAACATCTGTCAGCAGTAAACGTATTTTCGTGTATTTTGTTTTCTTCCTATAAAACTTTCTCACGTTACGTGACGTAATTGATTCTAAGTAAAACAGGTATATTGATAAATCACCTGAGTTAAGGCTAGTGAAATCACGTACAAGTTCTTGTGCCCCGTAGCACCGACTTTATGGGCACGTTCTGAACGCAGTAAATATTCGTTATGCATGGCGTTGTGTTTGTGGTGGCCAAAATTATTTAGAACAATGGGCTAGCGATATTGGTCATGCGACGTGATGTCGATCTTACCAATTTGACATCAGGCTATACATAATCGATAAACATATTGATAGCAAATGTTCGTCATCGTTGTAATTTTAAGTTTAATTAGCACATAATCAATGTTTCGTAACAGTAAAGGACTTTAGTAGAACAAATTGTAGTCACATAAGTGCACACAACTTCGTTAATTTATTCTTGTCACCGTTGTCACCGAATTCATAGCTGTCGACCGCAAAGGAAGTTGAAACCATTGGCTTAACATAAAATGAGTAAAACAGATGCAAGTTCTTATCTACGCGATTAAATTTCTTGCATACTACGTAGAGATAAAACGAAGACAACCTGGATTAACTGGTTTCTGCAGGAAACGTTGAAGGCTACATAACCTGTAATAGATATCCTAGATGGGATTCTACTTTAGAAAATCAAGTTTGATTATCGTTTGGAGAAATTATAGGGATTATGGTGGTAATATTTCTTGATTTTTATGGTATGTCATTCTAAGGCGAAAGCCGGTTGGAAATATCTACAGCGCGAAAGTCAAACGTTGCGTTCTATGTTCTACAATTATTGTTTCTTAGGCTTCTGAGGATTTTTGCAATCAAACAACTAAAATGAGAAAATATTCTACACTCGCATAGAATTGCATTCTTAAACTTGTTTGTGATGCGGGTAAAGAGAACTAAAGATGTCTAATTGACTGCCCCATAACTGAAGGTTCCATCAGAATCGGATCCAGAGCAATGGTTTCCAGCTTATGCATTTTTAGGGATTTTTTTTGTTCCTCTACTTGCATCACGGAGTACGACATAAAACAAAAGTAATATATTGGATTTATCAACATTTCATCGATTACACACGAGTTTAAAGAACATCAAAGAGACACGTGTGTTATACGGTGTAATATTCCACGAATTTAATTTGTACATCCGATAGGTTGCCACAGAAGATATAGAATTACGTGCTTGTATGGTTTTCCAAGAAGCCTTTTTCGATGGCCACGCAATATTGTATAATATTTTGCTTATTATAAAGTGAACAGAATATTACAGCCTTTTACGGCGCTTTAAGGTTTAGAGAGCTGGTGGAAAAGCGAAAAGGCTGCGGTTCAAGGGTACTTGTCGAAAGTGCAAACGTAGTGTTGAGTTGTGGCAGAGATGAGAACAAGAGAAAAAAATCGCCAAGCATTTAATGGAAGACTTTTCCAGACTCTAAATAGTACGGAGTGAATTTCTTTAACACTTTTGTGAGGGCAGTAGAGTTAAAGGTAAGTAGGTTTACAATTATTCGGGTTTAACAAAGAGCCAACTTTCAACAAAGACCCTCGTACTTGCATTGAGCAAGTGATTGCTATATAATAAAATTGGGCAACTACTGGGTTTAATGACGGCCTATAAAAGATCTGACTTTTAAGCAATTAAATAGGTACCTATAAATGTGTTCGATAGGAAGAATGTATGCACCTGTCGTTAGACGTTACTTTTAAAAGTTATTACTCTCAAATGCACTGTTTAATAACCACTTCAAATTGCCGCTATAATTTTTTTTCGCTTATAATGAGCTCTCTGTTCTACGTACAGACAAACGTCACATTTTAAAGGGTGGCGGGATTACCTTTAATTGATGAATCTGGTAAAACTCAATCTGTTGGTTAATAGGACCTATAATTAAGGTTAGATTCATAAATCAGAAAGATGGTAGTCAGGAGTCCCACGTCATTATTAAATAATATTAAAATAGGGCAACTATTCTACATCAAAACAATCATAGGTATAGTTTAAACGCCGAGGCTTGCACATGATATAGTTCCCGTGCTAGTTCGTTGGTTGGCAACAAATTAACCGCATCCTACTCTACGAAGTTCAGTGGCGACTCCCACGCGCGCCGTTCATTGATTATCTCACTAGGTGATGCTGCAATACAGATAACGTTAAGACGAGGTTATTTTTGTTGATGATACATGTATATAATAACAATCGCGTCATTATTTGGCAGAGTATTGATCGGTAGATTCGTTCCAGTTTTCTACGGTGGAAAGTTATGGTGTTCTTAGAATGAAATTCCAGTCTTGAGTTCTTGACATCTATCCATCGATCAATCAAGCAATTGATCCGTCAACTGAGTCGTGATTTGATGAATCATCATCAGCTTATTTCAATCCACGTATCTTGGCTCGATCTCTAAACTTGTCAATATACAGTTTCTATGAATCGTTCTTAGCATTTTTAATTGTTGTCAACTATTAATTAGAAACTTTCTGTTATATAGTAGTTATATTTTAGTAATATTGATTTGATATCACTTGTCTTTTCGGTTTTATTAAGACAATTGGGTTACCTTAATGCGATATAAAAACTCAAAGGCCTATTGCTCCAAACAATAAAAGTGCTTATGACTAAATTTCAATTCCTCAAATTTGGGAGTAAGTAAAACTAGACACACCATTTATTAGCTTCCATTAACGCGGTAACCATACGAGATACGTTGGCATGCTGGCCCCATTTCGACCAGTCTTTATACTATAGTCAACATCTAAAAATAAGATTCCACTTTCGTAGAGAGAGATGACTAGCAAAATACGCCATGTCCAATCTCCGGCCTGTGACTGACATGCGAATCGATTCACCTACCAAAGTTAGTGGGTGGTGGGTGAAGTTGCGGGTTGAACCGTCCGCATTATGAGCTAATATATCACGCTATTTATGTTTCAATG
Source organism: Manduca sexta (assembly GCF_014839805.1). NCBI lineage: Eukaryota > Metazoa > Arthropoda > Insecta > Lepidoptera > Sphingidae > Manduca > Manduca sexta. The sequence goes on along the minus strand of NC_051125.1, from coordinate 9,001,527 downwards.
TGACACAAACTCAGACGAATTGCGGATACTGGATGCGAGTTTAGTTGAAACAACAGACTTTGTCACCGCGTTGTTTGTTTCCGCACAATAAAACCACTGTATCAACGAGAAAGAATGCATTCTATGCATTTGCCTGCATTCTGCTCTGGTTCTTTTAGTCGGAAACACGATAGTTGGCAAAGCAACATAGTGTTGAGTAAGTGGATATGAATATATATTTTAGTGCATTGCGGATTTCTTCATTATGCGTATTTCCGGTGTGAATGAGTTATTAGTATTTTGTTAACTTCTTAATGTTAGTGGGTGTTGGGCAACATAGTAACATATTTAGTGAGCTTAAATTAACATTTGGTTTACCTTATTCCTCTCTAACGACAATAACATGGTAGCAATTTGTTGATATCGGAATCATGCGTAAAATTAGAAAAGCTACGTCGCTATAAAAAAATATGCAGTTTTATATTAATGAACTTTCACACAGTTTTATCTATAATGACCAATCTGTTTATCGTTCCACCGAATAATCATCTATTTATTTTTCTAATTTCATCGCGGCACATGCGCATACAGAACGGATATGGCTTTGTTTCTGTTGTAAAGCGTCATGTTTCGTGTCAGCGATGCTTTTGTTTATTATTTATAACGGGCGGGCGCGTTTGTAGGGGAGCTGCTCGGGGCCGTTTTCACGCGAGCCTTTGATTACCGCCACTAATTAGCCGTGAGCCAGTCAATAGCCAGGCGCTCCAGCGTCGGTGCCAGCGCTAGTGGCGTAGCGCTGTTGTTTTAAAATTAACTTTCCTCTTTGTAGTACATGATGCTAGGCAAAGGCTTGGGTGTCTAACATGCGGAAATTGTTTGGTTAATGAACCGAATATTTGTAATTAAATATTTATAAATGACCTTAATATGGGCGCCGGAACGGACTGCCGAGACGAATGTCCGCTGGTTCTAATCCCAAGGGCACACACCTCTGATTTTTCTAATAAATTATGTGTGTATTCTTTGTGTATTATCGCTTGCTTTAACGGTGAAGGAAAACATCGTGAGGAAACCTGCATACCTGAGAAGTTCTCTATAGGAATTTCGAGGGTGTGTGAAGTCTACCAATCCGCACTAGGCCAGCGTGGTGGACTAAGGCCTAATCCCTCTCAGTAGTAGAGGAGGCCCGTGCTCAGCAGTGGGCAAGTATATAATACAGGGCTGATATTATTATTATTATGGGCGCCAGTTGAATCTCCAATATATGAGGGGTCATGTTTACCAAATTTCGCAATGAGATGATAATACTGCACAAGATTCAGGCCAATTTCTTCCAATCCGTCCGATATAATTTTTTCAATTTTATGTCCAATAACGCTATCGCAATGATGTCACCGTTTACGATTGTTCCCGAAGTGTTTAGTGTCAAACCAATATTTATTGGCCGTGTATAACATTAGATAACATTATTGAAGTTAATCGCGCCACGTACGCGGGTGGTACTCCGGGCGCGGTTCTATATTTGGGTCAATGGATTCGTCCGCGCACCGGCACCATCATGGGAAGTGCCTGTTAGTTCGTCCGCTCGTACCTGTTCCGATTCGCGTTTCTACGCTCGCGGTTTATCGCCAACGCTTTTTGCGATTGCAGTTTTAAGAGGATTTTATTGAATCGCGATTGCTATTTAAGTGGCAATTTTGCCGTTGATTGAGTTGTTTGTCGTACTGCTAAGTGAAAGCTGATGGAGGTAATAGGATAAAGGCGAGAGTTCATCGGTTTTTAAATTAAGAAAGTAGTATCTTATCATGTTTATTTATATCATGTATCATCGCATAGCGTAACTGTTTTTTGTAGTGTACATTAACTTTTTCCTGTTAGTTTCGTTTCGTTTCGCACTACATCGTTCGTACCATTTGGCATGAAGCTACTTTAATCCAGCTAGAAGCATTCTCATTAGTCTTTACTTTGCGCTCTTTGTTAGAACTTACTCCGCCACTATTGTGTACAGGCTCTTATTCGTGATTAGCGTGACTAGTCCCAGCCCCGTTCGTCGCGGTGACGCCCTTGAGATTAGAGTCTTCATCAAACCACTTGAAGCTTAAATCTCAAGGCGCAGCTTAAAGCTCGTCAGCGAAGATTTCAGTCGATCTCGCCTCGAGTCAAGACCCCTTCAGCCGTGTTAATGACTATATTACAGATATCCAAGTATAGAAACAGTTTAGCTCTAAGCTCTCGGCGGATGATAGAAATCACGACTCTGCGGATGTTATTTGCCGTTCCTATTTGGACGTTTAAGGTCGTGATGTTTATATTTGAAGTAGAATTTGGTCATTGCATGTAAGGTTGAAATTGCAAGGAAACAGGAAAAGTAAACGTAACTTTGGTCATCACAGTATTTTATAACATTTAGAACATTGATGTAATAAGTAAGCAAAAAGAAAACTTAAATGGTCAGTTAAAATGTTAATGAAACTGTTCAAAATAAACATAGGATTTCGCAAAACTATTATAAAGTAGAAATGGGTACAGCGTAATAAAAACTGAAGGTTGATTATAAAAACAAACAAAACGTGTAACTGTGGCTGATACTGATGCAGTCAGCAGTGGGTTAAACGACGGCACTCGACGTGCTGTGACTGTGACGGACCGTAAATATTACATCCGTACGTAAAATATACAGTTACTCTCCAACCATTAAAATGTACTCTATTGTGTTGTGAATAAGAGTTAGTTGAAAGTTAATGGGATGCCGATGATAGGACATGCGTAGTTTCCTGCGGTTGTTGAGGGGAATTGAAAATGCACATAATCATGAATGAGTTATGTTTTGCATGTTTTAGTAGTGTGAAGTTTTTGCTGACGGCATCGTTTGCTCGAGATTAGCATTTTGAATACTGATACTTGTAATAAAGATGAATCTTATGTTTCTTTATATTGTCATGTGAAAATAGGTGTACGCTTTAATCAGCCTAAACTATAATTTGTCTTGCGCCTCGGTATATATGTGTTAAATTGACAAATTCGCGTTATTTTATTTACGCCAGAATCCAGGATTAGGCAGCTGTTTGTATCCCCTTTTACCTTGTTTGCATGTGTTCCAGTTTAGTCAGTATTCGCACTTAAAATTCTAATGCATCGTTCGTTACTTTGTAATTATGTAAATGCAACATTAAAATGCACGGAGTGATTTGTTTGCTTGACTCGACTTTGGTATAAAAACTTACCTTAAGATTTCCTTTGATTGGTAGGACATTGAGGTCACAGCACTGTTTACGTAATATTTGCCAATGAAAAACATAAAAACATAGGTTCTGGCATTTTCGCTTTATTCAAGTTTGTAATTTATTAATGTAAAACAGCGTTATTTCAATTGATATCTGTTAGCGTCGAAGATATTCTTAGGTAAAATATTAACAAACTATTTGGCTAGCGTTCAGGGTGTTCTCGCCAAAATTTGGAAACTTTTCTATTATAACCGTATAGTAATTTATGTACGGCTATCAAAAAGATATTTCGCGTTTACGTAACATTGGAATCGTGTACAATTGACGTTCTAGTTTGGACCGGTTTAAAACTTTGCCTAGTTGAAATATTGCTATTCTCATAAGGCATAATTCGTTTGCTCACTTCTACAAGGTCTATGTTAATTTTTATTTATGTTGGAAAAATGTGAGGTAAATTTTATGTTGGTAATAATTCGAAATGACAATAATTAATGGTTCCCCTTTTATTTATCTTTCGGGATTTTAATTGAAAAGGACATAGATTCATGTGATATACAATTCAATTTGTGCAAAAAAATACTACATAGAACCTTGTAGTATTTTTTTGCACAAATAGTTGTGTAGTAAGCCGGCGAGTTCCCGTGAACTCTATTAATTGTGAGTACATAATTTGTTCCTGAAAAGCGACTTGGAAGGGCGACTCACAATGCCGGGTTTTTCATCGTGCGTGTAGTAGACGGTACAAAGCACCCTACCACAGACCTGAGCAATCGACTCTTATGACCCTCTCGGAAAAAATGCCGTCGAGGGAATTTGTATTGTTAGATAGTGGCTCTACGCTATTACGTCCTACCTTCAACGTAGAATAGCACTTTTTACATATTTTGATGAAAGTCCACTGTTAAGGCAGGCCTATGCGATATGTGTGGTAAAATGATATTTAAGATAATTCCTCCAATCAGTATATAGAAACATAACTGAACATACCATTGCTTGCAGACAAGTATGTCAAACACCATTTCTAAATGTCATAAAGTATAAATATTCCAGTCGCTTCCTAGTGAAGTAAAAAGTAAAATACAAAGTTAGTGCCGTGTTGATACTGAAGCAGGCTCTAATGCGAACATAACGGTTGCTCTCGTGCTCTTGTTGCGTTTTACATAACACAAAAAGTAAACGTGCTGTAGACATAACCACGTGAGTTACTTTCGATGCGTTTCATAAAGTTTATGTACAAGTTACGAAAACCGAAGGAAGTACGCCATAAATGGAATGAGCCGTCCCTAAATCATACCAATGGTTCATCGAATTGTGCTCGTGGCGCGTTTGCTAATCGATTTTCTATAATTTATTTATTGAAGACTTCGTTTATAATGATTTCCTCAATGTAATGGAATACCCAGTCTTGATAACCAACTTAATAAAAAATGCGATTGTAACCATCGCTAGTATAACAAGTTAAATTATATAATGTTTATAACTCTCAAACTGTCCCGATTAATTAAAATGTACCTTGTCCCCACTTTACTAAGTATTTCGGATATCCGTTGACCAAAGTAGTTTTACAATTTAATATTATAACGGAACGCGGTGCCGTGTCCCCTCGCATTGCAGACATGGCGTGCCGTCTGCTCGTTTATATGACGCGATAAACATTGCGGGAAACCTTCGCGGGTTTTATTTGCACTCGCGACGGTCGCATTAGGGTCGTTGACGACTGACCGATACCTGCTTGATAATATACCTTATTGATACTTTATTTTTAGTATTAAACTTGTGACTAGGCGTGAGAATTACGCAACTGGACTCTCGAAAGTGTTTTCAATCAAGCCAAAAATATAGTTTTCTAAGTTAATGGAGTGTGTAAAACTGTTAATGCCATCAAATCACGCAAAATTTTGGTCACGTTTCTATGTTATATATTTCAACGACTGTGGTTCTGTTATCATAGTTATGAAAATTTGCCGTGCTGTATTAATTAGTGCCTTGCAAATTTATGTATTTAATATGCATAACATTTGAACCAATGATTTAATCAGAAGCGTGTAACTTCCGAAAACTAATTTAGAACCTCAGCTCCGATGTAATATTCGCTTCTGATCAAAACAATTCATTGTTGCTCTGATTTCATTGTTCTCCGATACTTTTTCAATTGAATCAATCTTTTCTTGTGTACGTTGAGTGCTTTCATTAGTGCTGTGGAACGAATGACTTTGACCTTTTCGTCTTGATTCACGAACTCGATATCTCAGTTTCGGGTGGTGGCTCGTAGGAGCCTCCCTTGCCGCCGACTTTATTGACGTCAAAGGTCGAACGCTTCAGGCGCGATGTGTAGCCTTGTTTGTTTGCTTTGTCATTCTTTTCGGAATATAATTTAGCTTCGTTTATATCAACTCTAGCAATATATCGTAAACCAATAAGAGGCGTTGATCTATAAAGGCATATATGTATATGTTTCATACTGGGCGTTCATTGGCACAGGGTATGATTTGAGTTAGGAAATTTTAATATAAAAGGTAAGAATTGTGGAAGAGGAACGTTACGATGATACGTAGTGCTATCGTTTTCTTAGTGCATAGGCAATCATCCTACGTAATTCCATCCAATAAAGTTTTTAATAAAACGCTTTCAGAAATGTCAGCTCTGATTAAAATTAATGAAGTACACGTTATTGGAAACTCGAGAACAGTTTCTCCGTACGGCGGTAATCACGTTCAGTCATGGTTATTTAATGGTGGACTGCTATGGAGTGCCGTCGCGGTGTCTGGTGGCATGGTGGCAAGGGTGAACGGCCGCGCCGCCTTGCCCATTACACTTAGCTTTGTTCGACTTTTGTGTTTCCCGTTCGTTTCGTGCTACAGTTTGTCCACATTTTATGTAATGCATTGTCGTAGTGCGCCGCGCGTCGCGTCGCACGTATTGATTGGATTAAAACGGTTCTCTGTGGCGTGCGTATTTTAATGAGATATAGAGAAATGTGATTGCTATTAAATCATTGGATTTACGTTGTTTCAAATATATATAGGTTTTACACGGAATAGAAATGTTTTTAAATGAATATAATTGATGTCAGGCTTTGTTTTATTATTACTAACCCCTAGTTATTTTATTAAGATACGACATTGCTACGTTATAAATTACCTCTTCAATGCTTATTATGGAGGTTTATTTTTAAACATCTTTAAAGAGCTAAGTAAAAAACTTTACTACAATAATGTTGAAGTTTTGGGTTCTTCTACTCAGTGTCAACCCGGATTCTGGAGTTTGTGCCTGATACGCCGATAGGATTTACCCCTATCACATCATGGGGCCGAATACGCACGGCTAAAAGTGGGTCCACGCTCTGTTGTGTTTCTGCCTACACCTTCGGGGATAAAAAGGCGCGACCAAGAGAAAATTCGAAATTTAAATAATTTATTTTTGTTCTAAACGTTGAATTAATTTAAAAACTTAGGAACAAAATGATGAGAGAAAATGAATCATTGCAAAACTTCTTGTTTGCTTTAAAAAAACTTGTCCGGAATCACGAATTTCTCACGGTTTCATTGTTGATGTACTTACACGTGGCTAAAAATTGTGTGAAAAACGAAGTTTTTATTATTGTGCTTACGCAAATGTTTGTAAATAGCATCGCCTGAGAACACCGGGAATATCATGATTGCAATTCGTACTAAAATTATATTCGTTCATTGACTCATTTTTAGTTGGACTTATTATTATTTTCGTCACCTTTTTCGTATGTTATTTTTATAAATAGCTTTCTGTAAGTGTCTTTATTTAGATACATGCCTTCTTTTTAATTGGAAACGGACTTTTTGATTGGATTTACCACTTGTTCCAGCACCGTATTTTTGTTACAGAAATTTATAATACTCTTATCTAATTTTATTTTAAACTAGCTGATCCGACAGACGTTGTCCCGTCTTAACTATGAATTGGCAGCGCGCATTCTGTCAATCGTTTAAAATTAACTTTTCTTAAATTTTCTAACGTTCCGCTCAACTTCCTTAATTTTTTCTTTCATAAGATCCTTCTCCTGACAATAAAAAACACAACAAAAAAAATAATAGTGAAATCGGTCCAGCCGTTCACGCGTGATGGCGTGATCAAGGGAAATAGGTTTCATTTTTATATATATAGACTAGCTTTTGCTCGCGGCTCCGCCCGCGTTATAAAGTTTTTCAGGCTAAAGTTTTCCGTTATAAAAATAGTAGTTTCCCGGGAGCCTATGTTCTTCCCAGGGTCTCAAACTGTCTCCATACCAAATTTCATCTTAATACGTTAGGTAGTTTTTGAGTTTAACACGTTAAGGCAGACAGATGCAGCGGGGGACTTTTGTTATATTATTTAGAACTTTTTAAGTGAAACAATCCCGTCATACATCATTGTTGCATAACTTTAGCCGTTTACGCAGCGCAGGCAACGGAAGCTCTCAAAACTCATAATTTTCCCCGTTTTTGCAACATGTTTCATTACTGCTCCGCTCCTATTGGTTATAGCATGATGCTATATAGCCTATAGCACTCCAGGAACAAAGGGCTATCCAACACAAAAATATTTTTTCAGTTCAAACCGGTAGTTCCTGAGATTAGCCATTACTGCTCCGCTCCTATTGGTCATAGCGTGATGATATATAGCTTATAGCGGTCCACAAATAAAGGGCTATCCAACACAAAACGAATTTTTCAGTTGAAACCGGTAGTTCCTTAGATTAGCCATTACTGCTCCGCTCCTATTGGTCATAGCGTGATGATATATAACTTTGAGCACTCCATAAACAAAGGACTATTCAACACAAAAATATTTTTTCAGTTCGAATCGGTAGTTCCTGAGATTAGCCATTACTGCTCCGCTCCTATTGAATATAGCGTGATGATATATAGCCTATAGCTCTCCACAAACAAAGGGCTATCCAACGCAAAAGAATTTTTCAGTTTGGACCGGTAGTTCCTGAGATTAACCATTACTGCCCCGCTCCTATTGGGTATAGCGTGATGATATATAGCCTATAGCACTCCACGAATAAAGGGCTATCCAACGCAAAAAGAATTTTTCAGTTTGGACCGGTAGTTCCTGAGATTAGCCATTACTGCCCCGCTCCTATTGGGTATAGCGTGATGATATATAGCCTATAGCACTCCACGAACAAAGGGCTATCCAAAGCAAAAAGAATTTTTCAGTTTGGACCGGTAGTTCCTGAGATTAGCGCGTTCAAACAAACAAACAAACAAACAAACAAACAAACAAACTCTTCAGCTTTATATAATAGTATAGATTATTACTATTGGCGTGTCAACTGGCCACACTAACTTGAAATTATCCGAGAAAGCACATTAGTCTTGATTTTTCGATTGACATTTACTATCATTTTAGTCATTTATATATTTTAATATAAAAGAATGCTGATCAGAATCATTATGTGATAGACCTTCGTGCGCAAAGTTGGGCTATTGTACTAGAAGGTCACAGCCATTGACGTATCTATTATATGTAACGTCGATGTACCAAATTATACTGACTACGAATAAGATTGATCGTAAATGTTTTATGGTATTGATTGAACCATAAAAATGTAGCGTTGCTTTTATGGGTTATCTTTTATCTGTATTTTTTGTCTTATTTGTAGGTAAGTTTTGGTAGGTGGAAAAAATGTTACACGGAAATTTTTGCTATAAATTATTTTATGTAAATTAAATTGTATGTAACCCAGAAATACCAAATTCTACGAACATGTAAGCGAATAAATTTTTTTGAGAAGTTGTATAATTACTGGAGAAAATTATAATAAAAGTGATTTTTATAAATGGTGATAAATATTTAATCTCAAATAGAAACAGAGGTTAGAAGTACTAGGTTGTATGTTTGTATAGAAAAATCCGTCTGAGTGTTTTGACCAATGTTCGTACCTCCAAGAAGCACTATTGCGTTTAAGGGTTGAAGGACACTTTTATTTTTAGGCCTTATGACGTAACGCCGTTAATGTGTCTGGGTGGAACGTCTCCCTTATTGCCATGATTTTTTTCTGACCTTATTCCATTGAAATGTAGACATTACACAGTATAGTTTTTCAGCTACTATATTTAAGAATTATAATGCTTTGTTTCGTCCTATAGAAAAAAACTATAATTTTGCCTTTTGTAACACTCGTACCCACAATCAAGTATTCCACGCAACAGAGAGCTATACAGAAGATTAATCAAAGGAATGCTATTCATAAACATGAAAATAGTATAGTAACGGATTCGTGTACACATTTGGACGATGAATCATACGTAACGCAACGTCTAGTGCCGTGCAGACGTTGGTAATCTCTATTCTTGTGAAATTGTTCGAATCGATGCGTAGATATCGATACTGGCTGTTTATTGGTAGCACGTAGTATTAATGGGGACAATCGGTAATTCGTTTATTATGAATGATTAGTTTCGAAACTACGATGAGACGAATGCGGAACGAGACGCTTGTGTGATAGGCGCCAAACCCTGTTCAAGAGCAAGTACTTTGCATTACAAAGTATTTGCTCTGCAGTCGGCTATGTAGGTACTGCGCAAATCACTTAAGATAATAGATGCTAAATCTTTGCCATAGAGTTAATAATTCCAGGATCAAATGTCTATCAGGATTTAAAAGAAATAACAATATTCGTCTTGGGTATATAGGCCTTGTATAAAATATTGCAGGCTACAAATTCTCAGAAATTTAGTGCGGTCACTTTGTATTCCCTGAATAATTTTGATTGCCTCGGTGGAGTAGTTGTATTGCGTGCATGGCACGACACGGCTCCAAGGTCCCGGGTTTGAATCCCGGTTCGGGCGGTGATATTGGATGTTCAGCGCAAGATATGGCGATAAGCTTGCCACCTATCACATCAAGAGATGGAACACACAGATGGAAAAGCTGGTGCCCTGGTTGCAAAACTACCCACGCCTTCAGGGATAATGGCGTTACGTGTTTGTTTGTCTTTCGTTTTGAAAGGTACTTAGTACTGACATCCAATCGCTAATAACGGTAAAAGCTTAAGAAATCTTAGCAAACATCTGCACCAATTAGAGTAATGGCTCTAAACGCTTCTTGTCTAGATTTGTCGCTCAGGTCTTAGGTACATAGTGTTCTGTAATCTACTTTTAGAAATACTAGCTCATGTCCAATCAGACTAGAAAACAGTCTGACTTACGGATCTAAATGTCATGATGATGGTTTTGGTTTATAAAAGGTTATTCGGTCTGAATAAGGAGACAAAAATAGAATGCTTTTTTATCTCAATGATATCATATCCGAGTCGTAAACAAAAATATACTAAATTGTTAACTCAATCTTAAAATGATTCAGTTGAATTAATCAGTTTTGGATTACACATTTTTATCGTTGACTGCTTTATCATATATCTTGACTCTTAGTGACTCTTACCATGTTTTGACAGCCAAAATCGTATCTTATTTTAAACCTAGTCATAACATTCCACAATTTTTTTATTCTACCCCGCTGTTTTGATTTCAATGTTCGATTCAGCTAAGCACATACTGAGTATGGGTGCAGCTACGTAGCCTCTTGAAAATTTATCTAATCTTATCGTACGTACTATGATGTCATTTAAAAAAATATACAGAACGCTTGTGCAATTTAAAAAATATCTTAATTATAGAGAAATGGGTGGTTTGTTGCTTTATTGTATTTATTACGCGTGATTTCTGTATCTTTATTTTATTTTAAATTTGTATTGATGAATCATTAACTACATAATAAACGGGAAATAAAATTTAGCAACCCTAGAAACAATGATTGTTATAAATTACAAAGTGATTTTATGAATGACTTGATAAGGTGCAATTACCTTTATTTTAAATGTAATTTGGGAAAATTCAATTGTTATCAACCGAAAGTACCTAAGCGCGTTTCACATGTTCGCATGAATGTAGCGCAAATACGATTTAAAATGCACTATCATTTTCCGATGTAGGTAATTACATTAACAGGATTTCAATAGTTCGTTGACCCAAAAAGCTACCGTATACATCGCACCAATAATGATTTATGACTTGTCCGTGAGAATGCTATTCGTGCTTAATAATGGTATTTTAATTGAATCATAAATTCGCCATTTCATAATAATGCTGTGATCACGCTTTCATCGAATGTTCTTGTCCACTGCAATAATAAATGTTACCAACTGTAGAGTGAAGACAATTGGAATTAATTGATGTAATCCGAATGGGGATGTTTTAAGTTTTCTCTTTTAGTACAGGGGTTTCAATAAGACTTTAGTGAATATAGGTATATTATCATAACTTATTAATGTCCTGATGAACTATTTATTTACTTAATGACACACTAACAGTTCATAGACAAATGCTTAACTTAAATTACAACCTATATAGATGAGTACTTACTAATCACACGTGTGAAACATCATTAACATTTAACTATGTAAGGAGCCAAATGAATTTATTAAAATGCTGTCTCATCACTGGGGAAAGACTATCCCTTTTTAATAGACCGTGAATTTTAATCCGGCCACGCTAATCCGGTACAGCGTTTAGGGAATTAATATCATTGATTAGTTATAATGAATGTTATTATTTTGTTGACAGACATTTGAGCGTGGCGCGGTGAGGAGTGGTTGGTCGCGATGACGACCGACATATCGGTGTCCCGCTGGGACCCGTCCATCGGCCACGGCCAAGAGATCATCGATGAGTTTGAGTACGACGGCGGAAATTCATCGTCGAGGCTCTACGAACGATCGCGCATTAAAGCGCTTGCAGGTAACGTAAGATTTTCTTTACATATTGATAGTGTCGACGAGGCTCCTGTGAGGGTCTATTTTGAAACGAACGTCGAAACGTCGGTCCAAAACGAAGAAACGACGAACTTCGGATTTATCTTGACTACCAAATTATTCGGATCCGTCACGGTTCTGTATCTTACTTTAGTGATAGGATCAATAACCCGTAGGATATTTTTTTTTTGGAGAAAGCAGTGGATCTTTGTCCTCGCAGATAGTTTTAAAAAGGGATCGTATAAGTTCTTACAAATTCTATATCTGAAGCGATGAACCGATCGGATCCGTCGATCCGTCATCGGATTCGTAACACTAGTAACAAAATGTGCGATCCGTCATCCGAAACTACGGATTTTGATTTTGGAAGTAGACCCTCTGGAGTCAAATCGAGTAGTATTATATCGCTTGCTATATCGCCGTTGGAAATTTCAAATGTCGTAAGGGACAAACATCGGTTTACAGGACAGCAAAAGAACTAAACTATTGGTACATATCACTCCTGTTTAATTTATTTTCCTATTAAGATTTTTTCTAGGAAATTTTTAATGCACGACTTGACCTATAAGACCTAGTTTTCCACTTTTGAGATTTAATACAAGTCAAATTAGGCGCCGTAGATCCTAGAAAATAATAGTATTTTAAGAACTATCAACGTTTGATCACTGAAGAATGATTGCGCAAACAAAAAATGCGATTCGATTCGATGCGCCATGATTCTGCTCTAGTCGACGCTACCCTATATTATGATGTTTGAATATACTATCATTCTGGTCTTTCGTGTTCTGGTTAATAACTCTATTTGACGCGTTTTACGGCAAGTAAAATATGGGATAAATTATACTGAACACGTGTCTCCTCAATGCGGTACTTTTTGTAATTTTCCCTCTACTGCTATGAACACTAAAACCATTATGATTGACGAAAATGTTAGCTGGTCTCATGTAGAGTTTAAATATCTCGTATCTATCTAGTTATCAGTGGTGTGATCCCTACAATTAGATGTTGTTTGTTGATTTATTCCTTAGACATATTTTCAATCCATTTGATATTGATGTATAGATGTATAGCTGTTCGAATGTGTGTCACCTCACCAGTAATACAAGTCCTGATAAGGAGTAAATACGACTATGATACGGTATTTGTTAACAACGAAGAAATAAAGATAAAATATTACTTGTAAGAATCGTTACAAAACGATTCGAAACAGGTTTGTTTAAGGCATTCCAAATAATAGTCTAATAGTTTATTGAACTGTGCAGTACAAGCTGATTTATCTTACAAAAACATTGAATTAATAGATCCTATTGTTGAAGTAGACGATAATGGCAGAGGTATGTCCACCGGGGCCTTGACTAACTCATTTTAATTAAACACTTCTACTTTATATATTACAATGTAAGCTTATCATGAATTTGCATTTACCATAACTTCCGTTTTTCCTTATTTAATCAAAGGGCTCATCAACCATCGGTTGAATCCGATTCATTATTTTACATTTAAACATCTCCACTGTCTTCTAAAATAATCAGTTGAATGTTTTGGTATTACTTTTATCAGTGTTGTAAAGATTGTTATCTAACTCACGAATTTTCTCGCTTGGCCAATCGAATCTCGAGGCTGACGTGTACCGGCAGAAAGATAGTCGCTTAGCGACACATTTTCTTGTTATTACCCAAATATAACTGCTAACTATTCATTTTTAATACAGAATGCGTGATGTTAGAGGGCATCAGTATTAATTAATAAAACCGGTCCTAAAGTTGTCGACATCTGTTGCGTTCGTATCGAATATCCTTGTCCAGTGAGCAGTTGAATTTTGTCGCTCTAATTCCTCCCGTCTTTCGCTTGATGCTGCCATGTTTCAGTCGCCTCTGGCTGCTGGCGACATGACATCCACCGAGTGTTACGATCTAATAAAAAAAGGTGTAGACATAGAAGTGCCCGGTTTGGAAGTGTATTATGATAAGGTTGTGATTGAACTACGAGGTTAGTTGTGTTGTGCATTTGTGATTTATCATCGTTTGTTCACGCGTTGATAATAATAGTTTTTATTGGTGCGGTGTTAAAATATTGTGCATTATTGTTATGTGCCGTTGGGAATAATTGTTTGTTCGATCGGTTTAAGTTAATCGATTTAACTATGTAGATAATTGGCTACAATTTATGTGTCAATTTCGTGGAATTTAGTGTTGTTTTTAGTAGTGCTGTGTCGGTACATTGAAGTTTGATCGATATGGGATGCCTTACGAGTGGGATGTAAGAACAATATTGCCAACACAACATCCCGCACATCTAGGACCATGTCTTTCCGCTCTGAAGCGTGCGAATCGCAATCCGATCCTCATCTCGAATTACGCATATTATTTTCCGAACACAACACCTAGGCCGTATTGTCTTGTTGTAAGTTATTACAATAGCGATGGCGACTCCGGACGGGCGGGCATCACCCGACGGCTCGGCATCATCAGTCCAGGAGTGGCCGACTTCAACACACGCGATTTGGTCGCCGCGCCGCGGTCGACCTCACTGGCGGTTATTGTGTTAACATTCCCTACTGTTTTTCTATAAAGTGTTTTCCTCACCTATAATAAATGAGCGTGCTTTACGTGCACTATTTTTTTGGTCTTACAGGTCCGTGCATTGTTTACTAATTTGTAGTGGATTTAATTCACACGTATACAGTATGTCGCAGGGCACATATCCATTTCAGTACATCGATTGTTTACATTCGCCTTTATTTACAAATCTATTGCTGTATCTGAATTTTAATCAATGAATATCATATCCAATGAAAGCAAATGTGAATAATAATCCACTTGTTCTTTTGCCAGACGAACGAGAGAGCGTACAGAAGAAGACATTTCAAAAATGGGTGAACTCTCATTTAGTCCGCGTCGGGTGCCGCATCGGCGACCTGTACGTGGACATGAGAGACGGCAAAATGCTGATCAAGCTGCTGGAGGTGCTGTCTGGAGAGAGGCTGGTGTGTATACCGCTTTATCTAACTTTCACTTATCATCATTATCAATCATTTAATCAATTTTAACAGGATAAACAAATATCTATTTGTAAAAATAAGTTTAATAGACAATTATTTCAGTTAGTGTTCGCGCCAAAATCAAAGTCTATGTATTTACTATATCCTTATAAATTATTTTGTCCTCGTGGTAGTGATATAATATTGATCTGAAACGAAAATATGTTCTTTTCCTATTGGTGTATACATTTTTATTTACAGTTTCCATTTAAATAACTGTTTGTTTGGTTAAACAATGGTAACGTACGCGATGGTTCAAAATATAACATTCGGCTCATGGCTGCCGCGTTAAAATTAGTCGCACACAAACTGAAATTGGAGCGTGAAATGCAAATTCTAGTTTACAGAATGCTATGGTTGCAACTTAAATTGTTTTTATTAAACAATGGCCATAAGACATTGGCGCTAGTCAGGTGTTTAAATATGAATCCAATAAAACTGCTCATGCTTTGCAGTTCATTTGATACTTGGAATTGAACGTATCAGAAGAATAAGATCAACCTCCATTGTAGATTTAAATTAAGTCACGATTTTTTTAATAAGAATTTAATGTTATAGTAAAAGAATCCAGTTTAGTATTACTGATGAGATAATCATGTTTTTTAAAATGTTACAACAGTTCAATTAGTAGTGTGTAGAGGTAAAAAAAATGTCATTGATAAAAGGAAACCAAGCACGTATTCTACCTATTGATAAATATCTAATCACACTCGTCCATTTAAATGTCCACGATGAAAAAAAAATAAGAGCTTTTGCTTTTTACCCATATTTATTAGTACAGTAACAATAGCATAGGTACTTATACTAAGTACTTCACGTTAGTTTTTTGTGAGATTTGTCATAACTAAAGTTCATATAGAGGAGGGCAGAAAAATAAAATTATGTGTATACGTCTTACAAATATATTAAAAACACTGGACACTAGTTAATTTTATTATATTAATAACACTATAATCATAATTATGATTAAGCAATGGTTATTACTACGTATTCATAGTTGTGATTATTGACCATTTCGAAATTACACTGGATATATTTTGTTAACAGCCCCGTCCCACCAAAGGCAAGATGCGTATTCATTGCCTGGAGAACGTTGACAAAGCGCTGCAGTTCCTGCGCGAACAACGCGTGCATTTGGAGAACATGGGCTCCCACGACATCGTCGACGGGAACCCGAGGCTCAACCTTGGACTGATCTGGACCATCATTCTGCGCTTCCAGGTATGTTCGTCTCTCATTTGTGATATTCTGTATTCTATTTTTTTTTATTTTATATATAAACCTAAATCTACATTTCAATGAATCTTAAAAAAAAAATAAAAAGACCTACTGTTTCGCTATAAAATTAAACTACATTCAAAAAAATTTAGTAACTAACTGTGACAAACACATCAAGACCTTAAAATAATAATAACATTGGTGTTGAATTAAAATCTAACCCCTTATTTGCCCCAACAGATTCAAGACATAACAATCGAAGAAACCGACAACAAAGAGACGAAATCGGCCAAAGACGCCCTGCTCCTGTGGTGTCAAATGAAAACCGCCGGATACAACAACGTGAACGTGCGCAACTTCACGACGTCGTGGCGCGACGGGCTCGCGTTCAACGCGATCATACACAAGCACAGGCCCGATCTGATACAGTTCGAGAAGCTTCACAGGAGCAATCCGATACACAACCTGAACAATGCGTTCAATGTTGCTGAGGAGAAACTCGGACTCACCAAGCTGTTGGACGCTGAAGGTGGGTTTTCTTTTGCGTGTTGTTTGAAGTGATTTCTGGATTGCTGGAGATGATTAATTTTTGGAATAGATTATACAGTATATGTACAAAGTACATTGTACATGGTAGAAAACCAGACATACTGTCTGCTTCGTGTAGAGTCTCTACGGCTTCAGTGAGAGGAACATCTTCAATCTTTTTGTATAATAAAATTGAGCACATTATTATTATTAAGTGTAGATTACTCATTTTGCTGCTTATATTTAATTTTAAGTTACGTAGTATTCTGTATTATTCATAATATACAATCAATTTTAGATAGAGTTGAGAGAAGTAAATTTGTAATTGTTTTATAGACATCGCCGTCGACCACCCCGACGAGAAGTCGATCATCACCTACGTGGTCACGTACTACCACTACTTCAGCAAGATGAAGCAGGAGACGGTGCAAGGCAAGAGGATCGGCAAGGTGGTCGGCATCGCCATGGAGAACGACAAGATGATGCATGAATACGAGTCGCTCACCAGGTACGGAATACTGTTCTCTATTTGACTAGATAGCAGTCGCATATATCTAGTAAGAGGGGCCAACGTTATTCTTGCTACCGATGGGGTAAGCTTTGTGTAGAGCTGGTGGGAATAGTATCATTGTACATATTATAATCGTAGGTGTAGTCCGTTGTGGTTGCTTTGCCATGGTACATAAAGAGTTGTTAATATTTTTTACTTTTACTGTGATTCTTAAAACACAAGTTTATGTAGTCTAATGTTGCATTATTTATTCCAGTGACCTGTTGCAATGGATCGAGCGTACTATCGAAGCGTTGGGCGACAGAACCTTCGCGAACTCCCTCGAGGGCGTGCGTCAACAGCTCATACAATTCGCCAACTACCGCACCGTGGAAAAACCACCGAAGTGAGTGGGACAGTTATCTATTTTACTTCGGTCAAAACTGATTGTGTTGAAATAGTGTATATGAAATGGTAATGGTTATGGAATCAACTGGGAATATGTTATAAGAATAGGTACTATTTGTACCAGTGTCCTTTCCTGATACATAAGCATCCTCACTATTTTATATACATTCAATCAAGTTAAAAAAAAAAAATCTTTCATTATAAAAAAATAAATTGTTTTTTTTCCCCAGGTTCGTGGAGAAAGGCAACCTGGAGGTGTTGCTGTTCACACTGCAGTCGCGCATGCGCGCCGCGAACCAGAAGCCGTACACGCCGCGCGAGGGCCGCATGATCCACGACATCAACCGCGCCTGGGAGCGGCTCGAGAAGGCAGAACACGAACGCGAACTCGCGCTCAGGGAGGAGCTCATCCGCCAGGAGAAGCTCGAGCAGCTGGCCGCCAGGTGAAGTAGCTTATGTTATAATAGACATCGGGTAAACAAGCAATTGATTGGAATGGCAAAGATTTTCTGACAGTAGAGATCTCTACCATCCATAAGAATGCATACACAAGGCTAGAGGAGTAGATAATGTGTTGGAGACATTTTTACCGGAAAGAAGGGGGATAGAATTTTATATATTAGGTACCTTATTAATTCTCGCATTCTTTTTATGTCTGTATAAGAAAATGGTACTCCTATAATAATGTAACAATTCTTATTTTTTTCTATAATAATTACATGTATCCTACAGATTCAACCGCAAAGCTCAGATGCGAGAGACATGGCTGTCGGAGAATCAGCGTCTGGTCAGCCAGGACAACTTCGGCTTCGACCTCGCCGCCGTGGAGGCAGCCGCGAAGAAACACGAGGCCATCGAGACCGACATCTTCGCGTATGAGGAGCGAGTGCAAGCCGTCGTCGCGGTGTGCTCCGAACTACAGGCTGAGAGGTGAGTAGTGCTCTTGAAGCGGCATCATGTTGTTTATGGAAGGTTTTTTGAGGGTTTGTGGCACTACTATGCTACAGTTATATGTTTTAATTGGAACACACTGGTGGTATCAAATTACACTGCAGTATCTAGATTGTTTTTTTTTTATAAGTCTTAACACCTAATAATTTGGGTTTAGAGATTTATTTACTCATTAAAGACAAGATGTCCACTTACAATAAGTGTTCGGAAATTAAAGTTGCTTAAAACTATGGTTAGCTCAATCAATTTTTACATGTATTTAAGATATTTCATCCCTCATACATTTTCTTAGCCGATTTACTATCTTTTATTTCTTTTATTATAAATTGAGTATTGTATTGTACTGTTTCTAAATTAATTGTAGGTTTTCTAGTTTTTCTATGTCCAGTATAAAAAAGTATGGTGATAAGGTTTGATTTAGAGTATGCGTGTGCGCAGGTACCACGACATGGAGCGCGTGTGCGCGCGGCGCGACAACGTGCTGCGGCTGTGGGCCTACCTGCTCGAGCTGCTGCGCGCCCGCCGCGCGCGCCTCGAGCTCTCGCTGCAGCTGCAGCAGAACTTCCAGGCACGTGCACCACTCGCACTACCGCTATGTATCTAGCACTACTGCCTCGGTGTCGTAATTGTATTGCGAGCGCGGTGTGACTATCGCGCTGAGGTTCCGGGTTCGAATCCCAGGTCGGGTAAAGTGATATAGGTTTTTCAGTCCAGAGTCGGGAAATGTGCCCAATAAATGGCAACAGACCCGCCAACGATTACATGGAACCTAACATAGTTGGCGAAATGTGTTTTACACCGCTGCCCATTCCTGAATAAAGAAAAGGGGTATAAAAATATTTTACTGCTCTACTTTTCTCAAAAAATATCTAATATGTATATTTTGTATTTATTTTATTGTCGTTGTCATATATAGGAAATGCTATACATCCTTGACTCGATGGAAGAGATCAAGATGCGTTTGCTGACGGACGACTACGGCAAGCATCTGATGGGCGTCGAAGACTTACTCCAGAAGCACGCTCTCGTCGAGGCCGACATCAATGTACTCGGCGAACGCGTCAAGGTAAATTACATTGATTTATTGTACCGATAGTTATTGCAACTTTTCTATAGCGTTACATGTATTGCTGTTTATGAAATAATTAAAAATGGTATAATTACATTAGATACCTACTCAATTTTGATAAAATCTGAAGGTCAATAGGTTTAATGGCAGTCGAATTTAGATGTAGAAGATGTGACTAAGCATGATTTCCAATTGAAAAAGTGTTAGGTTATTTTAAGGATATCCTGTTTTTTCAGATTATGTTGCATATAAATTTTTCCTGTTACCTTATACGCTATAAATTGTTCTCTCTTGATGTCATTTTATTATATCAACATAGATAACACTATATAAATTTTAATCGTCAAATTCACTTAGTATATCTATTGTTATTTCTTTCTTTTTCGTTTCCAAATTTGGCCGGCATAATTGTATCGACTGGCGATATTGCACGTACCATTAAGTGTAGTGGAGACACTTCATCGTTTTTCTATAAAAAAATCTATACTTACTATTAGATAGTTAACCTGTTCTACCGTCGTTAATAGCTCCATAATGGTAACTGTTTGTGCGCAGGTGGTGGTGGGCCAGTCGCAGCGGTTCCTGGAGCAGGAGGAGGGCGGCTACCGTCCGTGCGACCCGGCCGTCACCGTCGATCGCATTCACCAGCTCGAGAACGCGTACGCAGAGCTTGTGCACCTCGCCGTCGAGCGCAGGTATGATACAGACGATTTGTAGACTTATTGTTTTTGTGCAGGTTTTAAATTGTTTGATGCGTCAATAAAGAGAAGCAAATTGACGTCACTTTTTCAATATACTTGAGTTTTTTAAGAGCTTTCAATCTTATTTGGTGTGCTAAAATTGACCGAGGTGGATTAAACTTACAGGAATGAATTGATTTGAGTTTGCTTACGATTAGGGGTTTTTATCGAGTAAAATATCGATACTAATCGATTAAAGATTTATAATTCATTTTTTATTAAGTACTATATACAAGGATAATTATTTATGTTCGTACAGAAAGCGTCTGGAAGACAGCCGCAAGCTGTGGCAGTTCTACTGGGACATGGCCGATGAGGAGAACTGGATCAAGGAGAAGGAGCAGATCGTCTCCGTGGACGATATTGGACACGATCTTACTACCGGTTAGTGTACATTAACAGTTTAAATTTATAGATTATTTAAACGAATTTTGATATCGATATATGAATATAGTTCTATTTTTGAAAACGAAATCTTGATATTATTCAACATATGGCTTGTGTTATCATCTGAAGGTAAATTAAGGAGAATTTTATTAGTAAATAAATCATTGAAATAAAGAATGAATACTACAATTTGAATTTTAGTGTATTTGAAGTGTTTTTATTGTACAAAAATATAGATCATAATTTAAACCCGTGAAAATAATTTAAATTATCTGAAATGTCGGCAAATAAATAGCTTGTAATAAGTTGTTGCACAAAAAGCCTTCAAAAATCTCATTAATGTCTTTTTATCAGTGTACCTGCTGATCTCGAAGCACAAGGCGCTGGAGGCGGACATGCAGGCGCACGAGCCGCAGCTCATGAGCGTCGCGGCCGTCGGCGACGAGCTCATCTCGCAGGGACACTTCGGCGCGGACCGCATACAGGTACCAACTTATATCAGTTTTATATTTATTCTAGAATCCCACTGCATAGCAACACACCGTTATATCTGGTTGGAGTGTTTTATATTTGCCCTGAAGTCATGCTCGCGGTATTATACCGTAATACCCATTCTCAGATTGTATCAGTTTAAAATAATATAGTGTCGATTCTACTTATCCAGAGCTACCAGTAACCCTTCATTCCTACAACAGAAATTATCTTTAGTGTTAAAATCAGCTCAGTCTACTTCAACAGGTGATACTTCCCCTATTGTCAAAAATCAGCTTGTCAATATAAACATTTTATTTTAATTATTATGTAGTTTTATATAAATACTATGTCACGATCTAAGGTGTCTACAATTAATCTCACACGATGATGAACGATTTATCATAATATTAATTTACTGTTAGGTGACCTACACTATAATTGTATTTGAAACCAGTCTTATAAGAAAATATTGTACACAGGACCGTCTCCGCGACATTCTGTCCCAATGGAACCACCTCCTGGACCTGGTGTCGCTGCGCAAGAACCGTCTAGACGCAGCCGTGCGCTACCACCAGTTGTTCGCCGACGCGGACGACATCGACAACTGGATGCTCGATACTCTCAGGTATTTTTATGGTTATTTTTTAAATTGTATGAAAATAAATTTTCTTTATTTATTACACTTATTGAATACTATGCTTTGGAAAATTTAAGTTTTTTTTAAACCTTTAACTGGAATACGGATATTTAGCTGCTTATAGTTATTATATTATGTGCTTTAATGTAATGTTTGTTGTTAGATTGGTATCGTCGGAAGACACCGGTGTCGACGAGGCTCAAGTGCAGAGCCTGCTGAAGAAGCACAAGGATGTCACCGACGAACTGAAGAACTACGCCAACGTCATCCAGCAATTGAAGCAACAGGTATATTTGTCTTTTAAAATGTATATTTTTTCTATTTGTAATAAACCATTTGGAACATTGTTGGGATAAAAAATATGATGGCTCTATCTAGAGTTGTCTTGTTATATACAAGGAAGTTATAGAAAGCGGACCAGGACAGGAAAATAAAAAAAAAATGCTTTAATAGCGCCATATCTCTTTGTTTGTTTTAAAATTAATGTTGTCGGTTGAAAAAAATGTTTCATAATGTATTATCCACAATTTAACCTGTTTTTTTTTTATTTTTGTGTTGAGACTATAATGTGTGTGCGTGTGCGCAGGCGCAGGAGCTGAGCCCGGAGGACGCGAGCAGCGCGGAGGTGCGCGAGCGGCTGGGCGCCATCGACGCGCGCCACGGCGAGCTGGCCGAGCTGGCGCGCCTGCGCAAGCAGCGCCTGCTCGACGCTCTCTCGCTCTTCAAGCTGCTGGCCGAGGCCGACGCCGCCGACCAGTGGATCGCGGAGAAGGACCGCATGCTCGACACCATGCTGCCGCCCAAGGATATCGACGATGTTGAGATTATGAAACACAGGTATGTTCGCCAGGTATCCACTATCATCGTTCCGTTAGCTGGCACCGCGCTAGATTTTTAATCTGATTTGTTATGTCAGGTATACAATTAATGAAATATATAATTCAGAAACTGCAATTTCGTGTACTTTACATTTGTTTGAGGAGACAATATTTAGCTTTTAACTTACAACCAACTTATATGACAGATACGATGGGTTCGACAAGGAGATGAACGCGAACGCGTCTCGCGTGGCGGTGGTGAACCAGCTGGCGCGGCAGCTCATCCATGTGGAGCACCCGCAGGCGGCGCGCATACAGGAGCGCCAGGCCGCACTCAACAGCGCTTGGTCCTCGCTCCGTGAAAAGGTACCGTAGTTTCCAGAATTATCATCATTAGTATTGTGATAATGTGTACCCTTTGATTTTGCAATCTATTGATAACCGTCACATCTTTTACTTTCCAATTTTGGAAAGCATAATTTACCTGTTTAAAGTCTTGATCTACATATCACAATTATGTATGTTTTGTATTAAATATTGTCTTTTGGATCACAGGCTGAAGCAAAGAAAGATGACCTTAAATCCGCTCAAGGCGTACAAACATTCCACATCGAGTGCCGCGAGACTGTCTCATGGATCGAAGACAAGAAGAGGATTCTGCAGCAAACTGACAACCTCGAGATGGACCTCAACGGTAATAATAATTGTTGCTTTGTGTTAATACTATTTATACGACAAGGGGTTATAAGATTATGATATTTATTGATGACTAATATCGATATTATCGATTCGAACAATGGACTCGTATTTACCTCTCATTAACATAAATTTAATTAATGCTGCTTTTAAATACCGTATAAATATATTTAGATGGGAGAATCATCATTAAAAACGAGTAGTTAATATCGACAATGGCTTGCAGGCGTGATGACGCTCCAGCGTCGCCTGTCGGGCATGGAGCGCGACCTGGCCGCGATCCAGGCGCGCATCTCGTCGCTGGAGAGCGAGGCCAACGCCATCGAAGACGAGCATCCCGACGAGGCGCAGCTCATCCGCGACCGCGTGCACCAGATCAACCAGAACTGGGATCAGCTCACGCAGATGGTCAGTATTGTATAATATGATCAGAGATTATTAGTGTTGAATATTTAAAACTTCTAATACTTTGTGTCCTTAAAAAAGAATCTATCGCTGAAATAAACTGCAAAATGATTTAATTAGATAAAAAATAATAACACTACTCTCTGTCTTAGTTGGTTTAATGTTAGTAGATCCACAGTGCGAAGTATTTTGTGTAAATAAACATAATAATACATCGTTTTTATTTATCATAATAGCTCAAAGAACGGGATGCAAAATTGGAAGAGGCCGGCGACTTGCATCGTTTCTTGCGCTCAGTGGACCACTTCCAGGCTTGGCTTACCAAGACTCAGACCGACGTGGCCTCTGAAGGTAATTACTAAAGCCTAATCAAAGATTTATCACATTTTTGAACTCTATTACTTTGAGACGAGAGCTTTTCCTCGTATGTTTCTTTAAAATATATGTCGATTATATCTACCTACACCTGTTCAAATGCAACATGTTGTACAACAATGTATTGTTTTTAGACACCCCATCGAGTTTGCCCGAGGCTGAGAAGCTTCTATCGCAGCACCAGACCATCAAGGAGGAGATCGACAACTACAAGGACGAGTACGCCAAGATGATGGAGTACGGAGAGAAGATCACGGCCGTTAGTATCAAGTGTTTATTTTACAAATCGTTATCAATTTCATTTGGGGCGCTTACTTTACATATACGTGGAATTATAGTATTTCCTTTAATGTTTTTTTTTTTAATTAAACGATGATAACGATGGTTAAAAAGATTTTTTATATATACTGCTATATTCTAGGAGCCATCGACGCAAGACGACCCGCAGTACATGTTCTTGCGCGAGCGTCTCAAGGCCCTGCGCGAGGGCTGGGCCGAGCTGCAGCAGATGTGGGAGAACCGCCAGCAACTCCTCGCACAGAGCCTCGAGCTGCAACTGCTGCAGCGCGACGCGAGACAGGCTGAGGTGCTGCTGTCTCACCAGGAGCACAGGTATGATAGATTCCGTATATGCTATTGATACAGTATAGGAATTTGATATAGATCTCACAAAAATAGTATAATAAGAAAAATAATAATCTAAGTCTAGTAAAGTCGATAGTTTTGAGGTTAGGCAAGACTCATATTATTTTATTTTTTACAGGCTAGCAAAGACCGAACCACCGACCAACTTGGAACAAGCCGAAAACTTGATCAAGGAACATGAGGCCTTCCTCACTACCATGGAAGCTAACGACGATAAGATCAACTCCGTGGTGCAGTTCGCCAACCGTCTGGTCGAAGAGAGACATTTCGATGCCGATAAGATTCAGCGCAAGGCCGAAAGCATCGAGGCCAGGCGTAATGCCAACCGCGAGAAGGCTTTGCAACAGATGGAGAAACTTCAAGACCAGTTGCAGCTCCACCAATTCCTTCAGGATTGTGACGAACTCGGTGAATGGGTGCAGGAGAAGAATGTCACCGCTCAAGACGACACATACCGTTCCGCCAAGACTATCCATTCTAAATGGACCCGCCATCAAGCCTTCGAAGCCGAAATTGCCGCTAACAAGGAGCGTCTTTTCGCCGTTCAGAACGCTGCTGAGGAGCTCATGAAACAGAAACCCGAATTCGTCGAAATCATTTCACCGAAAATGCACGAACTACAAGACCAGTTTGAAAACCTGCAGACAACAACCAAGGAAAAGGGCGAGCGCTTGTTCGATGCCAACAGGGAAGTGCTTCTGCACCAGACTTGCGACGACATCGACTCGTGGATGAACGAACTCGAAAAGCAAATCGAGAACACAGACACTGGCACCGACCTTGCTTCTGTAAACATTCTTATGCAGAAACAGCAGATGATCGAAACACAGATGGCGGTCAAAGCCAAGCAAGTCACCGAGCTCGAGACTCAGGCTGAATACTTGCAGAAGACCGTGCCCGATAAGATGGAAGAGATCAAGGAAAAGAAAAAGTGCGTCGAACAGAGATTCGAGCAGTTGAAGGCTCCATTGTTGGAGCGCCAACGCCAATTGGCGAAGAAGAAGGAAGCATTCCAGTTCCGTCGCGATATCGAGGATGAGAAATTGTGGATCCACGAGAAGATGCCGCTAGCTACTAGCACCGATTACGGTAACTCGTTGTTCAACGTACAAATGCTTCAGAAGAAGAACCAGTCGTTGAAAACGGAGACTGACAATCACGAACCCAGGATCTTGACCGTCATCTCCAATGGACAGAAGCTGATTGACGAGGGACACGAGGCAGCGCCCGAGTTCAAGCAGCTTATCGATGAACTTACCGCGAGGTGGCGAGAACTTAAGGGTGAGCATAATTGAAAGATTTTTTCATCTTTAATAATTACCAGATTATTATTCAACCGATTCCATTGCTAATCGATATATCTAATTTCATAGATGCCATCGAGCAACGCAAGAACAACCTGTCCCAATGGGAGAAGGCACAGCAGTACTTGTTCGATGCCAATGAGGCGGAGGCGTGGATGAGCGAACAGGAGTTGTACATGATGGTCGAGGACCGCGGCAAGGACGAAATCTCTGCACAGAACCTCATGAAGAAGCACGAGATATTAGAGCAGGCGGTCGATGACTACGCGCAGACTATACGCCAGTTGGGAGAGACGGTGCGGCAGTTGACTAGCGAGGAGCATCCATTGAGGTATGTATCCAGGCTAATAGTTGAGTAACAATCGTCTGTAAATTAGATATAGTTTGCCGAATAACAATATACCTAGGTAGCGTCCAAGCAAAACATATTTGATATGTGATTCTATATAAATACATATTAATATTTGTATAGTGCAAACATTTTGCGAGTTTTCTTATCACAAAAATAAATCATTACACAATATCTATGCATGTTATAAATAAGGAGATTACTTAATTCATTTTTATTTTAGCGAACAAATCTCAGTAAAACAGTCGCAAGTGGACAAACTGTACGCGGGTCTGAAGGACCTGGCCGGTGAGCGACGCGCCAAGCTGGACGAGGCGCTGCGGCTGTTCCAGCTGTCGCGCGAGGTGGACGACCTCGAGCAGTGGATCACCGAGCGCGAGCTGGTCGCCAGCTCGCAGGAGCTCGGGCAAGACTACGACCATGTTACGGTTGGTATTGGTTTAGTAAAGTTCGGTTGAGTAGTATAATGAAGAGTGATTTTTATCGATACCTAAATAGTTTAAGTGAACTTTAATGTAAAATAAAAATAAATTTGCTTAGTGGGAAAAAATTTAATTGTTTTTGTGGGTAACCGATTATTGACAATCGTTAAAATTGTACTGTGCTGAAGAATGAACCATGTAACTAATGAATTGTTATGTTTCAGCTTCTCTGGGAGCGTTTCAAGGAGTTCGCGCGCGAGACCCAATCTGTGGGCTCGGAGCGCGTGGCCACGGCGGAGCGCATAGCCGACCAGATGATCGCCATGGGCCACTCCGACAACGCCACCATCGCGCAATGGAAGGAGGGCCTCAAGGAGACCTGGCAAGACCTGCTCGAGCTTATCGAGACCAGGACTCAGGTACTGTGGGGTTTTTGGTTACACTCCACTTTTTTAAGACAATGAAACGTTTGCTAATTTCTCGCCATCATTCGAATAATTACATAATCTGAACTATGATTTTTGTCATTTTAATTATTTTATTGTTATATTATTGTTATATGTAATTATTATTTGGTCGATGTTGCCCATTTCTGTAAAATAATTTATCGATAACTATTTCCGTGTGTAGATGTTGGCCGCTTCCCGCGAGCTGCACAAGTACTTCCACGACTGCAAGGACACGCTGCAGCGCGTCAACGAGAAGGCGCGCGGCGTCAGCGACGAGCTCGGCCGCGACGCCATCAGCGTCGGCGCGCTCCAGCGCAAGCACTACAACTTCATGCAGGACCTCAGCACGCTGCAGCAGCAGGTATGTTTTACAGCTGGGGATTGCTTATCTAATACTTTATCGTTAGCATTATTATTGACATTATTATGAACGATATATTTTTGTTATTTTGAAAACCTATTAATTGCAGGTTTATGGGATACTTTTTAAGTTATTAATGTGTGGATCGTGACGTGTGTACTGTGTGTCGATGCAGGTGGAGGCGATCTCCAGCGAGTGCGCGCGACTGGGCGCGTCGTATGCGGGCGACAAGGCGGCGGAGATCACGCGGCGCGAGGCGGAGGTGGCGGACGCGTGGGCCGCGCTGCACGCCGCCTGCGCCGCGCGCAAGGCCAAGCTCGAGGACGCCGACGACCTCTACCGCTTCCTCAACCAAGTGCGCAACCTCACGCTCTGGATGGACGACGTCGTGCGCCAGATGAACACCGGAGAGAAACCTCGGTCAGTCCAATGTGGATTTCTAATTAAATTATTAATTACTTAGCTACTATAATTTAGGAACAAATCAAAGTTCTGTAATTTGCTGAACATATTCCTTGTAAACTATTTGTAATCTTTGCTTCTATAGGTTTAGATTATTCTATCGACAATAAAACTATTATTATTTTTTAACATTCAGAGACGTAAGCGGAGTGGAACTCCTCATGAATAACCACCAATCTCTAAAAGCGGAAATCGACACGCGCGAGGACAATTTCTCAGCGTGCATCTCTCTCGGCAAAGAACTGTTGGCGCGTCAACACTACGCGTCAGCTGACATCAAAGACAAGCTGCTGCAGCTCACCAACCAGCGCAACGCGTTACTGCGCCGCTGGGAGGAGCGCTGGGAGAACTTGCAGCTTAGTGAGTATCGATTTAATATCGATAAGATTTAAGCGCTACGACAGTGTTTTTTTTATTGTTAGTAAGATTTGCTTAGGTTTTATTTTTTAGGAATTATTTTTACAGTCCTTTATAAATATATTTTTTAAAAATAATTTGTACATCTTAATCTCCATAACTTGGTATTATTGTGGTGAAATAACTAATTTATTTTAACCAATACTCAAACGCATCCGTCCCCCAGTTCTGGAGGTGTACCAGTTCGCGCGCGACGCGGCGGTGGCGGAGGCGTGGCTGATCGCGCAGGAGCCGTACCTGATGTCGCAGGAGCTCGGCCATACTATCGACGAGGTGGAGAGCCTCATCAAGAAGCACGAGGCCTTCGAGAAGTCCGCCGCCGCGCAGGAGGACAGGTTCAGCGCGCTGCAGCGCCTCACTACGGTAAGTGGGCTGCTAGAATTACATACAAACATCGCTAATTATCGATGGGCCGAGGGGGTACTGCCAAAAAAAGATGTTTCCTGTTTGAAACTAACTTTTTATTTGGATTTTTTTGCATATATTATGATAAACTTTTTTAACGAATTGACCAAATAATACAGATACAGCAAGTACTGCCATTATTCTGCAAGTTACATGATATGTTATAATTAGTTAAACTGTGCGGGTTTATCGATATTGCGCATTTTTTTATTACTTATATAATGTATACGAGGTGTGATTGTGCTTTAATAATTGAGATAAAACATAATATTGTCGAGGTAGTTATCACTGGCAGCTTGTATATTTAGTTTAATAAATTGGTTTTAGTTAATGCATTGGTTTGATGTAGTGTTGTGGATGTCTTGCATGCTTAAACAGGTCATTGTGTACATACGTATTATAAACCAATATCGTCAGTAAAGTTGTAACAGTGCGTAGGTATTTTTTTTACCTTTATTAGTAATTTGGGAACTTGAATGCTGTTTTAAATATTTAATTGCGTGTGCTTATATCATATTTTTTCTCACTCTTCAAAAGTAAACTTTTTGAAAATTGCACTGGTAAAACTTCACTGTCAATGTATAAAAAAAAACAATCAATTAGTTTTTTCATTTATTTTTCTTACATTAACTACCAACACAACAGTTCATTTATTTGCACTATGCTTGTTGGAATGGTGTACTTTGATTCTAATTTCACTCTTCTATTCACTAGCTTGAACAGCGTGAGACGTCACTGTGGCCCAAACCAGATACTTGGGAAACTTATGACGAGTCTACCTTCACGTACGAACACCCGCCTGTGTCCCGCAGGAATCCCCCATTAACTGTCAACGTCCCTAACAAACCCGAACGTCCCGTCAGCCAAGTAGTAGAGGAAATAATTACGAATAGCAATAAGTACCCACTGCCTGAAAAGTTCAGGGCAAGGAATCTCACTTTAGATTACTCAAATAAACCCCCACCGAAAAATGATTCGTACCTGTGGAATGTCGTGACTACAACAAGTTTATCGACTATATCAGAGACAAGCACGCCGCCGATGTCGCCTCTAAAATCACCTTTATCTCCTGAAATATATAGTTCAGTTTTCTTCGAGTTCCCAGATAATATCGAAGAGCCTAATATGTCGTTAGCGTGCATAGATTTCATTCTCTGGCAACGATTATCCTATCAATACATATACCCGAATGTATCGTTGCTAAGGTCGAAAAGTGGTTCCTCTAAATCAAATAGTCTTAAACGTATTATTAAAAAGATATCAAAGAAAATTAGGTCAACAGACTCAGATATTAAGGGTGAGGTTGCCGTGCTCTCTATGCCGGGGTTGACGAGTAGTACTAAGGCGATCAATGATTTAGGGAAGGAGGTTAAGACGATACCTTTGAGTTCTTCCTTGCTCTTGTTGTCCCAAACCCGTAACCTCCTGGGCCCCGAAGGTGCATGGTATTTTAACTACTTGGATGGTGTAAGTGTGGTGTCCGGTGTTTATTGCATGTGCCTTATTGTGTATAGCTTGAGCTTACTGCACTTCAAAAAAATGTTTTAGATTCGTTGTACAAGTAAAAATATTTTTGTTACATATAAGTATTAGTTAATAGATTATAAAAAAGTCGATAATTTCCTTCTTCGTCACTACGTAATCAAGCAGACAATAAAATAAAAATAAAATATTTTTGAAAGAACTTATACTTATATATTTGTTATAATTACTCCCGTTTCGAAAGTAAGACTAGATAACAGATATTAATAATTGTATACGTTTAACGCTAGACCGCAGGGCAAACTAACCATCGCAACTATCTATATCAATATTACCAGCTCCGTTACTAATGTAGTATTTCTCTACAGTTCGAAGTGAAGGAGATGAAGCGTCGCCAGGAAGCTGCAGAGGCGGCGGAGAGAGAGAAGCGCGAGCGGGAGGCCGCCGAGGCCGCCGCCGCCGCCGCCGACCAGCCCGACGCCACCGACACGCAGCACGAACAGCCGCCGCCGCAAGGTACGACACATCTCTTACAAACTATACACGGCCACACCCGTTACGATATGTACTTCATTACGACAGGATTAGGTTTCGGTTAGGTGCCTTATATGTTTTGATATAACCAAATGAAGGCAAATGCTGATGGTATTTATCTACTTAGATCAATATTTTGGTTAATGTCTTTCATGCAGTATGTATTGAAAGGTCGATGAGCGACATAAGAGCCATATAAGTCTAACAAACGTCCTTGCAAAAAAAAATCTACATGGTTAAACATAACTTACTTATTTTTATCATTTTGAATATTAAAATTTTTTAAGAAAAATATAAGAGTTATTATAAATAAAACAATACGGCCGGTAAAAAAACAAGCCGAGTGTTAGAAACTACGATAGATTTCAATTTCTCCAGATATTGAACCCGAGGCAAATATCTGCGTTTTACGCAAATTTTTGCACCGAATGTTGGGTCTGTGGTCTAGCCTATCTTGATTCACGCTCAGCTCCCGTTGAATGTGACTAAACACGACACTAGACTCCGTGTAATTTCATTATCATTGATCAATCAGTTGGTGTGTCGACCAATCACAATCATCGTGATGAAACGACATGGATCCTCGGGTCGTATTTGTTTAGTCCAAAATTATTAAAAAGCAATGATTTTATTACATATTTATAGTTCGATATTTATTTATTTGAGTAAGTTATGTTTTACCTACTTTATTACAAAATTATACAAGACTTCATTTATTTAATCAGACACAGATTGAAAATGATTTAGTTTAAATGACATATGAAAACAGAACGCAAAGCAAAATATAACATCACTCTATGTCACAATTGCAATGTAAGCACGCATGTGTAATGTCTATTAGCACTTACAATATAACTTGAAAGACAAAAATCTCTAACCTTCATGGACACAAATCAAAGAAGGTATGCTGCTTGCATATTGCGATAAAACACAAACTCTGTAATTGTCCTTACTACAGGAAATACCAACAGTTGGTCTGAATTATATTCAAAAATTACGTTACAAGACTCGTACATATAGCGTTAAATTTTTTTCTTATTTTATCGTTTATTTTGTACAATCTACTTGTCGTGTCCCGTTTCTCTAAATTTCAAATATAATTCAATAAAAAAAACGATAAAATTAGAAAGATACTATGTTTTATAAACATTAATACAATACACAATTCACAAAGATAAAGCTTACGGCAACGCTTGCCGCTTTATGTGTGAATTTTCAAGACCTTTCTCTCGCTTGCTCGTCGACCAACGAAATATTCGCTTCCACGACCACTAGATGGCATTGTCAATCGATATCAATCCATATTACAACGGGATATGATCCATTCGTTGGTCGATCGAGTATTTTGTGCGTGACAAAAGGGCCACTTACTTACCGATGTGTTGTCCACACATGCACACGTGTAGTCGTAAGGAGAACGTCCACTAAAGCGGCTGAGAAGGCCCAAGAGCGACCGCATTCCCAGCCAGGTAACATGAGCGCTTTGAACTACCGTCTAATCTTATCGGTTGTTGGCATGAGCTTCTACGGTAGTTGTAGGGGTATAATATTACTGTAAGGTGACACCGCGCTCGAATAGGAGACGCCACTGGGTAGACAATAACTGTGATTAATGTTCCAAGCTTTGTAATTCGGAAGCTTTGTTGTACACGGGGGTAGTTAGCGTAGGCTATTTAGGCTATCTATCGTATTTAGAACCGAGCACAATATTATTTGTCGCACGATTTCTATGTTCCATCTCACACTATTTAGATCACTATACAGGGTGCTGGTAATATATGTCGATTTATTTATTTGATCATTGTCATTATTAAACATTTCTTAAGTGAGGTTTAAAACTTCAACAACTCGATCAATGCAAAGATAGAAGTTTTATTTCTCATCATGCATACCTTACCTACGTTCATGATCACAATTACATCATCTCACTATACTTTTTACGTGAAATGTATCCCATTTATTTTATATGTTCGTCTAAAGCTAATCACGGTGATGGTTTGATACTCTGTCCTCTTTATGTCTGTCTTTCGTCTCATTTAGTCCTTCGACTATGCTAGCGTTACGTTCTAAGTGTTATCGTCTTCCTTTACGAAGCTGTCTTCAACTAAGGTAGGTATATGTTACCTACACACTACTTGCTTAACTTTCTTGCTATATATTTATTTTATGCACGGCTTTATAGCTTTTTTATGTTTTATACTTGCCTTTAATACTTGACTTAAATAAAAGAACTATGTTCTATATTTTACAAGGGGATACATATACCAATTATTCAAGGAAAGTTTATATTTTAATATATTTTGGGTGTATGGATAATACAACAATAGTTTTCATCGAAATTGCTTTAACAATATATTACATGGGACTATAACCGCTTATCATTCTTATTTACTATCATTCGGGGACAAATTATGAGTAACGTATCTGTAGGAAGCAATGTAGGAACAGAATAATAATACTTTCTATAACTCTGAACGTAGATTTGAAACACACTGTATTTGTAGCATGTAATGTTGTTAATTTATTTACTTATAACAGCTATGCGTGCGTATCCGTTACTAGAAAACAATTGTTTACAACAAACACATTCGGCTATATAGAGTCCGTTGTTGTTTACATAACGTATTAGTTTACGTTCGATACGCCCGCATAGTGGCAGCATGTGTATGTACGTAGCATGTACGTAATGCACGTAGTGTAGCCGTAACTAGCACGTAGCCGTGTGCATGCAGAGGCGAGCCCCCCCGCCCCAGCCCCCGCCCCCGCTTCGTCCCCGCACCCCCCGTCGCCCGCGCCGGCGCCGGCGGGCCCGCCCGCGGACTCCCCGCCCCGACCGTCCACGTCGAAACAGACGCCGGTCAAACCCGCACGCCTCTCCAGTGAGTATTGTAGACAAACTATATGTATTTTGATACTTATTTACACACAAGTTATGGTTGTAATTTGAACGTAATGAATTTCAAAATAGATGTTATTTTGTGTATGCATATTTTTAGTACATTAAGAATATTTTGTTGTTCAATTGCAATTAAATTAACCTAAAAAAACTTAATAATTCTTACGTTTTAATAGCGGATCATATTAGAACCATAACTGCAGTAAAATAACTTTCTTAACTTTTGGTAACAGAAGAGTCACCGTTGCAATGAATCTAATCTGTGTATGTTACCTGCATGTTAGTGCGTAACGACTGTGTTTTTGTTAGTTAAGAGACATGTCGGCATGACTGAAGCTTTTGTTTTTTTTGCTGCGGCGCAATTTTTGTTTTTATGTTGCTTTGAATTATGTTTTGTTTTCTGCCCTTCCTTTAACCCCCATTCCGATCACCATTTTTTTTATTAACTCCCCCTCCGTTATTCCTCACCCCCTACTGTCCGATCCCTGCCGCGTGCAGCGCCCGGGACGAGCTCCACACCGGCGACACCGTCGACTTCCGGTAAGGTGAAGTCGCGGTCACGAAGCAAGTCACCGTTCAGGAGTTTCCGATGGCGCACGGCTAAGAAACTGCTCGCCGGATCCCACCACAGCGACGACGAAGGTATTCGTGGTATTTGATTGTTCTGGATGAATTGTTATGGATGATTATTGTGTACCATACTTTTGTTCAAAACATAAAGGTGATATTTTATTTGCAGTTAACAAACGCTATTGAGCTAAAGTTTATAAAGAAATTAAGTTTTTTCAAAAGGATCTTTACAATGTTATTCTTTTATATAATTAATTTGTTTAACTTTTGGAAAAATAAGATATTCTTTGTTAAATAAAATTGTTTTTTTAAATATGAAATATATTTTCATCCCCAACAGTCGATTGCCATATTGTAATCGCGACGTTCGCTTTATATGTGCTGTTGTGTTGTTAGCGCATGATTATTGCGTGTGTGTGATGCAATAAACACGTTTTATAAGAATGGCTTTCATTCAGTTACCGCCTACAGCTTCGACGAACGAGACTGCGTATCAAACCACGCCTAGAGGAATGAACCTTTACAATTTTCAATCACTTCCAATTCGATAGAATTCTAGTCTGTTAGATCTTTTATTTATATCGGTTATTTATGGTTTCAAATACCGATTAAGGAACATAAAAGTATAGGGAAACGATGATTATGTTTTATGTTGGGGATAGTGATTGGGGTCTGTTATTGCATAGCGTTGTCTTTATCGACATTTATCGATAATTTAATCTACTATACAAATATTACTGTTTAAATAAAATAAAGTAAATCTGCAGGGTTTTAAGTACCGTATTTATTTATACTGATTTATACTTTATCCAATAAAAATAAAACATCTTAAGAAGGGGGTATAAATGTCGATATTGACACAACATGCACAATAGACTCCAGTCTGTTTTTGCATATGTAATGGCGTGCCTTATGACAGAGGGTGCCAGCCCCGCCAGCGAGGACGAAGGCGTCGAGGGAACGCTCGTACGCAAGCACGAGTGGGAATCCGCCGCGAAACGGGCTTCCAACAGGTAAGCTAATACCAAATTCATAAGGTATAGTACTTATATAATTATTTATTGTAGGAGACCACACAAAAACTTCTCAATCAAATGCTTTTTAGTATAGATATTTTATTTTTATTAGTAGCCCTCGATGAGAGATATTATGCAGTCCAAATATACCTAACGTCGATTTTTTGAGAAGTGTGTTTTTCGTTGGCCTACATTATACTGAAATATTCTGTTTTGCCCAAATTGCAATAGTGATTTGTGAAAAGGAGTCACTTTGCGGATTTTTTGCTGTCCTTATAGAAGTATGAATTATACAAATTGATATCAACAGATCGTGGGATAAACTGTACGTGGTGGCCAAGGACGGGCGCATGTCGTTCTACAAGGACCAGAAGGCGTACAAGGCGTCGCCCGAGCAGTATTGGCGCGGTGAGACTCCTCTGGACCTTAATGGCGCCGTCGTCGAGGTCGCTGCTAACTACACTAAGAAGAAGCACGTGTTCCGGCTCAGGTATGAATGGAGTGTTATTAATAAACAAAAAAAGGAAGTAAATATTCATCCTAGTTGTAGAGCAGTTTTTGTAGAATATTAGTGTATGAATTTAAAATACATATGACGCCATTATCTTTATTAGGTCACGTATTTTTTGTCGAGTGTATGTTTGTCTCATGATGGGTTAGGAGACGAGTCAATCGCCATGCCGTGGAAAAATTTCAGATTTTGGGCTGATACAGAATAGAAAATTCAATATCAATGTTAGACTGTGAATTGAAACCCTGGATCTTGGGTGATGTCATTTCGCGCAGGCAATTCAACTGCGTCACCAAAGCAGTCTATTATATAAATGTAAATTTGAAATATTTATATTTACGGTATAATATTATGAAGACAATTAGAATTCTATGTTTAAATGAGTATGAGTTTTTAATGTTGTGTGTGTGTGTGTGTGTGTGTGCGCAGACTGTCGTCGGGCGCGGAGTTCCTGCTGCAGGCGCACGACGAGGCGGAGATGTCGTGGTGGCTGGAGGCGCTGCGCGCGCGCACGCTGGCGCCGGCCGCGCGCTCGCACACGCTGCCCGCGCCCGCCAACCAGGAGCCCAAGCGACGCTCCTTCTTCACGCTCAAGAAGAAGTCAGTCACGCTCCTCACCTCGCTATACGCGCCCTAGCGCTCCCACTACTCTACCCAACGCATGACGCATGTGTGTAACGTTACGATCACGCGCGGTGGAGGGAACTTGTACCGTGTGCCCGGCCCGGCCTCTTCGCTGTTACTGGCAATATAAAACAATCGCTTCCAACACTGCACTATAATATATAGACACAAACTGGAAGTATGGTTTTAAACACCAATAAATATTGCAAGAACAATGTATAAAGTGCAAGTCATGTACTGTACCTGTACTGACTAGAGGGAACATTGCACATCTTTCTATTAATGTATTTTGCCTTTTGATGTAATCATACGAAGTTTCAGACTGCGAAAATAATATATTTTGGTCTCTAAAAAATGACCATATATTTTAAAAATATCGGATTTTTTTCTTATACGTCAATTGTAAGTGTGCGTGATGGTATTTGGATATCACATTTATAAATATAACTTAAACACTTTTAAAGTACCTCATTTAATGTAACGGTCACAAAATATCACAGCTGTATCATTCATGAAAGTCAAATTCACTAACAAGTAACAAAGCTTTTCATCACAGTTAATATTAAATAACATTATTTTTTGCATGTACTTTAACACTAACTTTGTTATGTTTATAATATAGGTTTCACGTCAAAAAAGTTTGGATTGCATGTATAATTACTACTAACACAGGGATGGGTATTCTATATTTTGTTATTAGGTTATAATAGAAGGTATTGCGTCTAGAAAAACAAATAACCTCTTCCAACCACTTTTCATTTTATTTTATTACACAATATCTGTATATTGTGTAATAAAATAAAATGAAAAGTGGTAACTATTATTCATAATAACTAATAAAAAAAAAAATTGTGACATAAGTAATCATAATATAATAATGTAGAGAGGAATTAAAACTTTCAATTTTAATGAAACTCAAAATTAATATTCATATAATACTCTGACGCAATTTCCTAAACTTTATCGATAATTACACAGTGCGCACGCGCCACATGACACAAGCACATGAGTTGTCGTTTGGTTCCACAGCTAAAGAAGCCGAGGCCGAGTGGGGCCGGAGAGCGCCGGACAGCGCCGGAGACAGCGGCGCCCTCGCCGCGCGTGCAGTACGCGTGCGTACGAGCGTGCACGCGCGCGTCGACGGGCGCGTCCTTCTCAACACGCTTGCTGCTCGAAGCTTTGCCAACGACGAACCCGCGCCACTATAGACTGGCAGACCTAAATCTTACTAACATTATATTATTTTTGTTGCGTACAAAAAGAAACGTTATTTGAGACTGTTCCGTATTTGAGTGTTTGAATTCGCCTTTGTCTATACGTATATTTATTGTTCGATTGCTGTATCGAAAGTTTTAAAATAAGATTTACATCTTCACGTATGTCCCGCGAAAGTGTAGTTGTTATGATACGGTTGAATAAAATGAATATTATTTAAAATAAAAAAATAAAAATTATAAATGCGACGCTATTTATAAATAGATGACTTTTAGTGTTTAAATTCAGATTGAGAAAATATATATAATATCATATATATATTTTAATTATTTATATATAAAATGGAGCTAGTGTAATGTACATTCAGTTGAACTAGAAATGTATGTCGTACGTTTCAATTTCTCTTTGAAAATGTTTTTAAATGTTTGACCAAGTTGATGTCATTTGACAGATTTATCTGATTCGATATTGTAAACTTAGCTAATAATCGGATAACCGCATTTACATTCAATAGGATTCCCAGTGGATTGACGTTTTAATCATATCGACTGCTTTGCTACACAAGAGCAATACGATGTATGTAACTTAAGCTACGTAATTGTATTAGATTTAATTTCCATCATAAAGTGTCTTCTTGAGTGGCGGCGGTCCCTCTGTCCGTCAGCAGCGCTCGCATTTATATCATCAGTAGATGTTAGGACGCCAGGGGACGCTAGGGGACGGCAGGGGATGGCAGGTGACGGCACGCGGCCAGCGAGACCGCCGCCTACATTTATATTAATACAAGATGTAAGTATGCTTGTACGCCTCATAAGTGCTTCTATAAAATGTCTTTTATTAATAAAAAAATATATATTTAATTTAACTGCCAATGTTCACAAATTGTTATTTTTTTTCTCTTCCTATGCAATACGTATATCAAAAGTACACATCTATAAATGTAACGATGACACATTTTTAGTTCTGTCTACGTATATGGTATGGTTGGGGTGCGCTAGTGTGGTGGTATGGTGGTGTGTGTGTCAGATTCGTCGTACACCACCGCGCTCTCACACTAACGCGCGCCGAACTATGTTTAAATATTTTATTTTTAAATTTTACTTTTTTGATGAAAATATAATAAATGATGTTTTCAAATAAACACTGTGGTTTTCTTTAAAATAAAACAATTACGAATCCAGTAGCTTTCTCCTATTTAGATCCTTGGTTCATAGAATTCTGAACAGAATATAATATCTATTCGCTAAAAGCAACTTCTTTCTGGGCTTTGAAACGCTGTTTTTGTCGCCAATTAACCTACTTACCTAAAGCCTGTGTGGGTGTTGCTTACCTATTAAATACTGTAACTTTAATCACAAATATGTACATACTGTCTTGGTGGTAGAATATCACGGATATGATAACGCACAACTTATCAGTTAATATAACGCAACTATTAATGAAGAATAATAATAAACATACGTTGCTTTGTGCGTAGAGCTGGAATCCCGTATCATCGACCTATTTCTTATCGATATCAGGATGAAGATATCGTATGATAAAGATCACTACACTGAAAACTCACGAAGCGAGATAAAACTTTCTCGCGCATCCGTACCGTAGACCGTGTCAGTATTTTGTGAAAATGTTAGTATATTGTTTATTTCTCCTTTTGCCTATTGTGTTCGGAGCAGAGAAAATATGTCAAGGAAATGGTTGCAATAGAAGATCTATCGGGAGAATAATTGGAGGTGATATTACAGAACCTAACACGAGGCCTTTTCAAGTAAGTAGTTGTGAACAGTTTGAAGGTGGTGTAAAGGGAAGACAATCTATTGTCAGAAACTACCTACTATTCAAAGGGTCAAACTAAGGGTTTGTTTATTTTATCCATTATATACTGTATGACCAATAGCTATGCTTGCCAATATATACTTATAAATATTGTGTAGGTCTAGGATGTTGGTGTAGGTACTGTGTCTATTCTTATCGGTAAGACATAAGCAAAATGCATTTTTCACCCCTACGTAAATAACAATTCAAAGTTCTTAATAATATTATGTTCCCCGACACAAGTGGATAGTGTAGACAACTTGCCTCGTTTAGTTAAAAATCTTTGAAATAAACCTTTGTCGTGTTCTGGTGGGATTAGGTAGCTCTATACATGAGAGTTGGTACGACTGGCGAGCTTGGTTTCTGCGGCGGAGCTCTCGTCCACCAGCAATGGGTGATCACGGCTGCGCACTGCTGCTTCCACGATGGGCAAGAAGTGGACTACATTCAGGTATTTAATTTATTCGCATTACCGATTTTTGTATGCTTCTTTAAAATAGGTCATGTCGATTGCTGATAGTGAGTAGCTATATAACCAAGTATATAAGTAAACTTGCAGCGACCCCATAATGATTCTTGGATTGTCATGGCATCATTATTTGCTTCGTGGCGTAGGTGATTTTTAATAGTGCGAATGGAGTCAGAGAGGCGAAGGGATAGGGCGGTAGTGGATGAAATGTGATAGGGGCGAGGCGATACGGAGGAAAGTAATCGGGAAGTAACGTCAAGTAACAGAGCACGACGGCTTTCTGTGTAACTGTAACACTAAACCTTGAGACCATTCCGAAGAATACTGTCAAGTTTCGTGTGCCTACAATATACTTAGCACTTAGATACAAATTTTGTTAAAATTGTGATAATTTTATTTATAGCCAACGGCGATATTGATTGTAAAATCTCGGTGCTTTTCTTTTTATACCTAATATAGGGTTGGAACTACCTCAACGTTAACATCATTTAACTTTTGATAACGGACGTATTACGTAGCTTTGTTACTGATTTGGATGTATGAAAATGAATCATTGAAGTCAACATGCGCGTAATAATAATGTAACAATCTGTAAAAAATACTTACTAAAGATGACTCAGTAAAAATAGGTATTTATTTCACTACCTGATACTAATTTCGTATCAGCTTTGTATTTATACAATTAACTTTGAAATACTAAATAGACATAACCTAAGTACCTTCTCAATTGGTGTTATGTTTAAAAAATGCACACACACACTCAAGCCTGTTCCTCCATGAGGCAGGCAGAGGCGCAATTAGTGCAAACACTTTTCGCCGTGCGTATTCCGTCCCATGATGTAATAAAGGGTGGGCCTATATGAGTGACTAATAAAAATCCAATATCACAACCCGACTCATTCGATCCCCAGGCCGAAACCTCAGCACTGCAGTCGTACCGTCATACGACCACGCCACTCACGCAGTGATTTAATTGGGTAAACAATTGATTAGATAGGTATTTAATATTCCACCGTGATTCTGTAGTAGTTGAGTAGTAATAAATAAATTGCAGCATTTATTGTTATTAATGATTGTATTTTCAGGCGATATTCGGCGCTCACTTACTGTATGACCGTTATGAAAATGGTCGCCGCATCGTGAACGTCGCCGAGGTGGTGGTACACCCCGACTTCGACGCTGAAACCTTCGCCAATGACCTCGCGCTGCTGCGGCTTGCCAATGTTGTACAAGTTACGGGTTAGTGTTACATACCCTACCTATTTCAAATATTAAATACTTACTAGGTACGATATGGGATTAAAATACTTATCTAAAATAAAAGTGAGATTAAGGCATTTTGGTCTACAACTTTCGTTCAGCAAATTATTTGAAGTTTATTCATTTTTGTCAAACCACGCTAAAAAATAGATAGTTATCACCAGGCCTTTGTGTCCCTTCTTTTTTGGAAGCTAATTCTGGAAAGTTGTAAGTTCATAATTTTTTGTACCTCCCTCTCTTTCTCTACTTTTTAATAGCAGTTTTTTCGTTATTTTTGAAATTTCTTTTGAGGGCACAGCGTGCCCCACAAAAAAGCCCTGGGTATCACTATGGTTTACCCAAAACCTCCATGCTTGGTTCTGTTCATGCAATGGGCAATCTTTGGCATTAAAATAACCCTTATGGTGTTTACATACCTATACATCATAAGATACTTAAGGTAGTCCGCTGTCTTCTAGTTTCACAAATGACATAATACTTAGGAATTAAAAATACTAATTTAATTATTAGATGGGTAGGTACACAAGCCCACACCTACCGAATTTCATGATAAAATTATCAAGTCATAAAAACAAAAAGAAGTACAGATTTTTTGTCCACAATCAATACAATTAAAACAAAATAAATCAGTAGTGTAGGTATGGTATCTTATCAAAATTGTCATAATAATTTTTCATTTCAGCTTATTATGATAATACATATATCTAAACTTAATCGGATTATTACACATATCTGTCTGTGTGCTATGATATTATTTAAATTAGTTCAAGTTATGTGCATACCCACATAAGTTTATAATATGATATTATGATTTTAAATCATTGTTATGCCAGTTGACAATTTTAGATTTCTATAGAATTTTTAAATCATTCAAGTTACATAGTAGTTTTATTAATTTACGTATTAGTTAAGCAGGTATTTATTTAATTCTCATAGTTTAGGTACTTATTAAGGTAATTTAACTATGATTTATTATTTAAAGTTTTTTGCATACATTCGTTATTTATGCATTGTGTGTTATCTTATCGTGTACCATCAATATATATGTACAACGTACTAGATGTGGCGTCCCGTGCACTTATTGTGTTCGACTCAATTGTACTGCAATCCGTACACCTAACTTTAGTATGATTTCATCATTGACAGCGTGTGGTTATGCACGGATTGACGCTCATAATATAAGAACTCGAGTCTCAGTGTAAACCTGGATGTGAATAAAAAATATTAGTCAAATAAGTAAAATTATTTGTTGTTCAAGTGAATAAATTGTTTATAACAGTGACGTGTTGGTTGCCATTTTAGTTAAGATTTTGAACAAATAGTTAATATGGACGTCGTGTCTATAGAATATACGAGTACTTCAATGCAGTGCACTTCCATATAGTTACTCATTTCATTTATTCATTTACTATTCATTGGAGCATCACCAGTTTACACAAAACAAACATTGGTTCAGTTTTAGCATAGTACTGTTCTTATGTGCTTACCAAATAAAGATGTACCAAAATCACAAATAAACTTATTTCGAAAAAACAGTACAAATCAAATCAAACTTAGAACTTCTCGGTTCTGATCCAGTACACTGCTACTAAGACAGCACACAAACATACATATAATTATTAATATTCCTCATATTATTAATAAAAGCTATTGGAGGCCTTAGGGGCAACCGCCCAAGGTCTTACGCTCCGAGGGACTTTGCTCTTGTAAAGGGCACAAAAAACCAATACCCTGCTTCAGCAATCGAGTATTAAGGCCTTCCAAAAATTTGCCGCCCAGGATCTCGTATCAGTCAAAGCCGCTATTGCGTTCAATCAATACTGAATACTCAAACATATGCACGTGTTGCTTTTTTCTTACAAATCAATTCAATAAGAGAAACAGCACGCGCATATTTAAGAGCACTAAGACGCTAATTACGCCATAGTTGACTGTTTGGAGGTTGTCATGAGGGTGCTATAACTATTGTTGCAGATACGATAGATATGGTGCGCCTACCGTATCTGAGTACTGTTTCGTTTAACTTTGCCGGCCTGGGCGCAACTGTTTCCGGCTGGGGTATCGCTGCAGAAGGTAAGAATCGTTAAAATAATAAAAATGGTGTTCTGGGTGTTATATCTCCGACTA
Source organism: Manduca sexta (assembly GCF_014839805.1). Lineage (NCBI taxonomy): Eukaryota > Metazoa > Arthropoda > Insecta > Lepidoptera > Sphingidae > Manduca > Manduca sexta. The sequence continues at coordinate 8,957,982 of NC_051125.1, read as the reverse complement.
TTGTTGGAAGAAATGGCGCGATGTGGGCGAAGTCGTGTCAGCGAGGCCCCTTTTCTTTCGGTTTAAAAAAAGTACCTAATAAATTTATCTTACATTCTTTGACACGATATACCTATTTATAATAGTGAAAAAATATAAATGTGCGGTGGGCTACTATTGAAAAGCATATAGATTTGAAAAATAGTTGTCGAGGCCATGGGCAAGACCCTACTTCGCCCACGCCACTGCATAAAAATGCCTGTCTCAGCCCCATGTCAGTGGCTCAATTGTCTAAACCGTTAAATACCAGTAAATTGCTTAAACACCTGTCATAGTAACCCAACTCTCATACGAGAAATCTTAACAAGTGAATATTTCTTTAGGTATAACATTCGTCTCGCCGACGCTTCGAGAGAAGTTAATGACGGTGATGACGGACCCGCTCTGCAACACGTCCTATTTTAATCAGCTCCCTGAGAACACTATATGCGGGTTTGGGTCGGGCGGTGGCACGTGCAAGGTAAGATTTTTAATATCAGTATAGGTTGTGAGATAATAAAGACATGTATTTCCAAATTTACACTTTAATTATTCATTTAATACAAGAAATGTCTTAACCTAAACACAGTTCCACAGACTGGTTGTAGAGGAAGAAGGAAAACATAGACCATAGACATTTTTTTAGTGTTGTCCTTTATTATTGTGACAGGCTAGTAGTCGAATATTTGTATCTGCCTGAATAGTGACCGCCGTACACAAGGTTTAAAACCAGCTATATTGGCCGAGGGCCTCGATTTCGCACATCAATCTGTGTTTATCTGCTTTCAAATAAGCTGGCATTATTTTTACTTGGAATTTTCTCTCGTCAGTCGCCGCGCTACCACTAGGTGCTGGGATTTACTTTGCATGCATGGCCTTTCATGGTACACCCATCTTGTAAATAAAATTATATTTCTTACAGTAATAAAAAAATCGATGACCTGATGAAATGTGATTACAATCCTTGAAGATTCACGTTTTAATTGAATAAGATGAAAGTTTCATTATTCAAACAAATAAAAAAATATATAAAATATATTATAGCCGCCTTAACATTCCAATTTGAAAATTCATTGCGATTTATGGCGGATTTATGTAATCGATTATGTCAAAAACATCAAAGAAAGTAAAATTGATTTATCTATTACATAGTTTATTTTTATGTGCTTGTCTGAACGCGCTAGTCTGATTCTAATGACCGGACTCTGTTTATTGTTTCACTAATTCGAACCTACATTATCTCTAAATACTTTGACTGCCTTTTTATCCCGAAAACGAAGTTGCACAATAATAAAAGCTATTTTAGCGTGGGTCTTGGTCTGACACCAGCTTAATAAAGGCCAAAATATAACACATTTTAATGTTAAAAACATCTCTTCGCAGGGAGACAATGGCGGACCAATGACAATATTCTTCAACGCCACTGAGGAAACTATATTGGTTGGTATTCAAATTCTATGATGAAACATACTTTTTATATCATGTAGAGTTACTTAAAGTGAGTGTTAAGATATAATAACAAAACGGAAAAAACAAAATAATGTCACTACAGTTATTTTTTTAATGGAATTCGATTTACAATATATAATTTAATATTAAGTAGAAAACTCAACTTTTTGTATTTTAGTAATTAATATATTTACCTACTAAATTACTATGATTTCTGATATTTACGCGACTGTTAGACATCGAAGTGAAACTAGTTTTCAGAATTTATATTTCTGTATAATTATGATATAATAAAATCCCAAAATAGTTTTATATCTATTTTCTTTGACTTTAGCAACCGTCAGTTCCAATAGCGCAATATTTCTCGGTAACAAGTCATCATCTTCACATCGCCATTTTGAATTTGTGTGTTTTATTGTGTATACGAACACATAACACGTCCTTAATGTAGGAAGCCTTTATATCTTTGATTCCTAGCCCGTGGACCTTGTCATTATCGCATTAACATAGTTTATATGGTTATCACAATCAATCTCAGCAAAGGATTTGCAATAATAATTATTTTTAATTAAGATAAGAACATTTTGTACGTTGATTGCGAGGGTCATATTATTATGACAATTTTATTATAAGTGTTATGTCGTGTTGATAATTGACGTAAATAAACATGTTTTATACGATTTAATAAAGGAATTACTTTTTTATTTTACGACAAAAATGATGTAAAAAGATAATTGAACTATAAAGGTTTATTGAAACGTATTTTTAAAAAGAAGTGACAAATTGAGTTTATAAATATGTTCGTCATTTAAAATCTATCATAGCAAGCACGATCAAAATCCGATGAAAAAGCCACAATATATAAGCCTTTGAAAGCCGATGGAAGGGTTAGATGTCAAAAAACGAAAGAGACGCAACAATATTTTTGTGACGTCATGGTACTGCGATGCACACAATAGAAAGAGAAGAAACGATTACCCTACTATGCGCTCATTTTTACACATTGTATTATTTGAAATATGAATTTCTAGCCCATTTTTTAACCACTTTCACAACTGATTTCACAATAGAGCTTCTTTTTCTTATTATTTAGCATTGCGTATAGAATAATTGTTAAATCGCTCATACTATAATGCCCTATTAAAAGAAATGTATATTATGCATCTTGTTTGTCAGGTTGGCGTCGCGTCATTTGTTAGTTCCAGTGGTTGTAACGACAACCTGCCCTCAGTGTTCACCAGAGTCCAGCGACATCTCGACTGGATCAGTGAAGTCACCGGCATTGAGCTTGATTGAACTCTTTACTTTTTAATTTAATAAATACTTTTATTGAGCCTTTAGTATGGTTTGTTTCTCTACCTTACCTACTGTTTTTTATTTTATTTTATAATTATGCTGATGCTATTAAAATGATTTATCCATTTTTATATTTACAAAAAAAAACATAAAGAATTAATTATAGTTCACATAAGACCTAAGTATGGGGAACGCCATTTATCGCAAAAAAAATACGATAGGGGAAAGGTAAAATGATTAAAATATCAGAAGATATAAAATAATAGATTATCTTTTTATTCGAATCCGCCTCAAAACACACAAATCACAACTTAAACTCACAAAAAATGGATCCGCAAAAACTATGAATAATAAGTGTTTATATCGCTAGCCTATTCTTTCATTACGAATTTGACATAATATGCAGAAAAAGACTTTGTCGGCTGGTGGTGTGGGTTGTATAATTTACTTTAATTATATTTTCTTTTCCCAGATTATTGTTGCTCTTTCGCTGTCCAAATATCAGGAATGTCTACCTCTTGCTCGACAGCCTATTAAGGCAATAACGAAAAAAAATCATAATTTGACGTTATTGATCTGGGCCGTTTATTAACAGTATCAAATAATATTAATTTCAAATTAATAAAATATTGCAGACCGTGATTTAAAACTCTACTCTCCATATTTTGAGCACTAAAGTATTTTGGTAACACAAATCTTGGTCGATGTAGTTAAAACTCTATCATTTAATATTTATAAAGTTGCGTTTAATTTATGGAATCCCGAGGCTCACTGCGTACTACTACTGCCGTACTGAGATCTTGAGATTTTGGGGGAAAGATATTGAATAGATAAGGTATTGTTAAGAACTGTAGCGATTTCGATTAAATAAAAAGAAATATCACTGACTACAGATTTAAGGTCAAGGGGCCCTATTTCGTTTACAGGGGTAAATCCGTCTTTTTGCAATTTCGAGCGCTTTAATCTAAGAAGAGCTTTGATAGCTATAAGGTAAATTAGGGTTTTTTTTTACTCTTACCTTTACGACTATCTAATCTGTCCTTCGAATAGAACGTCCGTGATTGCAAAAAGACGTATTCGCCAATATAGACGGAATAGGGGCCTCTAACCTTACTTGCACAAATATTACATCACCAAACCGACCGATACGACAGTCAATGACCATATCTCGCATCAGTAGGGTAAATGTTTTGCACTTACTTGATATGCTTTAGAATTTATTTATTTTTTTCGCGGGGAAAAAATGCATTTTCGCTACCGCCACTTGGGGGGTGAGTGGAACGGTTATGTTGGTTTCACCGGTCTTACAGCCCAATGTCGACATTCGGGAGTATTGCATCATCCGAGTGAACATTGGACCGAGTCCCTATCCTATATACATATGTCCTACACCACTACCAGCATACTGGTGACCTTACCGCGGTGACCTTCTTCGGCGCATACGGGACGGCCCCGGGGTATCTTGTCGCATTGAGATAGCTGCGCAGAACCCACCCTGCGCGATACCGTATTGCGGCACCTCTCTTATTGAGGGGGCTAAGATGCCCCCGGGAGGCCCGCTACCCATATTGTCGTCCACCTCGGAGTCGCTGTAGTTGAGCGAACAGCTCCCACTGCTCGCCCCGCGACTTTGTCTAAGCCCTAATTAGTCGCCTCTTACGACAGGCAGGAGATGCCGTAGCCGAATTTTCTAGATGCCCCCGAGCGACAGGGCACCAATAGTTGATATGCTGAAGTCTTGTTGTTCAATATGTACTTGCGCGCCCAACTTCTTCCAACCCGTTGCTATCCTTTTATTTACTTTTTTTGTGATCTGGTCTTTAAATGAATGTATAAAAGGGTAGCATATTACAATGTTATATTAAAGCGTCTAAAACACTTGGATTCATAGTTCGCAATATAAAACCCTGGGTATGTGGTTTGACGAACATAATACGCAACACATTCACTGAATATTAAAAGAATGCAAAAAAGATTTCTGAGACATAAATTAATAATTGACATCGGACAAGGTAAAATAATATAAACATATGACAGATTAAAGAAATTTTACATGATCAGGCTGGAGCGTCGTGGATGTTTCTATTAAACTTAATGTTTTATTAAAAATAATTCATTATATCGATTGACCCCGTACCGTATCAAGACTCGGGTAAAAATAATAAAAATATATTGTCTTCGCCAAAATATAAAACTGTCATGTGGACGAAGCTCACCAGTGCCATAACTTTGCACATTGTGTAAGCACAGTTAAGTTTTGAATATTTTCTCGGATAAAGAGCATAAATTTTTAAAAGTCCTATGAAGACCATGTAATTCACTGGCTATTAGTTATTAATAGATTTTAATTACATAATAATCATGTTTCAATATTTATTTTGTATTAGACTGGATTTTTATATGATTTTTTGTACTGGTAGATACAAGATTTTCATATTTCTCTTTTCTAATTTATAACGGATTTTGATGTATAAGCATCCTACTCATTAAGCATATCGTGTTTATTAAAATAGTTGGCAAATATCTATATACGTTCGTCGTCCTCTTAAGCGACCTTTTTCCTATCTACCACGGTATTGACTTTATTATTAGAAATTATTCCGACAGTAGATTCTGCTAATTTTACACTTTTATCACGTAGTAACTCGGGTCCGCCCCCCCCCCTCCCCTTTACCTAAAGATGATATTGTGGATAGCAAAAGCATAGTTTTGATACTGACACTAATTATTATTTTGCATACGATTATAATCTTTACTTAAGTCAGAATTGGGTACATTAGGCGATTCGATTTAAAAGATATAACATGATAAATGGCATATATATAGTGAGTGTCTCATATCATCATTTAGTTATACTTAAAATAACCAAAGCAAAATGCGTGCGGTTCTGGTATTCGGGTTGGCGCTGGTCGCCTCTGCTTCAGCGTTTGTTAGCATCTCTAAACCCTATCACGAGGAAATCGGAATCCCCCAGGCACGCAGGATCAAGGCGTATGAAGAGAGCCTGAATGCCAATAAGCAGGCGAAGACTGTTTCCGAATTTCAGGCTGACAGGATCATTGGAGGCGTCGTCGCCTCAGCGAATGCGCACCCATACTTGGTAAGATATTATTGACGATTTAACTATAAAGAAATTAATTATTGAATTAATAAAGCTACGAATCATATTTAGGTCGCGTTGAAAATCATTTACCTACATACAAAAAAAACAGCAGTCTGGAATTTGGTTTCTTTTTCTTTAAGGAAATGAAAGCCTTTCAGCAGTTCTAATTTTCTGATACATAAAGTAGCGAAATAGTACATCTACCAATAAACATCCGCGTCTCCTTACAACTACAGTAAGTCGTCTTCTACGCCGAAGATCTGACCACTAAAATCTCTGTCTGCTCAGTATGAGTTCAAGCAATACAGCCGGGGTAGTATTACAAAAACCGGCGTTAAGTCCGGAGACCGAAAGAAGCCTAATATTCTTTTACTTTAAAGCTAGTAGCGTATTCCTTCTGGAGTTCTAAATATTTATATCAGATTAATACAACTTCAGATACCGTGACCAACATACACGTTAGCCCATCAATACTATAAAAAAAATAAAAAATTCCAGGGTGGTCTGATCATCAACCTGATAAATATCCGTTCTGAGTCGGTGTGCGGTTCGTCGTTAATATCAACCAACCGGCTCGTCACCGCTGCGCACTGCTGGTTTGACGGCACGCACCGAGCATGGCAGTTCGTCGTGGTTCTCGGCTCTCAGTTCCTCTTCCTAGACGGGTTTCGTATGCCCACCAGCAATGTGGCCATGCATCCACAGTATTCGCCCAGAACTTTGTTCAACGATATTGCGATGATCTACTTGCCGAACCATGTGCCTTTATCCCGTGAGTTTTGTTTAAAATATCAATTTAATTGTTTTTAGTAGTATTTTCTCATGTTGCGACCTCTTGGATGTCCTACACATTTTTATTGAAAGACTGTTACTGATATGTGAAATCCTCTCGGTCCATCTGTGTGCGCTATAATTCAAAATCATTCGCGATTCGCGCAAATTTTCACAGATTTTCCCATTTATAATAGGAAATGTAATAGCAGTTTCAAGAAATATGATTAACTTCCTGAGATAAATATTGGTCTATATTTATATTCTCACTTATCAATTTTTTAAGTTCTTAAATATGTTTGGATGTTTTTTTTATACAGTCAAAATGACTCCATTATATCTGATAGTATGCGGTAGCGGACCGGTAATGGAGTCTAAAAAGAGTGTCGACGGACTAGAGACGGTTATTATCCCTTGCTATTGGACACAATAATGCCGGCCTATTCGAATTCGAATAGACAGGCTTATCCCGGAATGCGAGACCCTAACTTAGGCCACTGTGGCGGATTTTACATCTTGAGTACGGCGGTCGATGCGGACAGCAATATCCCACCACCAGCAAAATGTTAGAAGTCAACGCCGTAGCCGCTGATCAAATCTGGATGTATTTTGGCACATATATAGACCATGTTCCGGATTAACATGATATGGGTTTCTTAATATCCCTCAAAAGTGCCCAGTGAAATATTTTTACGTTAAAACTTGTAAACGCGGGTGGAGCCACAAGCAACACGTAGTTTGAAACAGTGTGATAAACTCACCTGTGAATTGATTATAGCATCAATTGTTTATAATTTATTGATAAGTGATTATTACAATTAATATTAAAATGGTTTTTCCTAATTAGATTGGAAATGCCATTTTTTGGCTGGATCTTCAATTGTCAGATAACAGTTCAACCAAAAGCAAGAACCAATATCAGTTCTGTGATTAAAATATTTTAATTGTGCACTTTAAGGGCCTGTTTCACAACTTCTGAGTAAATTTACTTTAGCATACTAGGGCCATCTGTACGGTTTTTTTTTATTAACGATACATTTTATGCTTATTACTCCTATCATATATAAATCATTATTTTGCTATTTTCAGATGCTATTCAACCTATCAGCCTTCCTGATGCGTGGGAATTGTCGAACGACTTCGTCGGATCGATTGCTGTCGCGGCAGGTTACGGCAGGACAAGCGATCGTAAGTCATAAGTCGATAATTTTCGACGCGTTCAAGTACTTGGTCATCATTTTCAGTCCCACTGTCGCTTCAGGTCAAGTCTCTAGATATTCCTACGTCTAGTTTGAGAGTCATCGAGAACACGCAGGAATACATATAATGCACAATAACTTCTAAATGCGTTTTTGCACAAGCTGCAATATTTCAATATCTGTATACATATGAGACTTGCCGCAAGACTTGCAAGCTTTTAAATTTACGAGCGTGCCCTGTCTTTGGCTACATTATTTGTATCAATTAAACAAAGATGAGGTAATTTGTTTCAGAACAATCGGGAGTAGGTCTTGACACGGTGGTGCGCCACGTGAACTTGCAAGTGATCAGTATGGCGGAGTGCCAGAGAATATACCAGAGCAGCATCATCGCGAGCACCCTTTGTACCAGCGGTCAGGGAGGCGTAGGTGTCTGCAGCGGCGATTCTGGTGGACCTCTTGTGGTTAATCGCTGGGGACGTTTGACCTTAGTAAGTTTCTAAGGTTCATTATGAACTGCTTTAGAGTTAATTTACGTATTTTTTTAAAGGCAGGGCAAAGTGATCACTCATCACTACTGCTACTATCTGTTAGTAAGTTTTTAAGTAGGGAAGGAAATTTTAATTCGATAAGTGAAATCCAAAAATACTCGCTATGACATCGTACGGTGAATCAACGAGCCCTAGTTGATTCACCGTGAGTAGCATAGATAAGTAATTTTTAATTGGGAAAGTCCAGATTTAATGACAAATCTAGGATAAACAGTTTAATAAGTAGATTAACACTTAGAATTATATTTGATAAGACGACAAACGAAATGATATTATGTTACAGTCTTCTAATATGTAATTATTTTTTAAACAGAAATGCGGAAAGACATGCATTCTACACTTTTTTTTATAATTAACTTTAATGCATGGCGAAGTTCTAAACTTTTTTAAGTATTTTGCAGCACATCATATATATCCAAGCTCTAATCATTGACCCTCTCTCAACCCTCAATACAGAGGGATCTAGGATTTAAAGCAAGGACCTGCTAGTCTATTGGTCATTATACACCGCTGCTAGATTAGGCAAGAGAATAGGATCACTTTGGAATATATAAGTGCAGGTGGAAAAAGCTTGTTTACCTTGATCAATAAATTAATAGTTATACTGGAAAAAAATCAATTTTACTACATACAATTTGAAAAATTATGCTTTTGGCCTTTATTCAAAATTATGTCTAATGTGCTCAGACATAACTGATGTAAGAAGTTGAAGCGTCTTCGATCTAAAATCGGTCTGAGCTTGGATATGCAGTTGCACTCATTTTATCAAAGTATCAAACGTTTAGTTAGAACCAAAATATAAAATCTGTTACAAAATTACCTTTACATAGTTTATGTTAGATTATGGAATAAGGATAGTTTTAACATGTACACTTTTTTGCCACCAGATCGGAGTTACCTCCTTCGCTGCTCGAGTAAATGGAGTGCAAGCCTGCCAACGTGGATTCCCTTCAGGATTCGCTCGCGTCACCAGCTTCTACAACTTTATCACCCAACATATGTAAGGAGTGGCCGTATATCCTTTTGATTTTACAAACAAACGCATCAAGCAAAATATTGTATCGAGAGTTGTTAATAAAGTAATAATTCTAAAATCAGGAGTTTCCTTTTTATATTACGTATTATCCTCATCATGATAAGCCACAGGACATCTACAAAGAAGATAGGCTATTTCTTCACGAGCGCATACGTGTATTGTAGTTGATAATGGAAAGCCAATAATTTTTTATTCATGATGATGAAAAAAAATTTTCTACCAATTTGACAATATAAATCTGAATCGTATTTATGCGTTCTATCAACTAACAAATTGCATCGTTTACCTTTTAACGAAACATTAAATTTATATTCTTTTGAGGAATGTAGAATAATTATAACCAATCTAAGATATCAATTCTAGCGATTGATGAATTGGTTTAGGAATGATAAGACGGTTAAAGGAATATAAATGAATACGTCTAAATACAAATCCAGTCACATTAAAGAAGTATAATGCGGTCACTTCTGTTTGTTGGTTTTTTTTCTTGGTATCGGGGCCCGCAGCGGCGAAGTCCCCAGGGGAAACCTGTGATGGGGTTTCCGGAATTCCCCGGCTTAGCGACTGCAGGGTCCTGGAGGAAAGTTGGGAGGGGATAGCTGGGAAGGAAGTGTGGGGAAAGGATAAGGAAACCTCTTAGGATAGGAGTAGGAGAGGAGGCTAGTAACTGTTCCCGAGCCCTTATAAGCCTCAATGTGAATTGGCAACCATGAGGTATGTACACACTGTGGCCATTTAGTGCATTAGGGACGTGCGCGAGTTTGTCTAGTTAGTTAGCTAACACAAGGAGACATTTGCTGGCCCATCTACTTATTAAGGTTTGTTTCACAACGAGCGACATCTACAAAGTTGAAAAGGATTATATTAATCTTGTTTCCTGAATGCCACTGTTAAAAGTTCAATACAGAAACTTCTCTTTCTTACTACTATGACTCCTTGAAAACCGTTTAATGACCCGCATTTCATCTGGTCAAAGGGCTTCATGGGCGATAGTATAGTTTCTTCCAGTAATTCGCTATATTTGAGGGGTCTTTGTGGGCGATAGTGTAATTATTTTTAGTGCGGCAATCGTTAAATTTCTGGCTTTAAATAAGTACGAAAGTTCTATTTTTAGTTTCAGCGCAGAGAGAGCATGGACGTGGCGGTTTCACACGTTTAAGAATCCCAAGCCCTCAACGTTTTAATACCAGCTATAGCGGCTCGCGTAAGTGTATGTCGCGTTTCCGGATAAGATAGGGTTCTAACAGACTGGCATAATGGTGTCGACTAGCCAGGGGCATCACATCTTGTCAATCGACATTCGATATGGACTCCGCTCCACAAGTATAACTTCATCGTGCATATTGAATTTAAATACCGTAGAAATTATTCCAACAGCAGATTTTGTAAATTTTACACTTTTGTCACGTGACAGGTCGGATGACTAATCACCCCCCCACAACCTAAAGCTGATATAGTGGATAACAAAAGCATAGTTTTGATATTGACAGCAAGTATTTGCAATATTTTTGTACACGATTATAATCTTTATTAGAGTTAATATTGGGTATAATAGGTGATTCGATGTAAAAGAGATAACATGATAAATTTCATATAAATACCGAGTGTCTCATATAATCATTCAGTTATACTTAAAATAGCCAAACCAAAATGCGTGCGGTTCTGGTTTTCGGGTTGGCGCTGGTCGCCTCTGCTTCAGCGTTTGTGGGCATACCTAAATCCTATCACGATGAAATCGGAATCCCCGAGGCACGCAGGATCAAGGCGTATGAAGACAGTCAGATGACCAACCCGCAGGCGAATCCTGTTTCTGGAATTCTGGCTGACAGGATCGTAGGAGGCGTCAGCGCTCCAGCGCGTGCGCACCCCTACTTGGTAAGACATAATTGAGGATTACATTATAAGGAAATTCACAATTAATTAATAAGGCTATGAGTCATATTTTGGTCGCCTGGTGAATCCCTTACATGATAACATTCCTAGTCAAATTTATTTTGCTAGTGTATGCAAAAAAAATCAGGCGGTCTGGAATTTGGTTCTTTTCCTTTAAGTAAAATGAAAGCCTCCTGGCGTTGCAAATTATTTCGTATTTAATGCACCGCTAAACATTCGCGTCTCCTTACAATTACAGTTAGTAAACTTCTACATAGAACATCATCCCACTAGGATGCGGTAGCACCGAGGTTGTATTAGAAAAGCTAGCGTATTGTTCATAGACCTCAAGAAGCCTCGTATTCTTTTCCTTTAAAGTTATTAGCTCATTTCTTCTGGAGTAAAAGATCTTTATAGCAGATGGATACCAATTCACATGTAGTGGAAAACTACACGTTAGCCCATCTATACCAAAAAAAAATGTCATAAAATATTCTAGGGTGGCTTGGTCGTCAGCCTGGTGAATGTCCCTAATGAGTCGGTGTGCGGTTCATCGTTGGTGTCGCCCAACCGGCTGGTCACCGCTGCGCACTGCTGGTTTGACGGCACGCGTCATGCATGGCAGTTCGTCGTAGTCCTCGGATCCCAGTTCCTCTTCCGAGACGGATTTCGTATCCGCACCAGCACTGTGGTTATGCACCCACAGTATGTTCCCAGAAGTTTGTTCAACGATATCGCGATGATCTACTTGCCGCACAATGTGCCTTTATCCCGTAAGTACTATTTAAAATATTTATTTACTAGTCTTTTCTCGTGTTTCGATCACCTGGATATCCTACACATTTTTATTGAAAAGATTGTAACTGATTTATGAAATCCTATTGGGCTATGTATGTTATGATTCAAATCATTTGCGACTTTTGCGTGTACTTCTATTTTCTCTTTATTTTCTATCTCTATTTCTACTTCTGTTTTTCTCTTCGATTTTCTCATTTATAAATAGGTAACGTGATAGCAGTTTTATAAAAGTCGAATTAACTTATATTGTGACTATAAAATAATTTATAAAAATTCCTAAAAATGTTTGATTGTTTTTTAATACAGTCAAAGTTACTCCACTGTCTATTATAGTAAGCGATGTGGAGCCTAGAGTGTTACTGGTCGACAGATGGTTGTCCCTGCTACTCGAAACATTATGCCGGTCTGTACGAAACCGAATAGACAGGCTCATCAAGGAATGCGAGACACTAACGTGGGCCACCAAGGCGAATTTTCTATCTTGTGTACGGCGGTCGCTACCCCGACGGATACGAATATCCTTCCACCAGCAATGTCTGTTAAAAGTCAACACCGTAGCCGCTGATCAGATCTAGATGTTATTTGGCACATAGACAGACCATGTCCCGGATTAACATGATAATATGGGTTCCTTAATATCCCTGAAAGTTACTGAGTGTTTTTTTTCCAGTAAAGCTTGTACACGCGGGCGAAACCACGAGCAACATCTTGTTTTATTTGAAACAGTGTGATAAATTCACCTGTGTACTGATTATACTTTATTGATAATAGGAGATTAACAGAATATAATACTGAAATGGTTTTTCCTCATCAGATTGGAAATGCCAGTTTTTGGCTGGGTCTTCAATTGTCAGAAATCAATAACCGGTCATTTGTATGACTAAAATATTTTAATTTCTCACTCTTTGGCCCTGTGACACAACTTCTGAGTAAATTTACTTTAGCATACTCAGAAGTTGCGAAACAGAGCCATAGTCTGGTTATTATAAGCTTGAACTTGGCTTAACACGCTATCACGTATCTAGATATATTTGATGGATGAAAAATTTCATGAAAAAATTCCCCAAGTACTATAAATAGCAATGCATTTTATCAACTCACTCATGCCTTTCCTCTCTAAAGCCGTGGATTGAGACGCATCTCGTGCAAGTATCTACACTTCGCCGAGAGTGCTTTCATCTCACGATGATTTAGTAGAGTCATACGACAAAAATTATAATTTTGTATATCTAAACAGGGTATGTTTTTTGAAATCGTAAACGTTCGAAAAAATGTTCTGTACCTCGGAATTGGACTGAGAGTTATACAGTGCAGGGTCCAATTTAAGTCTGATGCCGTTTAGATCGGTAAAGAGAGGATTTAAATGAGGAGAAGTCTTTAAAAGCATTAATTTATACCAATCAACTTGCGTCACCTGTACGGATTTTTAATAGAAACGATAAATTTTATGCTTATTACTTCAATACGTTATATTTATTTATTTTGCTGTTTTCAGATGCTATTCAACCTATCAGCCTCCCTGGTGTTTGGGAATTGTCGAACGAGTTCGTCGGATCGATTGCTGTCGCGGCAGGATACGGCAGGACAAACGACCGTAAGTCATAATTCGGTAATTTTCGAGGCTTAAAAAGTACTAGGGAGATCATTTTCTGTCCCACTGTCATTTTAGCTCAAATCTCTAGATATAGCCAAGATCCTAGATCAAAAGTCACCAAGGTCAAGCTGGAATACATATATTGCACAAGAAATTTTAGATGTGTTTTTACACACGCGGGGATATTTTAGTATTATTATACATATGCGACTCACAGCAGGACCTGCAAGCTTCTAAATTTGGAGAAGGCAACTTGCTGTGATCATTTACTACAGTATTTTTTGCTCGCGGAACTTAACTTCTGCAAGTTTGTTTGATAATCTAAACACAGCTTTACAAATGTGCCTTATCTTTGACTAAATTAACTATTTATATTTGTATAATTCGAACAAAGATGACGTAATTTGTTTCAGATCAAGTGGGAGTAAGTCTTGACACGTCAGTGCGCCACGTGAACTTGCAAGTGATCAGCATAGCGGAGTGCCGGAGGACATACCAGACTAGCGTTATCGATAGCACCCTCTGTACCAGCGGTCAGGGAGGAGTAGGTGTCTGCGGCGGTGACTCTGGTGGACCTCTTGTGCTCAACCTTTGGGGACGTTTGATCTTAGTGAGTTTCTAAAGATTCATTGTGAATTGTTTTAGATTTAAAATATCTTTTTTAAGAGCACGCCTCAGTGATCAATGCCCCTGATGGTAAGTGCTTTAGTGAGTAGGGAAATTCCAAGTCGATACGAAAAATGTTTTCAATTTTTAAAATTAAAAAGCCAGTCAGTGTATAGGGTTAGAAGGACCCGAGCCTTCTTTGAAACTTCACAAATTCTATGATCTTCTATTATGCAAATCTTCAATTATCTGTAATTAATATTCCATAGAAAAATATTACTTACATCCATATTTCGTTTCCGGCTTTCCGCCAATCACGATTTCATATTGCGCCTATATCAATGCTTATTATTATAAAAATGTTTATTTCATAATTCTCATACATTTAATATATTTGCCTTTTTACTATCATTAGAAATGAATCAAACTGTCACAGTACCTAGTATTTTTTATTTATTTTATGTATAAGGCGCAGGTTTCGGTATTTTACGATATAAAAAATATGGAAGGTATACTATTTTATAAGGTGATCTAAGCAAGCATTGGAAAGTATTTTCATGTGTATTTTATTTCTTTTATGTATAAAAATATATGGAAGGTATACTATTTTATAAGGTTGAAGCAATTATTTGAAAGTAATCTTAATTTGAAATGTTTTTTATAAGATTAAGTTATGACATCGTACGGTGACTCAACCAGTGCTGAGTAGATCATATAAGAAATTTTAGATTTGCAAAGATTTTATGACGCATTCAGGATTAACATTGAGACAATTAAATTAATTAGTAGATTGATATTTAGAATTATATTTGATAAGAAGACTATCGAATTGATATGGTACGATCGTCCAAAATTTAATTATTTTTTAATCTCATTGTAGTGCGAGACGAAGACATACACTTTTTCAAATAATGGAGAACATAATTTTTATCTAAGCTCTTACTATAGAAATCTCTCTCCCCAGCCCTCCCTGGGGAAACCAGTCCTGAATAAATTGTGTCAGGAAAATCAATACAATGGGATCTAAAAATCGAACCAAGGGCCTGCGAGTTTATTGATCATATACACCACTGATAAGGCAAAGGACTAGGATCGTATTGGTATATATACGTGCAGCTGGAAGAAAGCTTTTTGACAGCGATCAATAAATAGTTATACTGTGAAAGAAATCTACATTATTGCTACATTCAATAAGTAGAAATAAGCTCTTGGCCTTTATGCAACTATGTCTGATGTGCTCAGACATAATTGAAAAAGAAGTTGAAGCGTCTTCGATCTAAAGTGTCTCTGAGGTTAGATATGCCGTTTCACAGATTTTAATCACAGTATCAAACGTTTAGTAAAAAATAAAATCTGCTACAAAATCAACTTTACAGTTCAAGTTAGATAATGGAGTAAGGACAGTTTTAATATATATTTTTTTGCCAACAGATCGGAGTTACCTCCTTCGCAGCTCAAATAAATGGAGTGCAAGTCTGCCAACGTGGGTTCCCTTCAGGATTCGCTCGCGTCACCAGCTTCCACAACTTTATCACCCAACATATGTGAGGAGTAGCTGTACTTTCTTCTGACTTTACTGACAAACATGTTACGCTAACCCACCAAGAAAATGTATTGATTGTCATCAATAAATTAGTACTTCTAAAAAGAGGAGTTTCCTTTTTCCATTACGTATCATCGTCATTATTATTAGCCATTATTATCATTACTATTTAATTGGTTATGAAAAAGCCAGACATTTTGTTATTCATGTTGACAAAATAGTGTTAATCGCGCGCTGCGATTTCCCAACAGAATAAAATTCGCATCGGTTCTACCTCAACGATAGTTCATAACGAGTATCTAAGAATTTTTGTTATGCTTACCTTGCTGCTATAAAAACATGCAATTCGATCGGATTGTTTAAAATGGCACTAAGAATGTGAATCAGGTATAATTTATAATATCTATATGTTACCTTTGCCGAGATGACAATTGAAGATATACATTTTTATTGTAATTATGGATTTTATCAACTAGCATGTTGCATTGTTTACCTTTACACGAAACAATAAATTAGTATACTGTTTAGCAATTTTTAATAATTGTAACCAACAGTAATCTATCGTATCAATTCTGGCGATTGATGAATTGGTTTAAGAATGATAAGACGATTAAAGGTATATAAATGAACACGCCTATATACAAATTCAGTCACATTAAAGAATAGTATAATGCGGTCACTTGTGTTGCTTGGGCTGGCGCTGGTCGCCTCTGTCGCCGCGGATGTTAGCATCCCGAAATCTTACCACGATGAGGTCGGGATTCCTGAGGCGCAGAGGATTAAGGCTTATGAAGAGAGTATTATGTCCAATCCAGACACTAGGCCACCAACTGCACTAGGAAGGATCGTTGGAGGATCTGCCGCACCTATTAATGCTCACCCTTACTTGGTAAGACACTTTAATAATTGATGAAGTTATGTGAAAAACAATGATTTTGCTGTAATATCCAATGAGCAAAGCACAGCAGAACGTTGAACTTAATGCATTGGCTGTCTACAATATTTATTTTAAAGAACTATGCAGTAAGTAAGCGGCTTCATTCGGTAACTAAGTTCATGAACGTCACGAGGAATTATACTCTAATGAGTGTAAAATGAAAAGTAATGGTTTATGACACCAATTCCCAGATCAGGTTTACATTTACCCGATGCGCTAGTTCTTATCTGTTTAGGCCAAGAAATAAAATCATCCTTATAATCCATGTAAACTGATGCTTACCAAACTAAGCATGCTGGTGGTAGGGTATATTTTATATCCACCTGGATAGCGATCACCGTACACAAGGTGTTAAAACCCGCCATAGTGGCCCACGTATGCGTGGCGCGTTTCGGGATTAGCCTATGATATTTGGTTTCAACAAGCCGGAATAATTGTGTCGAATGCCGAGGGTAATCATCTCTCGTCAGTCGACATTCTATTGGACCCTACGCTACTTACTATCAGATCACATAAAAAAAAACTTCACAAAACTAACAATATTAATTTTACCCAGACTTTGTCACAATACTCTTAAATTTGAATTAACAAAGTTCCTGTATTTTAGGGTGGCTTGGTCATCAGTCTTGTCAACGTCGCCGGTAACTCAGTGTGCGGCTCCTCTCTAGTATCACCCAATCGCCTTCTGACTGCTGCTCACTGCTGGTTCGATGGTACGCGTCAAGCGTGGCAGTTCATCGTGGTCCTCGGCTCTCAGTTCCTCTTCCAAGGTGGCAATCGAATCGGGACTAGCAATGTCGTCATGCACCCACAATATAATTTTCGCATGTTGTTTAACGACATTGCTGTCATCTATCTTCCAAGCAGAGTGACTTTCACTAGTAAGTGCGATATTTTGTATCTTAGCAGTAACAGGTTGACGTCAAACCACAAGGACGTTAAATTCATAGATAGATGCCACTATTATGCTGACTCATTTTGGATGATTCCGTTCTGTTATATTCAGATCCGTATATTCTTATAGCTTGATATTATGGTTCTATATCAGATTATAATGCAAGCTTAAGCTTGTATTATAATCTGATATAGAACCAGGTTTTTCGTTTTCGGACTATACATTTTAGAAGGCTCTATAGATTTCAAAAAATATTCTTGTGTTTTTACAACATATTGTGAAACAGATAAAGTCCCCTGATTAATTAATTTCTATTTTATAAATAGGATTAAGATAAATTCACAGTGATTGTAAATTAGATAACTTTTCAAATCTTGGTATAATGTCGTTATTCAGTGTTAGAATTTTGATAACAAAAGGAAATGGGCATTAGTCGCAGCCGTCAATGCTGATTAATATTATCAATAATTCATGTTTTTTCAAAGGAAATGTAATCTATATGAATATAGTCATCATATTTATGGAAAATACTATAAAATTAGTTACGAGTGGAGTCATAGGTTTTATTTTCAGACATTATGAATCTGCTATAAGTTCGATTCTTCGATGAAACTACAGAAATGACGGCATGCCAGCGGTTATTTTAATTACACTCCTTACGGGAAATTCCTGACGTGAACTTTAGCTCAGACAAAATGTTTGGTTTGAACTGAACCTTATTATTACGCTTTGTTATTGCCAGGTGCCATCCAAGCTGTGTCGCTTCCAAACTCATGGGAACTGACTGAGTCATTCGTCGGAGATTGGGCTGTAGCAGCTGGATACGGAAGAGTTAGCGACAGTGAGTATTGCTCTACGTTAATCATGATTCAATTTGTTTAATATTTTTAATACTGAATGACGAGACTATTGGGCTATAAGCGAATGGACCTTTTGCTTGGTAAGTCACTAAGGCTGTCTGTAAATCTTCAATAGGTCTTGCAGTGCGGTGTCTAGCACAATAATCACATCGCTTTTTTAAACAGATATGTTTGCTTAGAATGTAACAAAAATATGACACGACCCCGTGTCGTTTTATTGGTATTGGGTGACAGACTAACACGTGAGTGACGTATTGTTTCTCGAACGATCACAAACATCAAAATTAAACGACATCGAGGTTTTTTTAAGATATTCCTAGGGGTCGGATCGATTGATCTTCTGATGATTATCAGAGGATCGATGAACGCAAACGCAACACCAAAAAATCTAAAGATCTTTTCTTTTAACAGAAGAACGATTTCGACTGCACTGGTTTACTGTGACAGCTCTTACGGTACACACACCCTCTTTCACTTATATAATATGACGTCTATTCTTTATATACATATTGCATAAAATATAGATAAACATAATAGTTATAATAGATAGTTTTATTACATTCTAGCTCAAGCGGGCGTCACCATTAACACCTTGGTGAGCCATGTGAACCTTCAAGTTATCAGCATGGCGGAGTGTCAGAGCGTTTTCAGCTCTAACATTATCGCGAGCACCCTGTGCACCAGCGGAAGAGGCGGAGTGGGCGTCTGCGGCGGCGACTCTGGTGGCCCTCTTGTTGTCAACCGCTGGGGACGTATCATTTTGGTAAGTTCTATGATTTGTCTAGATTAAACTAAGAAACAAGCCTGCTATTATGCTTACATAATAGCAGGCAAACTACTTGAGTACACTACCGCGTGGTAGGGCATTATTTTTAAATGAACGTACGCTTAGGTTTGTACCAAAATCTCAACCATACGCTGTTACAACGTGTGCAATGGGCAAATAATTACGATTTCCATATGTAAATGAAATCGTATCTTTATCTTCGTATTTGTCTTCAGAATTTTATTAACTTAAACATACCAAAATAAAATATTTCAAATTCTAGTTTTATATCACAACTGTCTAAAATATTTCATAGTGTAGATATTCTCCATGATTGCTTATTTGCCACCGTAGGTATATTTAAAAACGTTATCTCGATAGATAAATTAAAGAAAATACTTTATATACATAATATACAGCAAAATTTTACACAATTATGATTTGTAATAAACACGTGCAATATTAGTAATTGGTCTTATCGCTAAAAAGCGATCTCTTCAGATAACCCACAAGATTTAGATTTCATTTCTATATTTACAAAATAATATTCCGAAAATTTTGCCAGCATTTATTCATAATTATAATGATAATAAGTTCATGCTGGCAAATCACGTGTGCCCTTTATTATATCTAAATTGATGACACATTTGATGTTTTTGAAAACTGTTATGTACCTAATAAGTATTATGTCTTGATTTGCTAATCTTTTTTTAAACGAGAAAGGTTTTTCAATAATGTTGAATCAATACTTCGATTGCGTGTTCTACACGGTTATTTTTTTTTTATTGCTATGAATGACGAGACGAACTTGCCGTTCGCCTGATGGTAAGTGATACAACCGCCCATATACAGTAGAAATACCATCTAACACCTTGGAATACAAAATATTGTTTGGTATTTCACTGCGCTCGCCATCCTGAGACGTGAAATGTTAAGTCTCACTATGTCTAGTAGTTACTGGTTACAATGTCCTTTAAACTGGAACACAACAATGACTACACTGTTGCTTGGCGGCAGAAATAGACATTGCGGTGGTACCTACCCAGGCGGACCCTCACATATGAGAGGCCTACTACCAGTAAGCCGGTTTTAAATCTTTTTGTTCCTCACTGAAGAAGCCAAAAAAGAAAGGTATTATATTTACATTGATTGTTATCACCAGGTCGGAGTAACGTCTTTCGCGGCTCAAATTGGAGGAATGTCTGCCTGCGAACGTGGCTTCCCTTCAGGCTTTGCTCGTGTCACCAGCTTCGACAACTTCATCAGACAACACTTGTAATTGACTGAGTCGGAACTATTACCTATCTGTGTAACGGAATCTGGCTTATTCGTGAAGAACTGGAGATCTAATAGGTACAGTTTGTCAATGAAAGGAAATAAAGCAATAAATGGGATTAATCTAAGATGTTTTTATTAAATAATAATTTATTTTCGCGTTATTATTTTTTCAAAGATTCCTTCGTCTAAGGTACAGATCTCAGTGTGTACGCATTTCTCACGTCTTTCATAAATACACAATATTATTCATTTATGCAAATTCCCGTTAGTTCATTATTATACTAATAGCGTAGTTGTTTGAGACGGGGAGTGTGACCATGGAAATCCTGGGTTCGAATCCTGGGTCGGTCAAACGTTTGTAAGGAATTTTCTAACTCGTTTCGGTGCGCTGCTGAATCTCCCATACTAAGACGTACATATAAAGTTTACTGGCGTCTTGGCCCGTGAAATGCCCATCTTCGGTAAAGAAAATGGTTTAGATTAGTGACTAATCATACCCTAACGTCAATAATTTAGGAGATCGGCTCGCCAAACACAAACACAATCAAAAATTGGAAGTGCATGATTCAGGTTAGTAATATGCGAATACATAAAATTTTCTTTACTTGATTAGGTATGAAAAATATAGGAAAAAATATTTAAATAAACGTTTGTGAAGAAGTGTTATCACATAAGTAAGGCGTAATTCAAGTACTTAAATCTGATATTTCAGTCATATAGATTACTTATCGGCAAATAACAATTATCCATGATTTTTAAAAATCAGCACTGCAGAGATAATATTCATAATTGACTGATAAAGAAATATTGTATGTAGATTAAAACCAATCAACTCTATGTTTTGGACTTGAAGATACAGCGAAATATAAGCGATATTTTTTCACTGGCTTGAAGGTGAACTTCAGAATTGTAATTCCTGTGAAATAAATATTGTCAGAAATATGAGACAGATGTATTGTTTTTAAATTCGATTTCTGATCCGTTCACTGTATACCTCCAAAGCTTGCAAGAACAGATGAGTAAAGCATAGACGCATGCGCCTTCATACTACACTTACAGAGTAGGGATAAGCATTGGACGCTCAGTCGCTTATTCTTCAGAGGATGGTCAATTTTATCACAATATCAGCCTTTAATTACTGCCTACCCAATCTCTACATCCTGTAGCGTCTGTAGCATATCTAGTTCGCGTGCTTTCATACGTTTTCAAACTTTGCAAATTTTACAGCGCATTTCTCGCAAAACTCAAAAGAATCATGCCCTTTTCTTCTCGCACCTCACAGTTCGGTCTACTGATTGATACGTTTCCACGGAAACAAAGCCTCATATATTTCAGAAAAATAATTTTAGTTACTAATGACAACTAGTTAGCTTATTTACTAAGGTCTAAAGGAATGGGGATAAATAATGCAATTTTTTTTCTCAAGCTCCTTTATTTCTCACCAGGTACCACACAGCCGCTCTTAATTGCATCACAACAATCACCTCAAGCGACATAGCAAGATGTTTTCATTGATTTTTAAATTCAAAATTTCCAACGGTTATTTTGTGTTGCCTACATTTAAATTATATTTTGATGACATTTTAAAATCTTAAAATGTAAACGCACTCCCGTCCATTATCGTTTTACTGTAGAGATTACTCCTATATAAATTGTAGGCAAAATTACTGAACGGAGTATTGCTCATTTATAAGACAAATATATACGTACGTAATTAAAATATAGATTTAAATTCTTAAAAGTTATCGAACAACACACATACGCAATTACAAAATTGATCCGTACGGTGAGGTCATAAATAAATTAAAATTTTAATGCCGTTGCTTATTTAATTGAAAAATATTATACAATTTTCAAAACATTTTTAAACACACAAGAGCAGCTTCAATATCCTCATTAGGTACCACATCGCGTTCCATTACACGTAACACGCTTGCACAACAAATATGGTGTCTCACTAAGTAAATTTCAAAATGTGCGATTAAAGCATCCACAATATATATTTGCGAACTGAATATAAATGTTCTCTGAATCACAACAACAATTTCACTTTACACATGCCATGTAGATTATAATGTTTTGCATAATATCCCGACATTAAAGTTAATAACAAAATTATGACTACGAAATGTTGAGACTAGAGATATACTTAAAACCTATGATTGTTTTACAACTATATTTAACTATTAGTATCATGATTACTGGAATATCAATAGACATTAGCTGATTTACCTCGGGCGCTTCACTAAGCTACGATGCTACGCTAAAATATCTAAAAATTAAAATAAGTATAACAAAAATGTATTCGATGTTCATCTTAAAATAAAAAAACGTGACAAGAAAATTCTGTTAAAATAACTAAGCTAAAACGTTTAAGCGGATTTTACAATTATTTACAAGCCTCTTCAACCTTTGTCGCTTACCTTAATTTAAATAATCAGACGACAATTCCATTCGAAATATACTTTTTTAAAATATGTACAATAATGCTCAAATTCACATTGATCATGAGACAATTGATTCAATAGGAATAATATTGATTTCCGAATAAAATATTCCACTCAAGAAACGATGACACGTGACCAGTTTATCTCAATCTAGACTTATGAAGCAATCAACACTATTTCATTTGCGTATCATTCATTCCAGATTTCCGCGTGACCGTTCCTAAAGCGAATATAAATAACAAAAAAAAGTGTTAACTTTAAAGGAAGCATTCATTAATCAACTACCGTAATTATATCACAGTTCATTTATGCAAATAATATACAATAAAATATAATTGAATAGGTACACTTAAAATATGTTTACAGTTGAATTATAACGATAAAAATAATGGTTATGGCAATATCGACTTAAACATTTCAACATAAACATTATTATTTGTTAATAATAAGCAATTTTGTAACAATATCAATTGTCTGATCGAATAATGTGTATATATTTTGATTTAAACAAATGAACATTTATATTGATTTATCTATGCCATCAAATTTTTAAATATTTTGAGTGTTTTTTTTCTACATGTATGTGCATTACGCTTTACTATGTGGAAATAGGGTTTTATGATATGACCTAAATATAAGGAATTTATTTGAATATATTTATGGTGTATGTGTAGTACAATAATGTGCAAATGTTGAAATGTTGAATATGTTGAATTAGCTAGTTGTGTAGGAGTTGGTTTATGTTGGACACAGCACCTTTAGGATGTAATCTGTTAATAGTGTGGGTACTGTGGGGCTGTCTTCATTGATTGCCTTTAGAACTGAAAAAACAAACAATAACTTATTAATAAAATTGGGAATATTCCGATGATCCTCGAAAACTTTTCTAGCTAAACATGGCGACAGATGATTTCTTACTATTGGCGAAAGGGAAACTTGGTCTGCAAATCGTTCCGATGATAATTATATGGGGCATTCCACGTGAAGCGGGCACGAAAAAAAACTCGATGTCTCAGATTTTCGTAATATTTGATTATGTTATACCTGTATATGTCCTCGATCCAGATACAAAATATTATTAAAGTATAAAGCCTGGTAAGCGAGTTAAAGGACTTTGAAGTTTTAACTGGCCGGCTGGTATACGCCACTTCGAATCCAATTATCAAGTTTTTAAATGTTACAATAAAATAAATAAAGCAATGAAATAAATACTTCATTTAATGAGCTTATTTATTGTATTTTTGAAATTGAAAAATGTTTTTTTTTCTTTGAAAAAAATGTGTTTGAAAGTGTCAAACTTGAATTTCACAAAGTTGGCATATTTATATTTTTTTTCTAAAAATAGCTACTATTGTATAGATAATCCCTGCGAAGTTTCATAATGGGCTGAGAAGTAGTTTAGGAGCTAGACCGATTACAGTGCCGAAGCGCGGCGGTCGCCAAAAGAGCGAAGTAGTAAAAAATCTGATTATAATATAAAAAATATATTTATATTACTGACGGTGCACAACAACATTTTAAAAAGATTTAATTGTATTAACTTGTTATATTTCAAACAGGATTGTGGTAAAGATGCAGAATTTCATTTTCGTGCCACTTCACATGGCAGAAGGGCAATTTGACGGTCTCGGTGGTAACCTAAAACGCCTGGAGACACAGGCTAGTTTACATAACGCATTAAACAAAGCCATCACGATACCCGACCGCTTATACATGTAGGCTAGAACATCAATGCCACAAACTCATATTATTATTATTCATATATATTTTAATGTTTCAAACTTGTATTTCACAAAGTTGGCATATTTATATAATAACTTTTTTCTACTAAAATAGCCAATATTGTATATATATATTATCCTTGCCAAGTTTCAAATGTTGTTGTGCACCGTCAGTAATATAAATATATTTTTTATATTATAATCAGATGTAATTGAATCGTTAGAGCGATGCAAAACATGATAAAATCCTCTAATCGAAAGTATTTCGTTTAATTGAAAGATTTTACTACTTCGCTCTTTCTGGCGACCGCCGCGCTTCGGCACTGTAATCGGTCTAGCTCCTAAACTACTTTTCAGCCCATTATGAAACTTCGCAGGGATTATCTATACAATAGTAGCTATTTTTAGAAAAAAAATAAAAAAAATATAAATATGCCAACTTTGTGAAATTCAAGTTTGAAACTTTCAAACACATTTTTTTCAAAAAAAAAAACATTTTTCAATTTCCAAAAATACAATAAAAAAGCTCATTAAATGAAGTATTTATTTCATTGCTTTATTTATTTTATTGTAACATTTAAAAACTTGATAATTGGATTCGAAGTGGCGTATACCAGCCGGCCAGTCAAAACTTCAAAGTCCTTTAACTCGCTTACCAGGCTTTATACTTTAATAATATTTTGTATCTGGATCGAGGACATATACAGGTATAACATAATGAAATATTACGAAAATCTGAGACATCGAGTTTTTTTTCGTGCCCGCTTCACGTGGAATGCCCCATATATATTATCACAATGGATTTATTAAGATATTATTATCATAATATTTATATGGACCCTTCGCCATTACTCCTTACATCTGACAGAACATTGAAGTTTTTATTGTATTTAGCAACTGAAGACCGGCATTATCCACTATAGTATTAAAGAAATCGTCAAATCGATCGCAAGACAAGATTAGTCAATAGAGAGGACGATCTATTTATTTTATAGGGACTTTAAAATAGATTTAAATTAAATAATATTAATTGAACAAGTTTTGCGAAATGGGTTCAGTTGATTTTCATATCGAAGGCGCTTCGGCTACACGATTAATTGATATTAAATTAGTACTTACTCTTAATGAGTACTTGAAGCGACTGGTTGTCCGGGGGTCCGTTGTCCAGGTGGAATGGTATGACGGTCGTCAAATACTGAAACAAAAGAAATGCACATAATATTAAAAAAAAGGAACGAAATATGCGTAGTACAGTGAGAATCCTATGGTATGTTAGACGCCAATTATTACTACTGCCTCGAAGGAATGTACACGATACGAGTGTTTCTACCGTGCAAAGATTCTGAGTTCGAATCCCGGGTCGGCCAAAAATAATTGTGGCTGTTTTTATTTTTTAATTTCGTAGTCACAGCTGGAAGTCAGGAAGCTCGCGATGTGAGACCCCGGATAAAAGTAAAGGTGTTGGTCCTTCGCCTGATCTCTCTTCAGTCATGTCGGATTGCCGTCTCACCGGACTATGAGAGTGAAGGAACTGAGAGTGCACCTGTGTATTGCGCACACACTTATGCGTTATAATGTCTTCCGCGTACCTAGCAGATTTTAAGTGAGATTGGCCACGTAGCTGAAATTCGGCTAGGAGTGATTCATTCATTACACCTGATACGTTTAGCAATTTATTCGAACTGTTAATTTAATTTAAGTAGTTTTATGAAATTTATTTAGCTCATTGTCGATATTTTGTCTGTTGTGCAAATAAACGTCCAATTTACTATAATATTTATCTCTCGCATATTTGTATTATGGTTGGCGCGCATCTGGTCTGGTCAATGATGCAAGTACTTGTAGTCTTCTTATTTTCAATTGCGCGTTCCGTTATGTGTCGTAAAATTAAATACCGTAATATTGTATTGAACAGATCGCTTTAGTAGCTTATTATCTTGGAGGATGCTGTATTCTATTAAATATTCTTCTATTTTGTAAGTTAAATTTAATAGCTGTCCTATTTAGGTTGAAATAGTCACAAAATAAACGTAATTATGTGTACTTATTATAAATATCAGATTTTTTTTTTATTTAATATTGATTCCACAGATAGAATATTCTATGTCATCTACCTACCAGACTCTAGATATTCAAAGAACCCCGAAAGAAAAAATAACAAAAACAGTATTCTTACCTTAGACTCTGAACTACTGCTGTTAAGGTTGGGCGAGCGCGGCTGTCCAGGTCTCTTCTTCTTCTCGATGTGGTACTGGCGGCGCTTGTTCTGCACAGCCAGCAGGAGCGATATGAACGTGTTCTTCAATTCCTTCTCGTACTCCAATTCGTCTCGTAGAGCCAGCTCCGCGATCAGGGTCTCGGAGAACTCGCGGATCAATACTTCTAATTCCATGAAGATCTCGTTTAGCTGGGCCAGGGATAGAGTGCGGAGTTCTGGAAGATAATAGCGGTACAGTTATATTAAAGAAAAATAACAGAATCTTGATTCTTAAGATAAATATACTAAGGTAAAATTTTGTATATCTAAAAAGACAACAAAGAAATATGAAACAAATTAATATCAGGTATAAATCATTTTATATCTATTAAAACTTATTTTATAGCTAGTCTCAGAGGAATATAAAAATGGCAATCACCAAAGAAATTTAATAAATTATCAGATGCAAATTATGCTGGTCTGTAACGTAAATTACCTGACCAATGACTCATAGAAATAATTCATTTCTATCTAAACATCCGCTACAATAAAAAAATACTTATGCAATTACAAATTGATGGTTATCGGAAACATCGACCTAATTAATATAAAAGTATAGTTTACATTCGCCTAATTCACGCATAATCGATGGTAAACTTTCAAAGCATGTTATGAAAACAGAGTGCGAATTAATCGTTGGAGGTGAATGTACTCCCCAATTTGTTGTTCGCAGCGAGGCTCGGTACTCGATGACATTATGATTTGATTTAGCTATATTAGTTTGGTGCCGTTATGATGGTGTCCTGAATAGATTAACAGTTTATGATTATGGACTAATGATTAATGGTCATTGGAATCTAATTATTGATTATACTTTATAGTATGACAATGCGTTGTTCATAGTCGTTAAAGTCGTTTATTGTTTGACTGTTACATTTATTATATACTAGCTGACCCGGCAGACTTCATACTACCTCATGGATAAATAAAAGACCTAATCTTTTGTATAAAATGATTTTAAAACAAACAAATCGAATCCGTATTTAATAAAAAAAAGCATTTATTGAATAAATAATTTAGCCTATCTCCTACATTGTCACTCACTAAAGAACGCAATTCTGACATAGCAATACGACTATTTTCTTGATCTGTCTGTCTCTGGTCATCAGTGCGGTTAGCACGTGAGGTAGCTCTTCGCACATTTGATTGACTACGACGACCTAAGTCAGGTCGTCTTCTCCCTCGGCATCGTAAATTGTAATTAATCAAAGTGAGAAAATTTCCCGCTCATTTAGCAGTAAAGTGTCACTATCACAAAAAGAGCACATTACTTGGAATGTCACTATCACAAAGGATCACCAAAGTAAAGAAAGTTCTCGCGCACGTAACCACAAAGATAGATATAATATCGTAATAATACTTTTTCCGTGCTCTGAAATGCGACAGGATGGATTGACATATTAGTTGGTTGTCAAATCTAATGTCAAATATTATGATTGCGTTCAGAAATTTAACTTAAGATTCATAATTTAATTTGTGACAAAACTTAAGATTTATCTTTCGATTTCTATATAGTCTTATTAAAAAAATAATCGGACAGATTAACAACTGAAGTTAGCTAAAATTGAGTTTCTCGAAGCCGACCACTATTTATGTACTATGTATTTTGAGACTATGCAATTTTGTCGCGTTCGCGATTCACTTTCACTTTTGTTGAGTTTCAGAACGCGATATTAGATCCTCCAACGCGCACGCGAATTTGAACTTTATGCAGCGGTAATAAATTACAAATTGACTCTACGTATTAGTTAGAAAACGTTTGTATGGGAAATAGAAAAATGCTGTTTTGAGGATTTTCCCGGCAATTATTCGAATTTTTCTCACCTTTTAAATCTTCCCTAGACCTCCACGAATAATTCAAGACCAAGATAAGATAAATCCGTTCAGCCGTTCTCGAGTTTTAGCGAGACTAACGAACAGCAATTGATTTTTATATATATAGATTAGATTTGGTATGTTAAACGTTGTTGAAATGCCAGTAGAAATAATTTGCTTTTTCTCAATAAATCATTAAAACGTTTTATAGTTATCATAAGGTTATAAAACGTTCAGAGCATAGAAAATAGTGATTTAGTATTGATAAATATATTTAGACCGAGTATAGGAATTTTTGCTTTGAATGACGAGACGAGCTTGCAGTTCGCCTGATGGTAAGCTATACTACCGCTCATAAACAGTGGAAACACCATCTAACACCTTGAATTACAAAGTATTGTTTGCTATTCCACTGCGCTTGTCATCCTGAGATATGAGATGTTATACTAATTATGTCCAGTAGTTACACTGGCTACAATGTCCTTCAAACGGAACACAACAGTGACTACACACCGCTGCTTGACTTTGTGGTGGTAAATATGTAATAGGTACGTCACCACCATTTTTCCCCATAGTGACTACTGGACCCTAATCAAATTCTAGAAAGTCCTCATAACTTTTCCAACAACACTAATTTGATAATCTTGTATCCACGCTCGCTGAGATACTCCAATTTATCAGGGGTCACCGACCTCGCAAATGATTCGAGTGTCAGGGTTGTAATTAAAAACTCGACATATCGCATAACACTCATTAAATAAAAACGTTTTTTATCTTTATCCACCCGCATTTTGCCAAATGCCATAAATGTTAACAGTCATTAGGGATTAATCAATTTTCGGATTAAAATGGTACGTAAAGATGTTTTTTTTTTCAATGTATTTTTTATACGGTTCATTAACTAGGTAACCAACAAAATTGTCAAAATATTAAATTTAGATACATTTTTAATTTTTTTCAATCATGTCTGTTCATAAAATGCAAAAAAAAATCTGAAAATATTCTGTTTGAAAAATGAAATGATAGATACCTATGTAAGTAGAAGTTAATGGCGTAAACTTCAATTATTTTGCCTACGTTCAAAGTTTGCTTTTACGGAATGAGAAAAATAGGCACGTATTTCCAACATTGTGAATTACATGTTCTGTTAATCTTGTTACTAACGTCAAATGCTTGTTACATTTCCTGTAACAAGCATTTGACGAAACTAAATACACTGTTGACTTTAGAAAGCAAACATTTATTTATCTCGACGTTCGCACAGTATTGAATAATAGCAGTTACATGTTACGCATAGTAAGAAGGTGCGACAAAAACTTACAAAACGACATGAAATCATTATGTCATTCGCGAGGTGCTCAAGTATCTACAATTTGAGATTAAGACCGGTTTCCACATTTATTATTTTGTCTTATAATATGGTTCTATACTTAGTTCGTGTAGCTAGAAACCAGTATAAATAACCAGTATTTACAATTCTGTATATAAAACCCACGTGGAATTGATTCTAGTTTTTTATTCGTTATTATTTAAATCAGAGTTGTTAAATTTAACGGTTTAGCCTTCTAAAAGTCCTGGCTAAAGTAAGCTAGACGTTGTATTATTAGAATTTATTTGAACGAATAATATAAATGTAGTGACCCTAATGGCCGTAAATTGATCAAATCTAGCTAAAGCAAATAAATCAGGAACAAGAATCAAGGCTTTACTGAGTCATCTCACAACAAATAGGTCACTTTAAGTAATAATTGCGTCTCAAACGTTGGCTAATACAATTAGGCTTGTTACTTACTGTCTTCGTATAAAGGCGAACTCAGTACTTCTTTGCCTTTCTCCAAAGCCTCGTTGTACTCCAGAATGTCTCCTTCCGATGACGGGGTGTCTTGCATCATATCGTCTATTTCTTGGATCACCTGTAAGATCAAAGAAAAATGTTAATCCATTTAAATTAGCATATCATTATTGATGAATAATTTCATTTAAACTAGTTATCTAGAAATGCATTGCAAAGACATAATGAGTGAGGATGAAATACGGACTATATTCTCTAATAAAATATTAAGACCAACAACATTAAACTATGATTTAAAAGAATTAAAAGATGTTTTATTGGAAAAGTGCCATTCTTCTTTATTGTCCAGAGTGTGTATTAACAGCGCACCTCATCAGCAGTTTTGACAGGGCACTCATGGTCCTGGTGGAGCCCACCCAAGATCAACGCGTGCATGTCCAGGTCTGACGCGACAGCCTCGTCCTCCGAGCTGTGGATCTCGTCGTCGGGGGTCATTGAACCCTGCACGTAGAGAATATTTTGTTAATTACACATCCAAGAGAGTTCTAAATGGTGAACAATATTTTAAATGGTGAACAAAGTTTTCTTTTAAAATTATAATTTGGTTTGAGATATGCAATATATATTTCGATACGAGTTAATTAAATTACATAACGAGAATAAGGTAAAATTAATTATACATATAATTAGAGATTATATGAAAGTTCATAATTCCAAACAATAGCCATTTTAACGGATTAAAATGCATTGTCCCAGCAATGAGTCTCATTGTATTCAAACGCATATTCATGCTAAGAAAGCAGTTTAATTAGAGCTCCGTTTTTTCATAACTGCAACTATATTTAAACACAAGTGAAATAATTGGTCGTTCCCACGAAACAAAAGTGTTCGTTGGAGAGCCACTCGCTCTTTTGTGGCGGCCATCGAGCGGTGTTGTGTTACTGACAAAACGAACAAAAGACAGCTTCAAACTGTGAAGGTTGCACAAAACAGGTACCCGATCCAGTGATGCAAGCAAAGCTGCAGGCAGGCAGTGAAATAGTATGAAAACTTTGTTGCCGTTTTGAATTTATGGCCTAGGTTTTTTGATCTATTTAGGAAATAGCATAGGAACACGATATTCTTATTAAAGATATAATAATATTAACCCTGTATTCTATACTGTCCTGTTGCTAGACACAAGCCTTCTCTACTACTGAGAGGGATTAAGTCTTAGTCCACGTTGGCGTAGTGCGTATTGGCAGACTTTACATACCTTCAAAATTCTTAAAGGGAGCCTCTCAGTATGCAGGTTTCCTCTTGATATTTTTACGGTTTATGCAAACGATAATACCCATAGTATACTCGAATAACTTTAGGAAAGTTAGAGTCATGCTCTTAGATTTTGAAGCTGCGGATATTCGTCTTGGTAGTCCGTTCCGACCCCAGCTAGGGTTTCGTCGCTTACATTTTATTTTTTAGAGAAAAGAGAGAACTTTTTAATATGCGATAGGTCTGCTCGATCCTTAAATTAGCCTATATTAATTGACACTTAGTATGCATTTAGATTACCTAATTGTGTACTGAGAACGTAAAACGATGCTGAGGACGGTGATGCAATTATTTTCAAAACAGGATGATGTATAATTAAGACAATGCGCAAATTAGTTGAAAATAGCAACTATATGAAGTCATTTTGTTTCATATTGTAAACATCTGTAAAGATAATGCAATCAACATGACTAAAACACTGTTTTTGGCTTTAAAGACCTATATGTTATAATAAACCTTCCAATAAGCGTTTAATATTTAAAACGATGTGGTAATTTGTACGCCTTTTCGGATTAATTGTGTACTAGGAAGAGATAATACAACCGTGACAGTATTTCTTATGGTAGTGAATCATAGCATGACGTCCGTGAGTATGATAATAACAATAGTTATCATGCACTTTGTATCTCTGGACAGCTATGGAAGCAAAAAATGTATTCCGTATTTAGGTTTCTTGCGAGCACCTATGTATATGTTGCTTTGTTCTAAGTTTGATATTTTTGCATTCAATGAGTATCTATTTGTATATATAATTATATAAAATAAAATATTTGAGACAAAACCGATGCTATATTTAGTTGCAACAATTCTATTTTTAATAGAAATTATCTCTATAGGTTCCTAACATTATAATTAGAACACATCAAGATCATATTTACAAAATGGGACGTCATTCTAATGAAGCAGGATTCCATTTTTTGGAATCTAGAGGATAGAATGTCCAAAGGATCTGTGGGAAGGAAGGGATGGTAACGGAATAGTTAATGTAAGAAGAAATAAATTTTATTTACCTTCTTATCACTCAAATTCAATGTAGGGATGTGCATCTTCCGTGAGAAAGATTTAGTCCAGTCAATTGGTAATATGTTGCCAAAGTTTCCGGTGATCGTCCACCACATTCTGGAAAAAAAATACAATCTCAACTTTGCTTTTCGAATAATATTAATACTTAAAACTAGAGATGCGTAAGTAATTGAAATTGCTGTGAGTTTTTAATAAAGGGACGTTCATTTAAATATAAATGGTGCATCATTACCGCGCATGATAGCCATCGATGAATGTAATTCATATTTTAGCTACCTCGTGTTTATGATTCACGAATAAGACATTTTCATCTTATACGGGGGCATTGGCTTGAAACACCTTAACACAATATCACAATAAAAATAAAAGCGGTAGTAAACGTTAACTGTGAAAAGAAAACAAAATTATATTATAGAAACTTTTAAACGCACGCATGTAAATTTAAATACATACAACAAAAGGGTTAAGACGGGTTTATTACCATAAAAATATAATTTATAAAAATAGAAAACGTAAACTTGTAACTTTAACGTACTTTTATTTCCTTCAAACTCGAAAACGTTAGATTTAAAAAACGCCGCTGGTGGAGATTACATCTAAAGAACATTTTTGGTTTTATTTCTTGATCTTATCTGTAGATGATTTGATTCATTAAATTGTTGGAGAGTTTCTATCGGTTGGAATTAATGGCTTAGAATTAGAATGACTTATGATTTTATATTAGTTAACTAACTATTATGTTGTCTGAACACTGATTTATTTATGTTTCGAATAATTATAGCAAAGAAACAACGATCATTATTAGTAGTATGCGATGTATACTTAAATTTGACCGACATTTGGAATTTTTTGCCAATGGCATACCCTATATTCTATAAACTATATGCGTAAGTCCCAAAACCATTAACTCGAACCTTGGTTCCAACAAGGTTGCGGCGTGAAGTCAGAATTTGGCGAGGTCTGACTAACATCCCGTTTGACGCATCCTCGGTTGGGAAGAGCTCAATTGCGTTAGTTCAATTATTTGCGAGGCAAGGTCGTCGGGAGCGACTCTGTCCGGGTTCTGATGTAGTTGTATTGTTTTTATGTGCGTATCTTTAGGATGCAAGTCAATAGATAACAGAAAATCTACGTCGATCAAAACATTCATTCAAAGATGATCTTAATATGACATATAATTTTCAAGTGGTTTTTGATTATGGAATCCTTTTAGAAAATACTCTACAAACAAAAATAATAATGTTAAAAGATTTTTGCTCTAAACTTCTATTCAATAAAACCTTAGGGCCCAAATGTAAACGAAGACTAAGTGGAGGATAGAGAGTGATAAATAGATGAGTCTACGATTGAGGTCAGTTTCATTAAACGATGCATGTAGCTAATTACAAATTACTCTCTATATTAGATTTGTTCGTTTTAATATTATGTTGTTCTTTATTACTGATTTTACAACCATAAATCGTATCTTTATAAAACTCGTTATACTTATTACAACTATAAAGTTGGAGCTGTGCCAATTCTTCTCAATGCAATGGAAAGCTTTTAAGTCAGTTAAGATATTATACCTATATATTAACATATACATCTGATTGAATCCTCGTTCACACGGTTGAAATCCATTATTCCATTGACACGCTGATACATTCGCGATGTCATCTTTCATCGTAAAAGTGATACATATGTAATTAATTCCGTATAAGACACCTGCAGTTTGCACTCAAAATGATGTCTTGCAATTGTAGTGTTAGGTTCACATAGATCAATAATTAGTAATAAATTTATACTTCTTTGTTTTTATCATGATACATCAATTATATTAATCATTGTTGTTTTCTGTTCTGTTATCTATTCTTTGCATCTTCAGTATATTTTTACGGTAATAAGTTATTGTATAGACATGAAAAATGTGTTATTTATTATGTGTATTATTAGTACTACTAAGTGA
Source organism: Manduca sexta (assembly GCF_014839805.1). Classification (NCBI taxonomy): domain Eukaryota; kingdom Metazoa; phylum Arthropoda; class Insecta; order Lepidoptera; family Sphingidae; genus Manduca; species Manduca sexta. The sequence continues at coordinate 8,923,099 of NC_051125.1, read as the reverse complement.
TTCATAATTTTAAAGCCAATTTATAAAAACATGTTCAAAAATATATATGACAAATAAAATCCAGTAATTGGTTTAGGGTCCTGTTTTATCTCGATACGGCGTAAATACTTAACTTGTCGGAAGTCACATACAAATCTCAGTCTTGGAAAATACAGTTCCGATATCAAAAGAATGTTTTGCTATAACAGTACAACTGTTTGCATCGTTCGTTTGATTGTGTTGACGTAGATTCTTTTCATAGTTCGTCCGGCGAACAATCAAAGAATCCGAAAATAACGTTTGATATAGGACTTGTATCCGACAACTTGCTGTGAGCCTGTGGTTTAATAAATGTTTGTTTGACTGTATTCGTCGGTAATATTGTACATATCATTGGAACAAAGCTATCTAAGAAGATATTAAAAATATCTAGAGAAATATAATTGCATCTAAAAAAAATAATCTTAAAAATAATGCTACGCCATCATTGTAGATTTTTAAAATTTTCTGAGATTTTTTTGCAATTTTTTGTCAAAATGGTGAATTTCATGTAAAAGTCAAAATTCTTCTGGATCCTGTATGAGAACGAAAAACACCTATTAAACGTCTGTGAGTCACCGGAGGCACAAATTGGTGCTAATTCGAGATCTCGCATGGCTCGCCGCACCGCTCAATTGAGGAATGTGTCACTTCATATCACGTACTCCTGCCTGTGATCAGGATAAGGATACTGCACTCAACTTTGCCGAGATTTCTTTGGTCTTAAAACTCAGTAGTGACTGTTTTAATTTCGGCTTCCAGAATTAAATTATTTTAATTAGAAAACGCTGGCACCATGACCATAATATTCATCAGTTACAAATTTAAAAGATTTCCAAAAAAATCTTAAATAGAAATATTTGACTTCAAACCTAAATTTCTAATATTTTATTCAGTTTCTATTATCACTAGTGATGTCAACAAATTGAAATAGGCCTATGATAATAATCCCAATTTGAATAGAAGCTAATAAATATAGTTTTGTATCTTGTTCACTGAGCTATTATAACAGAATTAGCATAACAATGTTAAAATATTATTCATTATCACGAATTAATTTGCATAAATGCTGTAAGCTTGATGGATTGATATAGATTATTAAGATGTTTTGTAAATTGGATCTTGTCTTCGGCTTCTTATGCGTTTTACATTTTAAGAAATTTATTAAAATAATTATTACAGATTACTAACAACCCGTTATTGACTAATCACGATACTTAATGACTTGACTTTGAAAATGGAAAATCTCGATAAGCATTGGATTAACCACGATAGCACAATATTCTAAGAATTGCTGATAATAGTGAACATTCATTAAAATTTCCAGCATTGTATGTTCAAATTTGAATCAAAATAATTATTTTCCATTTTCAAGAGTATATGTTAAAGACAAGCAGTTCATTTACATCTAGCCAGACTTAATTAAGTTTGCCTGTTTTTTGTACAGCATTAGCTGTTATGACAGGTATAACGGATACATCATGAAACAAATATTTGTGTTGTGTGAGAATTGAACCTCTGTACCATTCACTTCCTAAGCCGCTACTGCTAGAGGTCGACGATCTTGAGCATTCACAATAAAATGAGATTTTAGAATTCCTCACGCTATTACCTTTGCGCTTAAGTTAAGTACGACTAATGCTCAATTAATCATGGATCAGTAGTACAGAAAGTTTATGACAACTTCTAAACATAATGGCTGTAAGATTTTAAACCTCATATAATCAGTTTTTACGTTGTTGATGGGAGTTGAAGTTAAACTGTGTCATCATACCGCAATATTTATCTTTTTGCACTTGTTTTTATCTATATTATCTATGATTTCGATTATCTAATCCGTACCAATTTATCCTACTGCATTTTAAAATTTTCCTGCAATTCGCTTTAAATTTGTATTAACGGAAATAACATTGGCAGATAACTAAAATAATCCAGTGTAATAACATATTTTAAATGGCGTTACGTCAATATATTTCATATTTATTCCTTAAGGTGGTAGCTCAAGGTCCATTTTCATACATTTTGTTTCGGCTTTAATCTGGGTAACTAAACAAGTATTGGCAAGTAAAGAATTTAAATTCACGTCTAGTTAGTGATTAGTTCTCGCAGTTGAAGAAAAACGTAAAATAATTAATAATCATGGATATTTCGGTCTTTAAAATTTAATATGACGAAATTTTAAAGGCAGAAATATCCATGATTATTAATTATTTTTACCAACTGCGAGAACTAATCACTAACTAGACGTGAATTTAAATTCTTTACTTGCCAATACTTGTTTAGTTACCCAGATTAAAGCCGAAACAAAATGTATGAAAATGGACCTTGAGCTACCACCTTAAATTATATAATTCAAGTTACTTAATGCTTCGGATTGTAATTTTATGTTAAGCATATTTTAGAACTACGTGAAGAGTACGTGCATAATGTCTTTCGAAAAGTGACAAGTATTTTCTGACGTTTACACAATTTGTTTGAAAGAAGGATTTTATCTTTGCATCTTGACTTTAGCCCCAAATATTACAGTCTTCTGCCATTCGTACCTAAATCAAATCCTTTTCAACCATAATCGACTCATAATTCTTATTTATCTTTAAGTTTCCTCAAATGTTGAGTTCTATTACATTAATTGAATCAAGTACTTTCCCGTGTTCTTTTGTTTTATTAACTGATTTGTGCATTCCTATTTCGGATGTGTAACCTAGATCAACATCTGTTGTCGCGACATTAGTGCGGTAGATTTTTTCTACTTCCCGCCGCTGCTCACAAAACGATCTGTCAGCCTTTAGAGGAGATATTGTACTTTAAGTAGAATGTTAAATGATTTCTATTAAGGGATTTTTTTTTTTGTTGCGTGGGTTTGTGTCATGTTTATATTTGATGATTTATTTTGTAACATTTGTGATGAGAATTGGGTTTTTGTAACATTTTTAATTGTTCACAATGTTGTATTTCGTGAGAATAAAGTCAAGGTGTTAAGAAGTTGTTGATTATTGTAGACTAATGAATCCGTCGCGTAAACGCTATTTTAGGATGTAATACAAGGAAAACAACTTGGTCATTTGTTGCGTACAGTATAATTAAAACTAATAATAAATGGAATCTGTCATACTGGAATAATATAAGTCCCTGCATTCTTGGAAAACACAGATGTAAACTGTACCTTGTAATTCTATGAATGAACAGGTTTTATAAGGCATTTAATAAGTATAGTGCAATGCTTTAATATATTTAGCAATGTCGTACAAACATAAGTTGCTTCTACATTCATGTTACCACATCGAGCAACCATGAAAACGTTTTAACTCAACAATTGGATCCACACAAATATTTGCGGAATACACAAACATTGGCTTCCAACGGAATCTCTAGTATCGTCTAAAATCAGTCACTAAAAGCGACGCATGTATTTCCGTTGCGTTGCAAATGTGCAAACATTTAGTTCTTATTTGAACTCGCTCCCCCGGCTTAATTCCCAGATGAGGCGATCAACGATCTATTTCGGGCCTAAGTTTTAGATTCCAGTCATGCTACTAATCTAGATGTTTGTGTTACTCTGGTATGGAATGGTATTTACCGGTGCTTGACCTTTCGTCCGACATATTTAGGGGAAACAAGCAATCTATTTTATAAGGTGCGTGTTGTGTTTATTATTTTTAGTCACGGTTTTTAAGAATTAAAACGACTGTAAATTGTTTATTCTTCTGCATATGAATTTCAGATTACAGATACTTTCAAAGTAAAGCAGTACTGTCTAATTAATTTCACATATTATGACTATAATTACGTGTCAAAATAAGTGACGGGTTTCCGGTTACGTAATATAATATGCAACTGCAACAACATGTTGTTTTAGTCAAATTTTCGATTAGTTTACAGCCACGTCCCACATTATTACACTAAGAATGTTGTGAAGCAGTTCATTTTTTTTTATTTAAACACTTTTGTATAGAGGAAGGGACATTCGAGCAACCATCTGCTTCCAAATCATCGCCGTAGGTCATGAATACCCAAAATCCACGGAGGATTTGTAGTCAACCCTAAAAAGTTGCTGAACTCCCGGGAACACTGTGAAAGCCATGTCCAATTTCACCCAGATTTCTGTTTCACCATGTTCATAAAAGGTTACAGTAGAGACAAAACCGTCTTAGCAAAGATCCGTGAGGCCCAGCCATCGCTTATAAGGTGATGGGTACAAATACTACGCTCCCACGCATCGTGTGTCATTGTCCGTTGGTTGCTTTGAGAAAATACACAAAAATCTATACATTATTTAGCTAACTTCGCCGAAGCCTTGATTGCGATTCAAAATGTATTTTGTTAGGGAATATCAAGTTCCTCAAAACCGCAACGAAATTTGTCTAACTGAACGCATACTTAAGGCGGATAGACAGAGACATTTGATATGCAAATAAGATATGTGAAAGGACAGAATTAAGGTAAATATTGCAAAATAATTTTGGTATTTGTTTAAATTATGATTTTACTGATGTTATATTGTTTTGAATTTATTTCTATTAACTAAAAGTGTGTCAATTTATCTATTAGAGCTTGATGGAGGTAGTAACAAGGGTGTTAAGTGAGCAAAAACTACTCTTAACTTCTTTAGCTTAAACACTATTAATTTCTAATGTACGTGTTACTAGATTTAAAGAAAGTCTTCGAATAATGTTATTAACAATAATAGACGTAAAATGAATTCGAAAACGAAAAAGTATCCATTGTTACATTTCTGTTGTCTTCTCTGGTAAGCTTAGCCCGGTATCGACGTGGACTGATATACCTACCCATAATCAAATAGTTATCGATTTTAGCCCAATATTGCCTAATTCAGCGAAACAAGGTTCACTTACAACATCGGATATATTGAAATTTAATTAAGCTAATGTTCTACGGGAGTGGCGCGAGTGGGCATCTCTGACCTCTATGTTCAAGGCGAAATGACATCAATAATCTTAATAGCAGAGGTCTGGTGCGTTCGTTAGATATGCCATATGGCCCCCCGAGTAGAACACTTGATACTGGTGACATTTCGCATCTGTTTCTAGTTTATATTTGAATAAAGGTGAATTCATTGAGGATCTAATTTCATCAGGTGGTGTAGGAAAATTGTTGTATTAATTAAGATTATTTTTAGAATTGCAAAAGAACAAATGTATATAGTTTCTATGTGGGAAACTTTACTTTTTATTGGGCACGGCAAAGGAGTCACACTGCATCTGATCACAAGAGGAGTAGGGTCCAGATATTGTCTTAAAATATATTAACAATAGTTGTAAATTGTTGGCTATATAAGTTTTATAATAGTGCATCAAAGAGCATGACTAGAGGATACCCAGTCTTAGTTCGAGTTAAATATGCCTGTCCAGTTTTTACACTCACTGTGGCCGACAATGGCTAGAAAGACGTCATTTGAAATTTTTTATGTTTTTTAGGCTCATACCTTAAACGAACTTCTGTTCAACAATTAGACGATTGTAACACAGTAAATCTGGTGAAATTTAAAAACATGACCTCAAACAGAATAATTAAAATGAATAAGTATAGTTTGATTTAATTTGTGCTCAATATGTATAATAGGTTCTTATCATAACAATAAGTTTAATACTAATAATATCTCTGTATACCACTTTGAGTAGGTATACAGCCGTGTGAACGTGTCTTTATTTTCTTAATTTTTTTAATAAGCGCTTTCAGATTTTGTCTTTTCAATATGTATGTAATTATTGGATACTTTTATAAATTGAATGAGAGGTATCCAGAACTAGCGCAAGGTAGCCAATGCTGCTTTTTTGTCGTTAAATAACCTTTTTTTTATTCTTTGCAATATTGAGGTTATACTTTGTATACAATTTTGTTATGAATTAAAATTTGCATATATTTTTTCTGTATCAAATTAATCATTCTTCTTATCGTATCCGTATATGGTTTGCGTACCTTCAAAAATATTGAGGTAATAGCTTCCATTTTTCTTCTAGCCAAATGCAGCCTTCGCCTACTTTCCTAATTACATGTTCAAGCCATCTGCGACATTTTTATTAACTACTAGCTTTTGCCCGCGGCTCCACCCGCGTTATAAAGTTTTTCGGGTTAAAGTATTCCGTTATAAAAGTCGCGCTATATATTTTCCCGGGAGCCTATGTCCTTCCCAGGGTCTCAAACTGTCTCCATACCAAATTTCATCTTAATACGTTGGGTAGTTTTTGAGTTTAACACGTTTAGGCAGACGGATGCAGCGGGGGACTTTGTTTTATAATATATTTTTTAGAACTTTTTAAGAGGAACAATCCCGTCATATATCATTGTTGCATAACTTTAACCGTTTACGCAGCGCACGCACCGGACGCTCTCAAAACTAATAAATTGTCCCCGTTTTTGCAACATGTTTCATTACTGCTCCGCTCCTATTGGTCATAGCGTGATGATATGTAACTTAGAGCACTCCACGAACAAAGGGCTATCCAACGCAAAAAGATTTTTTCGGTTTGGGCCGGTAGTTCCTGAGATTAGCCATTACTGCTCCGCTCCTAATGGGTATAGCGTGATGATATATATATATATATATATAGCCTATAGTACTCCACGAACAAAGGGCTATCCAACGCAAAAAGAATTTTTCAGTTTGGACCGGTATTTCCTGAGATTAGCCATTACTGCTCCGCTCCTATTCGGTATAGCGTGATGATATATAGCCTATAACACTCCACGAACAAAGGGCTATCCAACGCAAAAAGAATTTTTCAGTTTGGATCGGTATTTCCTGAGATTGGCCATTACTAATCCGCTCCTATTGGGTATAGCGTGATGATATATAGCCTATAGCACTCCACGAATAAAGGGCTATCCAACGCAAAAAGAATTTTTCAGTTTGGACCGGTAGTTCCTGAGATTAGAGCGTTCAAACAAACAAACAAACAAACAAACTTTTCAGCTTTATATAATAGTATAGAATATAGATAGAAAAATAACAAATAAGAAACGTTATAAGTAAAAAACACAATACTGAATTACATAAATTTACTTCCAATAACTTTTTATTTAATAAGGATTTGGAATTGATAAATGGTAAATTTAGTAGGTGAATTGTTGAAACAAAGTAATTACTTTACGCACAATCGGCCTACAATCTTATCAATTTCGAGGTCATTCGCAGTAATCAGAATTATAAGAATTAGTTCAGTAGATTATCCGTCACGCAGTAGGGCGTAAGCACGAGATTACTTCCTGCGGTACATATAAGGTTTTGTACCGTCACGTGGCTGACGCGTAGGTGACGTTTGTAAATATAAGGTTCGGGTTCTATGATACTTCATTAACGCTGCGTTTTTTGTGACCAGTTTAGTGGGTGGGCTGAAATTTGTGTAAAGTTCGACATGAGTGATAATATCTTAGCATGTTAGCAAATCTAAAATAGCATTATTTTCTTTATTGGTAAGTATAATTCTACCTATTAATAAGGCAGAGAAATCAAAACAAAAGTGTATTTCGGTTCTCATCAATCGGTCAGAAAAATATTAAGTATATATTATTGAAAGTGAATTGTCAATTATTATAAATGTAAACATACGTCGGCATTTCCATACCGTTAGCATGTACAAAACCTTATAATACAATCGAAGACGAAAATGGCCGGTCCACTGGCCTCAAAGTCGGACCGCGCGGTTTCTCCATATCACTGCATTTGACCGATACCGTTATGTGTGCACTGCACGTTAGCGAATCAGATTTGAATACCGACTGTTTTGTTTTTTTTTTTGTCGAAAGGAATTTTTGTATTATGCCATCGGGTTACTCAACTTTTGTTGAACTCGGTGAGGTAAATGTATTGTTTTCAAAATTGACAAGTTGATGCTAATTGGCAATATATTTGGAAAGAAATTGTCTCGTACTCACGTTTTGTTTTAAAAAGTTTCAATAGAACGTTCTATACATGTGTAAGAAAAATCATAATTTTCTTTACTTAAAATAAAACTTGAAACTTTTTAAAACAAAACATTACAAATTCAATTCACATGCCATAATGATAATCTATGGCTAATTCTTGTCCCGTTTCTACCATGACATCCACCCGTGTTGTATAAAAAACGTTTTTTACTTTCCATAATACACTAACGAGCAATAAGTACAGTTAGCAAAGCCACAAATAGATACAAACCCATAAAAATAGCTAAAAAGGTGTATGCAACTTTCCCCAACTCCTCCACAATCGCGTAAACAAGTTGGAATGGCCTTAACAAATCTGTCAAAGCTAATCTGTCGTAAAGTTAAGAAACATTTTACGGTAGGTCCGGTCATAAATCTGTTTTTAACAAACCAATAAATACTGTTCACGTTTGCCTTTATTTATTTGAATATTTAAAAAAAGAATGTCGGGTTCGTTGTTTTTTTTATTATGAAATTGTTCCAAATTTCTAATAGTTCCATTGAAATAAAAACTATTTAAACGGATTTTATCGCGGTTTTTTATATTATTATTTTCTCCCGACGTTTCGAAGACTTTGCAGCCTTCATGGTCACGGGGGGGACAGTCAGTCCCCAGAAGGCTGCAAAGTCTTCGAAACGTCGGGAGAAAATAATAATATAAAAAACCGCGATAAAATCCGTTTAAATAGTTTTTATTTCAATGTTCTAATAGTTCCTTTTTTAATTTTGAACCCATTGGCAGGATTTAAATATTCCGTAAAGTATGTGATAAATATTTGCATTAAAATCATGGTCAAATGGTATTGTCTCTTATTCAGTTAGAACTATAGATCTTTTGATTTAATGAATTACTACTTGATCCCAGCAATTAATAGTGCATAGGCATAGGTCTTGTAAGGACACTGTCATGTGATTTGAATAATGTATGTGATTGGTAGTCTAACACCAAAGGTATTTGCTTATCCTTATAAGCAATTTAAATTGAAGCAACAATTCCATAGATTTCACCTTTAGGGGTTAATATTTTTTTCGTGAACTTTATCATATGTCTCATATTGTAATAAATGAATTAATAACGTTTTCTATCGTCTTAGAGATTCAAGCTAATTTTACGAGGTTCTAGATTCGATTTCCAGATTGAGCAACGCTGCAAATATTTCTAAAACAATTAGTTCCGTAAGAAGGAAGCTACATCAGATAGGTAAATAATTCTGCAACACGCGTTTAAAATAATTGTGCCAACCTTAAGCGGATAATAAGAGGTACTACAAGGAAAAACAACATAAAAAAATTGTAGGAAAAAATCTTATGACGTTAACGCTTGTCTAACCAAAAAAGAAAGCACATTACTATATTGTATGTCTAGTGTTCATATTAGCTTATCTAAACACGCATTACAGCCCGACCTTCCACCAAATAAGGCATGGGGTTAGGCAAAAATAGCAACGACTACAATTTACGATGTGAAACATGACTTAATAACAATGGGCAGTTTATGTCCACATAATGCCATAGATGGTACTATTCGCAAAGTTTGTATTGGCTTCTGTTGCAAATCGAATGTCTATGGTCAAAGGGCTGCTACCTTTTATAGAAATTTCGAGCTGTAGCCTCTTACGTCTCGACTAGAAAGTTGAAATATATTCAGTGTGTAGAAACAGCTTGTAATTACTTGTGAAAATCTGTGCCGACACTAATACACGTGAGCATTAGGTACGGCATAGCAATGCTTGCACATCATCGACATATTATGTACTACTTGCACATATTTATCACAACGATGAATAGTTATGCTATAGAATACAAATTCGCTTGTCGTTGTAAAGAAAGTATCATTGCATCTGCTGGAATAGGATCAAGAATCAATAGGTATATATCGGTGTAGGTCTTATGTAAATTTAAATAAATTCCTCCGTACTCAGAATGAACAAAAAAATTTGGATTCAATTTACAGAAACACAAAAATAAACGAAACTCGATAGTATTAAAACCTTTTTCTCTGTTTGACTTCTGGAATGAGGTTACATAATTATTTTCATCAACAAAATGTCAACAAAGGATTTAATAAATTGTTCAGTTCCCAGAAGAGCTTTCTCATCAACAAAACCAATGTACCGTGAACAAGTCATTATGAGCTACGCAAAATGCTCCGATCGAAGAAAACTATACATAGCGGTCGCGTAATCTGAAGAGTTCAGTGGGATTGACCCCACGCTCTTTAGTAAACCTTTGTTATTACTTTCGCTTGTTGGTTCCTAAATAGGTACAACATCGATACCGTACGCTTTATAGATCCGAAAGATATTATTATGATTTAGCAGAGAGAAACAATACCTTTGACGTTTTCTTTCCTTCTCTGTCTCCCTTAATTATTATGATCGACACTAGCGACATGTTTATAGAAATATCTATATAACAGAAAGGAATATCTATGACAGAGGGTGATGATATTTGTGTGCTTGAATCCTGGATAGAAGTACTTTCAGTTATTATCTTTTGGCATCAGACCTTTCACTACAGGACCTATAGTTGACCAGGAAATTCCGATCCCATTATTACTGAACTGACTACTAAACTAAATCAAGTCGTATTCACCTTTTCCAGAAGCTAGCCATAACACAAATCTTATACGAATAAGTCCAACAAAATTTGAAAATTAAGGCTGATATTTATAAGGCGTCATAATTTAAATGTCTGGTTATACTTCGCTCCAACTAATTATACTAATTAAAGTGACGAAAGGTATGACAGCCCATATAAATCCTGAACTAATTCCGGCCAGGCAGACGATATCAAAAAGGAAAATATGAAAAGTTAAAGCTAAAATAAACAGACGAATGAATAACGGCCCAAGTATTTGAATATCACAGCACGTCTACTTGATTTATTTGTGTTACTGTTATGAACTCGGTAAATATGCTGGTTTGTTGAATAAGCTTTATGTTTTTGCCGAAATAATAGTTTTGTCGTACCTAAATATTTTGGTAACATTGATATAGTATTATGCTAGATAAGATTTGAAAAAACTAATAAAAGGCGTGTAATTTGTTCATAGAATGGCTTTCTAACTGGATTTATAAAGATAGTAATATGTATCTATGAAAACTGGCAGCTCAAACAGTTTATGTATTATGAAATTAAGCATGAATTCAATAGTATGAAGTAAACGCCGATGTCATGGCTTATTGCTATAAGATGAAAGCTAACGCTCATTTACTATCTTAAGATAAAATTTTGAAAAGGTGTGTTACAAGATGAATGAGATAAAAAAATGATAAAAGAGTTATAATTGAAATTACATGCACATATTTGCATAAATGGACCAATGGCGATTATGTTCCGCTGAATTAACAACACGAGGAATAACAAAAACATAATATCACGTTACTGCAAATAGTACAATGTTGCAACTGCAGTTCCGAGAACCATGGGGCATCATCTTCCGAACGTTATTGAAAATTAATACTTCATAGATTGTTTTCTTGGAAGTATGTGCAAAAAATGATCTAGAACTTATGTTTAATTTATTATTTAAGCTTAAGTAAATATCAACCAGTCTGTGACTTTATAAGTTTTTTACATAACATCACGCATTTTATCCCCGAAGGGGTATGCAGAGGCGCAACTAGGGCACCCACTTTTCGCCAAATATGTTCCGTCCCATGATGTGATAGGGGGCGAGCCTATCGCCATATCGGGCACAAATTCCAGACTCCGGGCTGATACTGAGCAGAAAAACCCAAATATCACTTTGCCCGACCCGGGATTCGAACCCAGGACCTCAGAGCGCTATTGTACCGAACATGCAATACAACTACGCCACCGAGGCAGTCAGTATAAGTATAAGTATAAGTATATAAGTTTTTTGAGATCTTTAAATACTCTACGAGTAATGAATTATTGAAACTAATGGTGATTGCAATAGAACATAAAACTTCCTCAAAGCGCTATTAAACTGATTTTGAAAAGCTGATAGGTTGATGTTCCAGAAAGAATTTTCCAATATAGAGGACGTTAATCATAATTAATATTACGTTTTTGTTTAATCATAAACAAAAGCTTGAAAATATGTATTAAACCAAGCAAGAAACAGTTTACATGAACCCAAGCGTACATAATTTAGCTGGAATTTAAACAGGTCACCCAGTAACTACAAAGAGCACGACTTTATACGAAGCCTACATATATCTAGGTTATAATAGTCGACAACGCCTAGCAAATTGTTACGTCAGTGCTGTAATGCACAGTATATCGAGTTTGCTTAACACGATTTCATGACAAGGCTCTCAATATAGAGAGCTCCCTCTAACCGTTGACATTTCAGGAGGCTAACGTGGAAAATTGCCCTATATATCGTTAGGTTAGGTTATTATTGGAGACATCGCTTTTAGCGATATGGTCTCCTTTGTGTCGCTTATTGTGCTATTTTTACCTTGTACCTTGTTATTGTATTATTTTACGGTAAACACGACAACCATTACATTTTTGATAAAGGCTTCATTTGTTTATATCATTATGGATCCAATAATAAATATGGAAACATACATAAAAACCCAACATTTTGCTTTTAATATTATATTGCAGTAATTAAATAATACAGTATCCTGATTTGCCATAATACCCCTAAATAACATTATCTCCATCGGTAAAAATGTTGAAAACCTCTATCGTAACTGTACGGGCGTTCGAGAGCTAACTTCCAACAAAAAAAAAACACGATACTCGAGCTAAGGTTTTAAGGGTTCCGAGAATCGTTCCGAACTGGATTTCGGACCTCAGCATTCCGTAGTCTGGCCATAAAAGGGGCCAGTGCGGCTAACACAAAGCGAAGAGTAAAATAAAAAAAACCTTTTAAAATGTTTACAAGTCGACCATGTATGGTGGTTCAAATGAATTATCTCTGTCACTATTTTACCGTAATTGTGTGGTTTTATTTGTGAGTGGTAACTTTGACATTATACATATTTAAATAGAATTTTGAGTGTCTATAAATACAGAGATAGTCAAATTCCTACCAATAATTGGGAAGTTGATGATTGATATCTTGGTTATATCTCTTTAAATAATTATAATTATTTATTGTCCAAGTCGGTCGATCATATTATTATACCCCAAAGTGAGAATATTTAGTTATACTCATTGACTAATAAGAGAAGTAATTTAACGGTTGATAGAGTGCATAATTGCTTATTTGCCTCATCAACAAATTTATCAAATCCAATCATGAGTAAATTCAAAGTCATGTGCACTCGCGGTCAACGTTCAAATGATAAGCAATGCGAATGAGGTTAACAGTATCGCATTCTTCGCTGATTGCTAATTGTCTATCTTTATTTCTATTATTTTAAATATAATTAAGTTCTATTTAGTATTTAAAACAACGATAGATATGTATTACGTACTAGATCTGGTGTTCCATACACGAGCATTGTGTTCCACTCAACTGTTCTGCAATCCGTACACCTGACTAGTATGATTTCAACATCGACAGCGTGTGGTTGTGTACGTCGTGACAATCATAATATAAGAATTCGAATCTAAGTGTAAACCTGATTGTGAATAAAAAATATTAGACAAACAAGTAAAATTATTTGTTTTGGTTGCCATTTTAGTTCAGATTTTGAACAAATGGTTTATATGGACGTTCGTGTCTATAGAATATTATACGTCAATGATTTAAGATGTTTTATAATATAAAAGTTGTAGTTGTTACATTAAAGAGTTCTAATTTTAAATTTTTATTCTTGCCCGAGAGTTTTACAGGAATGAATTTTCTTGATACTATGCTTAATATCTGGAAATGTTATCCCTCGTGACTTTTATATGTTCCCATACAATTATTATGCCCGCTCCTCGCGCCGCCTGCTCGTGGCCGATGGAGCTATTAATCCTTTTCTGATATTTAATCAGAGTGGTTGCTTAAATCATACAATGATCTCCGTATATTCTATTTACAAACAAATCTTGTAAGAAGTTCTTTAAATCTATCAATTATGTGACAGATACCTTCAGATAAAACCATATTTTGCCAAAATGTTCTGGCTAATATATTCTTTCATTTTGTATAGGCTAATTTGGCATTAAAAGGCAATAAATAACACGGCGCAAATGAAAGTTGGTGGGCCGTAATTCATTGTTAAATGCGAGCCATCTAAACGCGTTCCTCGTAGCTGGGGGTTTGGGAAAAACTTAACAATTAATTACATCATTGGACTTTAAGGAAAGGTTCATTTAAATTGTTTCCAGTTTAGTTTTGTTCCAGATCTCTGAGTATAATATAATTTTATAGATACTGATACACTTGGAATAAACGCTGTTGGTTTTTAAGCAACTCATAATAGAATAACAAACAAACAATACGGTAGGTACAATACATAATATTCTGGTGCATTGTCATTTGTATTTTCAATTCAATCCTTGCCAAAGGTGCATGATCATACTTCCTCTACACTTTACAGTTCCTTGCACCAAAACCGTTTGTAACCCCGATAGAATCCGATGCGTTATTGATCCGCGTACCCCGCCCGACCGCAATACGAGTTTACCCCACTAACCCCGGCCGATAGGCGCCGAATGAATCGCAAGCTCCTTGTACGGAACCTGCTCTTGATAAGTTCCTAGGAGCATCATGGGAAAGACGTTACAGTTTTTGTTTGCGGATTGGTGGAGAATATTCAGTTTGTTTGTATCGTATAAATAAATTACTGTCTATTGTGCTTAAATATATTATTAGGTGTATTGATAAATAATATGACTTAAGTAAATCTGAGGTCAGTCAGGATATGAATAGTAAATACTGAGAAATTATAGTTACCTACATTATATTTTGACATGAGCTTTTAATTAGTAAGTAGGTGTATTGTTATTGTTTCTTTGACGTTACACAGAATCTTCTCTATGTCATTCTTAAAATACCTAGACGTAGTCTTCAGCTCTTGTATTTGACGAACTGAAACGTCAATTTGGCATAACTTTTAAGTCAAATTAAAAACACAAGATGGTAAATACAAAATAGGTGTAGTTGAGAAAATTAAAAATACGCCCAAGGAAGATTTAAGAGCTTTAATATTTCAACTGAAAGAGGCTTACCTCCTTTTTTTAGGTCAAGTATAATTTATGAATTTACGCTTCTCGACAGATCTGGATTTTTATTTTTTTTTTGGACTATGGTGAATAAGAAATTAAATAAAATACGAATTTAATACCAAGGGTTTTAAGTATTCAAGACCGAACATACTGCACTGCATAATAGTTATCAGTTAACCCAATCAATAATAATAACCTACATGCTATCTGTAGACGTCATAAAAATAATGTGCCATCCTTGACATCATTGCTTGGATGAGTTCAGGTGTATTTAAAAATGACCTATAAACACCGGCTAGAATCCATTTAAAGTGTCCATTGTGCCTTTAAAACCTTCATGAGTAATGGTTGTGCAGTTCACTTATGGCAGCGAGATAATCTTAATTGCGTCAGCATCGGCACAGTTTCAGATGAACTAAGTTTACATCTTAAACTAGCGGCATAAATGTTTAAAACTCAGCATTTTTTTACAAAAGTGGCTCAAAAGACGTCATCCGAACCGCTTGGTATGATATAATGGTGAGACGAGCCGACTGTGATTCAAATTTAGAATTTTATATCAGTCCTGCCGAGTGAGTGGCGTCCACTTTACGTTTTTTTTTTAATTTCGCCGGCCGATGTCACTAACCGAGAAGTGTGAATGGGGACGACCGCGACGCGAATAGAAACCAACGGCACGATTTAATATTAATTCCCATCCACAGATTATAAACATTGCGGAGATGTAACACGACTTCGGTAGTAAACTTACAATTAGCGTCAAAAAACGTGAGATTTTTAATAGATCGTAAAAGATACCTAAAATGGGACTTCGAAGTAATAATTTATGGTACAGCGGGCGGTAATCCAACGTGTACTGCCCGAAATAGAGGCCAGTGTTTGTATATTTTTTGTCGAAAGCAGGTGTGAGGCACTACGGATCCGGATGGCAGGTAGTGGCCAGACTAACCTTATTGCCCACTTCCTCCATAAAAAAAGTTTAAAAATAAAAAACGAGGTGTAACCTCAATGGTGGGGTGTTAAAGTCACAGAGGAGATATATGGTTTTAATTTAATGATACAAAAAAGCAAGCGATGGAAACAGGGAAGCAACTTCAATATTTCAACAAGAATTTTATTAGGGGCTAATTCTGTGAAACATATTTTTTCAACGGTCTTCCTATTTTTTCAATCTTGTTTATGTTACATTATTTATTAGGAAGCGGTAACTTGGTGTCAGAATGTACGTCTCATCTGATTAATGACATCGACTTGAGTTTATTTTTATAAAGAACCGTGGATGAAAGTGGTGTTTGGGATTTCATTTAATTGGATGACGCAAGGCCCGCAGTGACTAGCATTCATTAGGAAGGGCTAGCATAGCTTTGATAAAAAGTCTCAAGAGTTTCTATCGACGCATTGTTTACATTGTTTGAATAAATTACATCTGCTTTGTAGAGGTGATTGAAATGATAAACATCAAATTAGGGAGTGAAAAAACCTTCACGGAAATCTTATAAAAGAGCCTGTTTTAACTGACTTCATTATCACTGGACCGGGAATCCAATTCTAATCGCACCTGTCAACGTATTTACTTTCTTTTCAAACTTGTCAATATAATTATTCGTCCAAGTTGAAAGTAAAAGTACCAGCTGTTAGGTCGAAGTTGTCCACTCGAGACAAGACCGAGCCATTAGCATACGGCCTCTAGACATGCCGACAATCAAGCCTACTGGTTGTTAAGCAACCACTTAAGACAACATTTTGTATTTGTGACCCAAGGGCCAAGCAAGCTTGAAGGTATGGTAAATAACTAGGTCATATTTACCGCAGATTCCGATGCTAGGTCATCTTATTTCGAAAAATTAAACTGGTCTGTCCTCTCTTATTCGGGACTGTCTCAAATTCGGGATTTAAAGTATTCCTGTGATAATGAAGGCTCTTAACGACCCTCTCGTCTGCATTGGACTAGCGCTGATTAAAGTTAAATTTCTTGCAATATAGAAAAAAATCTGTTTATTGAGGAGGTTTATCGCGGGTATGATGATGACGTCTCCGTAATACAACTATAAATTTACAAATTTCTTAATCTTACATTAACTAATTATTTATTTATTTTCATTAGCCCTAATCTTGAAGTTTTATCTTTACCGCGATCCGTGAGAAATTTATGATCTAATAAATATGTCTTGAAATAATCTTCACAATACTCATAATCACAATTACTTATTCATGTTTTTTGATAGATGGTTCATTATGACCAATTAACGATGTTGAAAGATCAATAACTATCATTTAAAATATAGTCATCATCCATTTAGTTTAATGATCGAAGCCCTTAAGTAAGGTCAAATGCTTTATTTTCAGCTGTTGCTTCGTTGCAGTTTTTGCCAGCATTCTTTAAGTAAATAAGAAATCATGTGGGTGATTTAAATCAAGCATTAGATCAGATCGAAGTCCATGCATGCATACGATAACTTGCCCGTATTGTGTCCACCGTACAAAAAATGGTCACGGCACTAATCAACAAGAATGGTACAACAATTAACTAGGTACGGATTTCGGCAGGCGGGTAAATGCTTTCGTAAACGTGTAATCCCTAGGCGTTTAATACTAATCTAAATACAAAAATTATGAGTCCAATACCTAGCAGTTTATTTACAGTTGAGATTAATTATTATACATCATTATTATCGTGTTCAATTTAGAAATCAAATACTAACTGCATTAGCGCGTAAACATCGAATATTTTTACACCCACACAAGGTCGTACGAAATCGTTGTGCATGTATTAATATAACTTAACGACTTGGCTGTAGGTCGGACGGCTATTTGCTATTGGTTATATACAAATATTTATCTACGAGCAATGCCAGATGAGTTATTGTGATGTGATGACAATCACAGCAATTGACAATGCCATTTAAGATTATACAATAAGTTAGAAAATCTCCAAGACTGTTTTTCTGTTATTTAGTTTTATAAAATATAGTGATACATGCGAATTAAGATGACCAAAACTCTATTATACCAATACTTCAAAGTTTATTTAATCACGGTTTAAAAATGATGACATCGATTTCATTTGTCCATGGTAACTATTTTAATGAAGGTGACCAATAAAAATGTAGCGTACCCTATAAGATATAATAGGTATACATGTTGTAAGAACCAAAAGGATTTCGGACAATAATGAACGGTAGGTCTATAATCTTACAAGCATTCATAAGCAATTACACGCTCCGGTGGTTCTGAATGACAGTCCCTTTAAAGTCGACTTAAATTTAATTGTGTGAGATAATAAGAATAACTTTCAATACAAGCAGCTGTAGTCAACAAATATGACTTTATTTAATGTAATCTGTTGATTAAGAGACATATTTTTTCAGTACAACTATTGAACACTGTATTTGGTAGTACATAATTATTACACTTCCACTTAACGCTGCTGCTAAACTGCACTGGATGATTAAAACATGTTCTACTAAAACATTTCTTTGTGAAATCCATTGGGGTGTCATGCAAGAATACCTATAAAACAGGAATAACCTTGCAACATGACTAAGAGTAATTAATCATATTTATGTTAACCACAGCCCGTGGCGTCACTAAGCGTTATCTACGAAGAAACAATAAAAATATGCCAAGCCCCACAAATACTAAAGTAATAGGTTATCCACAACAGCTGCTTCACCTACTTTTTGTTACATTTATGGCGAAAAGCCAGAAGTCCCCGCCGCGTTAGGATCGATGTAGTTGAAAGCCTACTGCCCTAATAATGACAATTTCTTTGAAATAAATATACCTTTCCGAACGTATAGCTAGTTTTGATAAAGGAATATGTTCACTCGCTATATCAATTTTGTTAAACACAAAATTTTAAAAGTCCTAAATATAAGAAATTGAGCGCTTTGTGGAACATGGACCTTACTATAAGACTAAATCATTACTTGAAACAACATATTCAATACCACTTGTGTTCCATTATAAAACTGCATATGTTATAACGCAAAAACCGTATGAATTAAATGCCATTAGTCATGCCACTTCATAAAAAACTGATAGTAACTGCCAAGGACGGGTGTTACGTAAGTATGTCCATTTTCATATAAATTTGGGTCATACGTATGTCACTAAAGACGATGTTTAATTTGTTGAATTGGCACCACGCTTCGTCATACAAGCAAGCCAAGAACATCATTTGCTATTAAATAGCTATTTCAATTGACATGCCATGTTTGTACGTCATCCATTAAGTTATATGTGTATTATTAAAGCTTATTACCTAATACAAGTATTTGAGTACAAAAATAGATTAAATATTTAAAGAAGTAATGGATGCAAAAGAATAAACGTAAATCCTTTAAATTTAATAACAAATCTCATAAAATATTAAATCTAATTAGCGGAAAGTATTAAAAGGCCAAGTGTTCGTTAACTTGAAAATATGCCGCAGTAGAGGCCTAAAGCAATATCTGCTTAATGTTTTCCTAAATCAAAACTTTTATTCTATATACATAAGACTGGCAATCGCCCCGTGGGCGTACAAAGACAGATCAATACGTCTGAAGGACAGACTGTGAAATAGCTGTCATAAAAGTAGGCGTGGAAAACTTTATTATTGTTGAACTCGGCCCGTTTATCGCCAAATGGCTAAACAGGTGACTGAAACATGGCCAATAAAAGCTGAAACGTACGTTCTCATTCCTGTTTTAGGTATAACATTTGGAGCACGGCACCGTAAGGTCATTACACACATCAAAAATATATAAGTGAAGATGGTTTTACGAAACATTTTTCCGTTAGTCGTAAGGTTGAATTTGCTCAAATATTATAAATCTCTACTCAAAGATGGAACCATATTGCATCGAGCACAGTTTGATAAAGCGATGATTGCGACTCCGAAGACGCTTTTAAATTACTGGCTTCGACCGTTTAATATACTTTCATTTCTCGCGCCATATTTCCCTATGCAGCATTTCAAATGCTTTCTACTTTACTTATTTTAGGCTGATAATGAAGATTGATCATATTAATACTAGTATACTTACTAAAACTTTAATATTGATATACTAGTACTGAGATGAATGAAGTTCTTTACACAAATAAATAAACACAACCCAGTGTCTGCAAATGTCATTCTATTTTCAGAAAGGTCTAAGTAAAATAAGAGCAGAGGAATATCGACCCTAAATAATTACTGTGTGTAGTTAAAATGGGTCTGAAACTCCTTATAGTTTAGTCTAGTGACAATATCCGTCTGACGTTCATTAATTGAAGTTTCTCGATCACTTGGCTGGCGGTTCAAACTTTCGCTGAACTGAGGTCTTGGCTGGTGGCTAACAATATCAAATTGCAAAATAACAGCTCAATTAAGTGAAGAGTTCCTTTATTTTGATATGCATCGAGTCTTGATATACATGCTCTTGTCTAGAAATTAAGGTTCTTGATTTTTTTCTTTTTAGTTCCAGGCAAATTTTTGGATCGGTGAAACTTTATCGGGTAAATACGCCATTTTAAATTGTCACTTTAAAAACTACATTACATTTAAAGATATTCGTATTATAGAATTTAGCTGATGAAACATCAGCCCTCAGAAATATACAACATTATGTTGAAGTAGTAATTCTTTCTAACACAAAGCAAGTAACCAAACAAAGTAATCTTACTGTAAATACTTCCAATTGTTAAGATAAATGATGATTAAGGAGGATGGGAGGGAGTAGGCGAAGAGGGTGGTAATATTGTGTGTCTGACGATAAAGAAGGGGAAAATATGATTAGTTAGTCTTTCATAAAACAAATATTAGGTAACTAATCAGCTGTGACGTTATTGGTAAAGTTAACGAACCGACGCTAAGGCGATTAAACGATAACATTGGTTTTACCCAGAGACAACCCTTTCACGAATATGCCTGGAATACAGCATTTATTTAGTCCCCTCAGGGTATTTCCAACATTGTTGGATGGCTCAGATGTCAGTTGCTCAGTGTCTTTTGTTTACAAAAGTAATTTTATGGCATTCAATGTTTATTCAAAGAATATAATACAAATTTTAATTTATATTCTTTAGAATATAATATCCAAACTTTGAATTCTCTCCATTCTCCATAAAAACAATAACGGTCCGCATTAAGTCAGCTTCATTTATCATTCACGTACATCGGCACAACAAGCACAAAGCCTTGAAAAAAACTTATGGTTGATCGTCTCAACAACTTTTCTCTCTGCCGAGTTGATATTATGATCATAAATTGTTTTGTTCGTAGTGCAATGAATCAATTGAAATGATTGACAATCATAGATGCAACGATTGGGCATGGAGTGCTTATTGTGTAATAAATGTGCGTCTGCGCATCTTTTATCTACAGCTCGTAAATTGTATAGTAGGGTATGGGATGGTCACCTCTCTCAGATTTAAATATATTGTATTCTTCAGTTTCTAAGCGTTTGTATACAAATGCGTTCGTATTAAAATTATTCTTGTAACTTCCAATAACATGACATCAAGTAATATTACAACATTATGCATTAATATGCAGTAGGGACTCTTCACGGCTGGGAATCAATCTTTTCGATTTTATAGTGACATTAAATGTTTGGTTTAGGCATATTTTAGCATTTCATTCTTAATCCATGTTTCTGAGTATACAAAATAGAATTCAACGTACACAAAACATGCACGCATTCACTCATCTATTTCCTACAAGTTCATGACTTATTCAAGAAGACACGGCGTGTGGATATGCACAATGTTTTGACTGTTGTAATTGCTTTACAAGTTTTTCGCAGTTACATAAAATCGTTATCGTTTGCGAACAAAGGAAATGGACCTAGAAATGTTATCGCCTTTGATATGGGAGCGACGACCTCGATGTTTGACTAATCATTTGACATAATATGGTTTTAAATCTAATTATTTACGGTTAATAAACACCTATATTGAGTTTCTGAACGCTCTTTTTAAAGACAACGTAAAAATTTGATAATCGAATGCATATGTTAGAATAGATGAGTTCTTACAAAAATATTTATAGTTTTATTTGTTTCAACAAGATGTTAAAAATATCTATTTTGAAAACATCCAAAGATTCTATCGTTGCATCTTATGACGTAAAAAAATATACTTTTCATCAGGAATAGGAAGTTTATTTTTCGAATGGTAACTTTTATAAATAGCCGTGTTATACTTTCTATGCTACAGATTATAAATAATATTTGACTTAAACGTCCCATAAATATATGTAAATTATTAACAGGAAACTGGTCACGTGATACTAATAAGTACAAATAAAATATTTTACGACGCTACAAATATGCAGTGCGTAAATTATAAATCAATATTTATGCATTCGAACAAGACTTTCTCTTTGAGAAGAGTTGTCGGCTTTGTAATGTGACCAAAATGAGTAACCCATACATTGTAGAGGAAACTGTTACGCAAACAATTTAATTGAAACA